>NC_040037.1:18740139-18768141 GCF_003713205.1 Coffea eugenioides
ATCACCCAATAGTGTCATTATTTTTTCTTTTGATCTCTAGATTAATATATTAAAAAATGATATTCTTTTGAGAATATTTTGACATTCAACTTACACGAAACATTTGAACAAACATTTGAACGGTGAAAGAGGGTCAAAGTTGTAATGAGATTTGTAATGATTTATCAATACAAGTGATCAAATATATTAAGACGGTGTTAATTTTTAAAAATAATTTCCAAATTAAGTTTATTGAGATGCAATGGAGAGACATTCTCTTCAATGCAATGGAGAGGAGTGTAGTTCATCTTTTTTAATTATTAATATGGAAATTGTAATTTTAATTATTAATTATTAATTTGGTATCAACTAAACTGTAATATTTTAATATATACAGGAGTTATTGAAAATTATATATCTCACAAATTGATTGAGCACTTATCCATTTTTCAATTACAAGATTCTTATCAATATACAAATTTTGATGGAGAAACTCATGAAAATTGACTTTGCACCACACAACCAGCGATTTGTTGTGTGATGGGAATGCAGTAATTGCCGGTTGAAAGGTTTTCAGATCGTTTAGTATTCAAAGGTGTCAAAAGAAAAAAACAAAATATTAAAAGAGAGAAAGAAGTACAACAAAGTAGTCACAGCACAACCTTTGTATACTACATTGGTGAGTGGGTAAAGAAGATTTATAAAATAAATTTCTTTGAAGCTTCTTTCGCTTGATTCTTATTTATTCTTCTTTTCTAGTTCATCAATATAGATCCCTAAAGGGTTTGCTGTGTATTTTTGTGGTATTTCATTCTCTTATTTTTTTTTTCTTCAAACTATAAATCCAATGATTTTCTTGCTAAAATATTCCTACTATTTGTTTAAAAAACTTAAGAATGCACAAATCATCTATATTGCATCTTTCTGTTTCTAAAAAATATCTTCCTTAGTTTCCAAAAAAATTTCCAAAAAGGTGTACAACAATTAACTGAACTTTTCAACTTCTCCTTTTGTCCACTTAATTTATTGTTTGAGAGCAAATTGATGAATATGCCCCTACATAATGTAGGGTGAAGCTTACATGCAGTGAATTCTAATTCTTTCATTAGGAGCTTACTAACTCATTTGAAACAAATTTTTTTAAAAAAAAATATTAGTATAGTGGGTGAAATAAGACTTTGAAAAAGTTTACCACCAACAAGTGTCACACTTTACCCTTATCATTTATCATTATTAATCAAAAAAAAAAAAAAAGCAAGGGCAAAATCCACATCCTTCATGCTAAACTTACATCACAACATTGTAGATCAATACCTTGTATTTGTGTTAATGATACAAATCATCAAATGCATCAAAGCATTACCCTTTCCTTTATTAAAATCTATCTTCCAGTTTTAGGAAGAGCAAATTGTAACTTTTATGACAGTTGTACATCTCCAAATGTACGTTTTTCTATATCTTGTATTGGTTCTAGCAAACAATCTTGTTTTGTGCTTAATTTTCATCTTGTTGCTTGTTGTTTTGGATAGAATTGTAATAGAATTTCCAATACCATGAAAATCTCATCCTTTTACATATGGAGGCCGCTTTCTGATACTTTTGTAAGTACATGAAGCTAAAACGAAAATTTAGATTATATGGTGGACGAGTATTTTTATTAGTTTTTAGTGGGACAGGGGTGAGATTTAAGGAGCGGAAGGATGAACAAGAATTTGAACTCAAAACTTCTAATATTTGGAATTTCAACCTTTATCTGGTAGATGAGTGTTTTACAAGTCAAATGAAGAAATAAAAGAATTAGAATGATAGATTTTGATTGCTTCCATCAGAGGGGCTATCATTGTGTTTGTGAATTGTGAAGAGATGCAATATGCAACTGAATTCCAGTGAAGGTGGAGACTATGCACAACAAAGGGCAATGGGGGACAAACTGCTGATGTGGTTACAATTCTCATTAAAATCTTGCATGTTTACAATTTCACTTATTCTAGGGCATTGCAAAATTTGATTCTAGTACAAATACTATTCTGGTACTATCTTGAGCACTACCACATTTTTCTCCAGCAAAACAAAAGTGTTGTGCTTTCTTCCACAAGAATTGATAGACCTCATAATCAAACAAAAAATATCAATTCCAGAAAACAACAATAGAAACAAAGAATTATGTAAAATGATTCCAAGCTAATTTCTTCTAAGAAAGGATATCCACCACCAGAGGGAGAGAGAGAGAGAGAGAGATAATATTTGAAATCCTTGAGAAATTCTTTAAAACCTGAGCATCTCTGAAATGAATCAACTACCATCATCATTATGACTAGCATCATTTTCTCCTATCACTGATAAAGTTTGCTTCTTCTCCAACTTTCATACAATCATGAATGAAAACACTAACTAATATAAGCAAACAACCATAATGGATCCTTCTTTCTTCTCCATCTCTTTTGCAATTGATAATATTCTATTTCATGTTTGTGCTACCAACAGTACTAATAGGTGCACCAGCTTGGGCTTCCATAGCAAGTTCAAACTGTTTTAGAGAAATAGATGGTAAAGATAGAATTTCAGGAGCTTCCAGATTTTCCCATCCTTTGATAGGGTTGATTGTGGTGGATCCATCCCACCCTATGTGTGTAACATGCTTCACATCTGTTGGCAACCCTATCTCCATTTCTTTTTCAATTTCCTCATCTTCATCATTGTCAACTGGTAAATGTCCAAGTATAAATCATGAGAAAAGGATGTGAATAGTAAAAATGTAAATGAAAAAGATGTAGTGAGGGGACATGAAAATCTGAATCAAGAATATCTAATTCTCGGAGTCTTAACCTTATCTGCTAGACAATGACCTCCTCAGCAACATTCCATCAATTATGCTAATATCTCAAGTATTATATTGTACCTCATTATTAGCTTGGATGAAAAGATTAATCTTTCAATGAGTAGTCAATTAGAAAAGATATTTGATGATTCTGCATCACTGGTAAATATAGTCAGAGTTACTCCACCACAAGGCTTATATTATGTTTAACTGATACAAAATTTTTTAGTCCTTTTGAATTGGTTTTTGATTTCAATCATTTTCAGTGCCGACAGGTATTCTATGCAATGAAGAAGACATTTTGTATTGTAACAATTTAATATGTTGTACCTTGATTTGTTAAAAAAAAAGTAATTGTTTTTTGTGTCCTAATCATACTAAAAGTTCATGATTCCTGTAATTAAACTTTTGTAACTTCTGTTTTGTATCAATAGTTCTTCCAACCCCACCAAATAATTGAAGATTTAGACCATTCACACATCATCAAACTAAATTAGATACAATCATCATTAAACAAGGTATTGGCAATAAGTGGCCAAAGTAGATTCTAATGATACCAAATGTACATGATATTTGTAATTAAACCTTAACAACTTCTGCTTTGTATAAATAATTCTTCCAACCTCACCAAATAATTGAAGATTTAGACTATTTACAGTTTACACAATGCCAAACTAAATTAAATACATCACCGTAAACAAGAGCTTTGAAATGGAAAAGTGGCAACCACAAATAATTTTTTTTTTTTTTATCAATTTTGGAATGTCATCAATTTAACTTTTAAGATGTAGTTTTAAGTTTTCAGTCTCATAAAAACGAACTAAAAGTTATATTCTTCTAATTTGAAATAAGGATTTTGAAAAAAAAAATTTTGTCATCTAGGAATTCAGTTACCATTGAGTCCATTAATCAACTCAACATTTTGATGCCCAAAGATTAAAAAAAAAAGTTAAAAGTTTCAACTAATTGCCTTTCTTTTCTTAAAAAAAGTTTGGGTTATAAAATTAAACAAAAAATTTTGACTTGGAAATCATTTAATTGCTTACAAAAATATAGTTGGCTCGCATCATGAGGAAAACCCACGATTCAAGACACTGAGGAATCAAGATCCTACAAGGGTTAATGCCGAATTCTCCCACATTTGCCTCTTCCTTTTTCTCTATCACATTGGTTTTATATCAATTGAAAGGACATCTCTGCTGCTAATAATATAGAAATTAATTAACCCCCCCAAAAATAACCCTCATTAAAGCAAGACATTAACGATATTCATTCATGCATTCAGAAATTCTGTGTACGTGTTACCATCTCCAGTTCATCTATAGTTTTCGCATTCTTCAGAAATGAATTAAGACATCCCATGAGAACAAAATATGAACTTTGAAGCAAAAAAACCTTAAAATAAAAATTGCGCTAGTTTAGTTTGCACAAATAAAGAAATTGATCAATATATATAAGATTTACTCTTAATTTAATAGTGACATACAAAGAGTTAGCTACAAAAAGATAATCTATATTTCTTTGACTAATTTCACTTTGAACCCATAAATTATTGAAGTTCCTACTTTAGTCCTTAAATTTCAAATTTGGACACTTTAGGAAATTATCTCCCTTAAGTCCTTAAATTTTAATTTTAAACAATTTACCCCAATCCATTCCATCGATTTATCAAATTATTGGAATACTCACACACAAGTGATACTCATAGTTTAAGAACTAAAGTGGGATGATTTCATACTTTAGTAGGTAAAGTATCCACAGCTTACGTTTAAGGACTAAAGCGGGACGAATTTCATACTTTAAGAGTAAAATGTCAAAAATTAAAATTTAAGAACCAAAGTGACAGTTTATTTATAGTTTACGTGTTCAAAGTGCAATTTTCGCATTTTTCCCATATCTTGAAGTGGGATTCTTTTTTTTCCAAAACCAGTAGGTTTTATATATGGAACATTGGACTAGCACACGACTTATGGAATTTCTTTTTTTAATTTTTGGTGCTTTTCGATTAAAGTTTTATTGAATCCTTAATCTGGATAGAAGTACATGACATTTTTGTTATTTGGAAATCCAAACACTAAAAACCATTAAAAATTTTTGCCAATTGAAGCAGTAACAATATGTTGTCTTTCTCATTGCAATCAATCAACCAATACACGAAACATCCAACCCGAAAGAAACAAAACAAGAAAATTTGTTTAAAGAGCTTTCAAGTTGCAATTCATTCTCGTGATCACGTATGCATACTTTTTCATGTGAAGATTAGTTAATCCATGCTTTGAAAAATCATAGAAAAAGTGAGCAGCACATGGGTAGTTTTCTTCATTTTTTTCGTAGTTCATCAATTTTTATGGAAACTTTAACACAAATAACATTTTAAGACTTTAGATGCCAATTGTTAGATATTAAAGCTTCCATTCTTGAAAATGAAAAAAATATGATCTTGAAAATTGGATAATTTGATTTTAAAAATGTCGGATTAATTTGCAAAGCTTTTGGCCTTTTTCCCCCTTTCTGGTAATTTTCTTGGCTTTTATACTCTATATTTATATTTCTTTTGTAGTAATTGGTTCACCAAAACTAAGTACATGAGAAGTAAAAGCTTCGACTTCTTATATTTGATGGAGATGGTCCATTATTTGTTGTTGGAGTAATGATATACATACTCTCCAGCTGTATTTTTATTTGCTAGCCACATAGTTTAACAAACTTTATTGAATACTTTTTGACTTTTGTTAAAATGTACTTTAAAAGAATTGTGGGTTTAAATCCTTCAAGTTAACTATATGAATAACATGAGGCAAATAGTTTACTTCTTAAAAATTGGTACTTGTAGAGTTTGACAATTGTACTTTTTTATTTTTTTGGGCCGGGGGGGGGGGGGGGAGGATGAGGGAGAATAAGAATGTGGTAAAAATTAGCATATTTATTGTTTAAATATGATCTTAGATATTTTCTGGTTGAATTTTTTATTGGTTGGTTGGAACTCAATAATCCAATGCAATTTGTAATGTTACAAATATCATGCTGCGAAAATCAGGATATTTAATATTTACAGGAAGACTTTGACCTTTAATTCTAGAGATTTTGTGCAACAAACAAAAGAATTAAATTTGATGTGTAATTGAAATCATTTTTTATCTATGATCCTACTCCGAAAAATCAAATGCAATTGTAACATATCAAATTGATGCGGCAAAAGTCAGCAAATTGACTGGTAATTCTAGAGATTTTATGCAACAAACGAAGGAATTCAGTTTGACAAGCAATTGAATGAAATGTTGTGGAAAAAATAGCTTACTAAATTCTTGGATATGAACATTCAATTTTTTTTTTATGGATTTTTAGCAAACCGTCAAAAAAATAGCTCTTATCGATAACATAATTAAAATAACATGCCAAAAATCAGCATATATTTGCTATTTAACATGTATCAAGAGATTCTTTAATTTTATTTTTTGGAATTAAAAGAATAGGAATAGGATCGAATTCCTAGATTCATCCCCTTGCATTTTGGTGGATATTCATATTTGTTTTTAGTTAACAAAAACAAAACTCTAAACCAAACAAGATTAAAACATAAGAAACTTACCAAGCAACCTAGAAATATTTTCCAACCGCTTCATCAATTTATTGACTCCTTTCGAGAGGCCAGATTTTGGAAGAGCTAAGAAAGCCCTTAACTTTTTCCCTTTTCCTCTTGATTTGGTCTCTTTTTCTTCTTTGTTTTGGAGAATCTCTTTTTCTTCGTTGCTTCCTATATTTAGAAAGAACAATATAACATTTAAAAAAAAGAAAGAAAAGACAACCACAAAACATCGGAAGCAACATAAAATCAAACACAGCTTTCACACACAGCACACACAAAAAACACAGAGAAAGCACACAAACTTATACACACTAAAACAAAACTGAAAGAGATTGAGATGTGATCATACTTGTTGTTGTTGGAGGAAGAAGAATCTTCTGTGATGAGTGTTTCTGCTTCTTGGGCTGATTACACTTGCCTACTGCAACGCTTGACTCAGTACCACATCCCATTGGAAATGGAAGCAGTACAAACCTTTCCTTATGATCTCTCATGATTCTCTCTGATTAATATATGAAAAAAAAGAAGAAAGAAAGAAAGCCCAGAAAGAGTTTTAATAAAACACAAAAAGAACAAAAGATCTAGATGAAAAGAAAGATGAAGTTGCAAAAGAAAATTTGGTGCCACCTGTACCTTCAAAGTAGGTTTGTTATATTGTGTTAGTATCTTTGTAAAGAAGCTAGAATGATTTTTTTGTATGGAGATGTGAAGAAAGAAAATTCAGGTTTGGTGAGATAGAAAGAAAAAGAGGGAATATTATCATGGGGAGTGGGTTGGAGTAGTTAGTTGGTTTAACAGTGCAACTCAACCTACTGTTTACGCTGATTGCACTTTTATTAAGTAGATTTGAGTTGAGATTTAAGGTTTGAGCCCACAAAGGGTGGCTTCTATTTCTGGCTAAATCTCTGCTTAATTACGTTAGTTCTATGCACTGGGGTCCAAGTTACTATTTGGCTCCCTTGTTTATTAAGTCACACCACTTTTAAAGGATGCAGATAGGAAGTTTAATCTGTCTGTACTGCTGCTCGTGTACATACATGTTCATTAGCCATCTCTTTCACGGATTTTCTGATGATCCAAGTGCACTGGTGAATGCACTTAATTTATTTCTGATTTAGCATTTAAATGCGTGCAATCAAATTTATTAATCTCCGCATTTAAACACTTTTTCGATGTAATTTCACGATTTTTAAAATTTTAAATACGAAGTACTTCTTAATGAATGTCTGTCGTACACTTTTACCTATGACACTCGTTATATAAACCGATTTTGTATTAATTAGCAAGGTTTGTTGCATTAGGTCATGTCATTGGAAGAGTAGTTATATGGCAAGCATTTTTGTCCAAGGTCACAAGCACATTTCGCTTTCCTAAAAATGGATAATGCTATTGAAATTCCGGCCATGAGTAAGGGATATCTGTGTTAGTGAAAATCATCGTCATCTCTTTAAACATCTTTAGCAGGCTGTTGTAATTAGGGATTTTATTCTTATTTACCTCTAATCTCCCTTGATATCAAGAAAAGACTATAACAGAAAAATCTACAAATTCTTTAGTGAAAAATGTGTTTAAAAGAGGAAAAAGGAAACTTGTTCTTGATATACATGAAAATTTTCTTACAAAAGGTCAAGATAACATTTGACTTCTTTTGTCAGTTAACTTGTTTTAGAAATCAAATACGGACAATATAGGATATTCGTCAGACTTTTGGTTCTTACAACGGCAACCGTTACCAACACGTACTTTTTGGGGGAGGTTAGTGTAATTATTCAGATCTCGAGAGAGGTGGCAGCAGCTATTATTAGCCTATTAGAAACCACAGGGATATTTCTGAAATTATCCCTATAAATATCCATATGATGGATTTTTCCACCTTTTCAAGTTACTAGTTAGTAGTTACTAATCCCTTTTTAGGTAAGCAAGTGCCTTTCGATTCAGCTTGCTTTAGGTGAAGGAATTAAAATGACACGTGAAACCCACGTGGCGCCAGAATGTAATATGATTGATATCGCCTTAACTCATTTGGTAGATGGATTTCTTGGTTTAAAGTCAATGCAGTTCAACATAAAAACAGTGAAATAGAGACAACCTGATATATATATATATATATATATATATATAATTTCTGTATATATAAAATTTCATTTCAACAGATGCACTCATGGCAGTAAGTAGATCAAAATATGATACAGATACATAAATCTAAAAATCAATTTGACGTGGATATATAGATCTAAAAATCAATTGGAACAGCGAACCAAAATTTCGCTTCATTAGTTATTTAGTTCTCCAATAATCCAATTTAGGTTAAGTGATCAAATGGTGCCCCAGCATTCCAAGATCCCAAGCAATTTGGGGACTAACAAAGCCCATAATTCAGCAATTAGGCTGGTGGCAGAACCTATATTCACGGCAAAATAAAAAACCCAATGTCCATTCTCATTTTGGACCAAGCCACCTCTACCAGCTAGTCATGGATTTGCCAGTGATGAAGCATCCAAATTCAATTTAACCCATCTTCTCCATGGGAAATTTCATTGGAAAACGACCTCTTTCTGGACGATGGGATTGACTTTAGCACAGCTCTTCTGTATCTCAATAACTTAATTTGACTAACATGGCAATATAATTGCATGGGGATTGGGGGCAGCTGGTTTGGTGCTGTTGGTGCATTTGTTGTATTTTTTGTATGATATGGTGTATATTTACAGAAGCAATTGTACTCATGCATTAATTTATCAATATATCAAAGTTACGTGAATATACACCATGTCATGTAAAAAGCATAACAGTCGCACCAACAGCGCTTAATGCCAACAATATCCGTACTATTTCCATAATTTTTTTCAAGACCACATCTGATAAATATCCGCACAAAAGTGAGATTCCAATCATTATGGTTATCCATTCCAAAGCATGCTGGCAGTGCCTCAGTTTGATAAGTTTAGCCCAAATCTACTACCAAAAAAGGACAATCCTGAATGACTTGCACAGTTGTGTTTGAGGAACCAATGCGTAAAGGGCAAACTTGACACGGAAGCGTAATTAAGAAACAGATACTTGATCACCTTAAACCTTGAGGAGGGCATTTGAGAAATGTTGAATAAATCAACCAATACAATGTAAGAATGTCATAAATATGTCAAAGATATAATAATAAGCTATTAAGACTAGGGCTATTTATAGGCTCTAAGCTAGTAAAAATGTACAAGGAACATTCATGTTGTCGTTGATAAACACAGTAAAGAAGCTGGCACAAGGAGCAACCGTATATTATATATGGAAGCGGAGAAATTATAGGGTGTTCCAATATAAAGCTTTTGATGCTGAAACTATTGTACGTAGAGTGCTAAAGGAGGTTCGCTGCTATGTGGTAGAACGGAGGAATTTATCGAGTACAAGAAACAACTGGTTACTTTGCCGTAGTTGGAATTTTCTCCAAGAGATTTTCCTTAAATGTTGATAGCATAACTGTAGTTTAGTTGATTGTAGCAGCACTACTGTATAGCTTAATTGGTTGTAGCAGTACTTTTGTGCAGCAGATTCCTCTGCTCTTGTGTACATTCATGTTCTATGCAATAAAATCTCTTTTTACGTAAAAAAATGTATAAGGAACATGAAACATTAAAATAAGAAAACTAATTAACGAACATGAAACTACTAAAAACATTTAAATAGAAAGCAAACAAAAAAAAAAGACAAAACTGCTGAAATCTCACAACTATCTGATGTAGATCCGGCTTGGAGAGCCATGGATCTGGCGCTTGATCAATTGAAATCTTCCCCCACGAGCTATTTTCTTCGATCTTTCTTTAATAACATGATACACCTAAGTAAATAAACATACTAAATAAAACTATGATGAAGACCTAAATTAGAAATCCTATGATGATTTCTTGGGTATCTTTATTGAGGTGGCAATAGGGTTTTCAACTCGGAGTTTTTCGTTTCATATCAGACTCCTCCACTTCAAAAAATGCTTGTCTTCTAGCTTCATGAAAAATCTTGATGCAGGAACAGCACATGAATATCACCACGATCCTTTCACGAATTTGGTAAACCCCAAACTTGCAATCTCGTGCTTGTCACAAACATAAGACACCATATAAAAATTCACCTCTAATTCTTGGGGGTCTCAATAACAATTCAATCTTTTCTCCTTATCTTCTGCTTCAATCTATAGTATTCGAGTTAGACAAAAACCTAACTGAACACCATTCTTTGATCTATATAAGATAAGTATTTTTTTTTAGTAACATTATTTTTTAGTAGCAAAGAATAGACTACAAGTATCCCACCAAAGGATATAGATTTAGAAAGACGAGTACACAGAACCTCAAAAAGATATTGCTTTAAGCTCTATTTATGGGTAGATTTTTATAGGAATCACAAATAGGTAAGTAAGAATAATCGTTAGACAATTTCAATTACAAAATATAATGGTTTAGATTAATTTTATAATTGTCAAATTACCATTAATATGGCCCTTATAGCCATTACAAAAATTCTCCATTTATGCATCTAAAACACCCCAACAACTTCTACATCCCGAAACCCGAATCCTTTAACTTCTTAGGAGGGGGGGGGGGGGGGGGGGGTCATATATCTCAATGTCCTTTAAACACCAATGGGGATCTATTTGTTGACTGCTTGGTGTAGAAGGGAATCGAAGAGGATACAAATCAAAGTTGGTGATGGTTGTGATGCCTTTGTTCTGCTATGACATGACCCCTTAGAAGGATATGTATCTTGGATTACGAAATCTAGCCAGAAATTAAGAATTATTATATCATCAAAAAGGAAAAAAGGAAAAAAAAAACTATGAATCTTTTATTTATTGAACTAGAAGTTTTTAACTTTTGAATAACAGTTTACTTTAGTCGTTTAAATTTCTAAATGTGGCTACTTAGTTCTTCAGATATCAAATTGGATTTTGATGGGCAAGTAGTCATGGTCTCTAGTCCTCAATCCTATTTCTTTTCTTGGGTTGAACAGAGCATGTGATTAAATTTGTTTACTATGCTTTCCTTTTTTTCGAATTTTTCTTCTTTACTATGATTATTTTTCCAAACAACCAGAAAAATTTCCATCAGAATATAAACACTAGTAGAGAAAATCTAGTTTGATACACTCATGTTTAGACAAAAAAAAAAAACTTGTTATAAATTTCTAACTTATGAAGGCCTTTTTTTATATATATGTTTTGTATCCTTGAGGCACAAAATAAGCACACAAACTATAAGGTGTAGTTTCAGTAAAAAGTTCAAACATTATTATCCATCTCTTGTTTAAATTTTTGCCTACAAAATTTAAACTTGTACAAACAACTAAAACACTAGATTCATTGATCTTATCATGTACCTTTAAGGGTATAGAATAGAAGAATCCATTTATGAATACGAGTTTAAGTGATGCAACAATATATCATTATGATATGAAAAAGATGTTTCCAAAAGTTTCAAGTGAGATTTTAAGTCTTATAAGGAGGTAAGGAGAAAGGAAAGGATTTGAGAATTCAACTAGAGAAATTTGTATCGGCTACTTAATATTGTTACAGATTAAATTAGATCTTGGGGGTATTTATGATTTTGTTTCACAATCATGTTTTGAGACAATTTTATGTTTTAAAACTCTATGAACAAAGAAAAGCCTAAATCTTTTTCCCCGGTCTAGTTCTAGCTTCATTCATTTGGACAAACACAAAACTAATCCATGCCAATATTCAACTGCATGCAACGTTGAATTGGGTTCTTCTGAAAGCATGTCAATCACCAGTTCCTCAGTCCACAGCCCGGAACCTAACATGATATATATTACTCCAACTAAGGGAACTCGATGTATTCACTAAAACTTGTGCTGGCAACATGGAAAAGAAATTAAACCCTACACCTTATCTTAAATTGCGGGTTTTTTTAATTATAAAATAGAATTATTATTATTATTAGGGATAATTTTAGAAACCTCAGTTCCCTGAGGTTTCTGAGAATTTCACTAGCCTCCCCTAAAGTTTATAAAATTATACAAACCTCTCCTGAGGTTAAGGTTTTGATAACAAAATTAGTCCAACTAGAAACAATAACATTAAAAAATTACTTAATTATTAGATATTAGTACTTTTTAATGTTACTTTTTCTAATTGGACTGATTTTGTCATCAAAACCTTAACCTTAGGGGAGGTTTGTATAATTTTGCAAACTTTAAGGGAGGCTAGTGAAATTGTTAGAAGCATCAGGAGAGGTTTCCAAAATTATTATTATTAGTTTGTTTAGGTAGATGTTTAGATGGTTATACTACTACTTCCAAGCTCTGTAGTAGGTTTTATAATATATAGAGGATCCCAGGACCGTGAGATCTGGGATCTTAGGAACATTCCATTCAATCCAGTGTTTTAAACAAATTGTTACAAGAATTTTAATTCTACACACATTCTGCATGGGTTCTTTGTATAATTTTGCACCCCAAACCACCTTGCAATCTCAATTAGTTATTAACATGGTTACAATCTTTAAAATTAAAAAGAAGTCCATCTTTAAATACGAGTTTGTGAGAGGCGTAGAAGAGAGTTGCGACTTTGGGAGGTAAAATTTTTGTTTAAATGTAAAAGCCACCCTTGTTTTTAACTAAGCAGCACAACTGCTCCACTTTTATTCATATGAAAATAAGTTTACTTTGTTGTATAAAAAAATTTCCAGACAACTCATTTACGTAATGAGTAGTGAAGCACATGTTCCAAGGAAATAAAATGACTAGAGCAAAAGGCTTTTGGTTTCTGTGGCACCCATGCATATGAAACAACAAATCCAGTGGAATGAATATTTAACTTCAACAACTTATTGGGGGTAAAGTTCAAAATTTTTTTCAAAATTATATAAAGGGAAAATCGTTCAAAATGTCTCTCACATTTTGTCATATGAATTTTTTTGTCTTTCACGTTTAAAATAATAATTTTACATCTCTTACAAAATTAAATTAGTAAAATTTAGTCATAACCTAGATTTTGATCACTTTTTACTCTAAATCCATCATGTACCTCACACATGATCACTTTTTTGGGGGTAAAAATGTTAAATCTCGATTGTAATTAAACAAATGGCCCGATGCATAATCATTTTTGCCCCTACTTGACCTTTTTATATATAAAAAATAATTACATGTAAGTCACATGGTAATTTCAAGTTAAAAAGTGATTATAAACCTAGGATAGGACTAAATTTTACTGACTTAATTTTGTAAGGGACTCTATTTTAAATATGAAGGATGAACAAATTAATTTGACAAAATGTTAGGGACATTTTGAATAATTTTACCTTATACAAAACAGTACTAAAATTTTTGTGGGTACAAAAGGCGATATTTGCCCTAGTGCCCCCATTGCGGTCTGTAACAACTTGATACATAATCCATTTCTTCCATTAATTTCAATAATAGGTACCGTTCAGCATGTGTCGATTCACCCCTTAAGAATATTCCTTCACTTCAAGTTAATATTTCTTTACTCAAAAATTTTGCACCCCTCAAAAAGAAGGGGAAAATTTTATTCGTAGGATAGCACCCTACATGAATGCTAAAATTGCCAACCATCCAAAAGAGCTCGAGTTGAGGCGATTGTTTGACTATATGGGTGAAGGAATACTTACCTAGGATTTTGATTCCTGGAAACATCAAAGCAAACTTGCAAGATTATTGATGAATAAACAACGTGGGAAATGAGTGTTTTCCCTTTTCTTGAATTGGGAATCTGTTTTCAAAGTGAAGCTGAGAAATTCAGGCTTTTTCTATGCATCTCACAAACTCTGGTTTTTTAAGTGAAGCTGAGAATTTCAGGCTTTTTAAGTCTGATGAGCTTCAAAATCTAGTTTATATACTTGCATGCAGCATTGTGTGAAACACTGAGGCTATATCCACCAGTTCCTACTGTAAACAGGACTCCTCTTCACCTAGACAACCTTTCTAGTGGCCAACATGTTCATCCAAACACGCGAAGGTAATGATTTGTCCATATGCAATATTATGGGGCAAATGGAGTCGATTTGGGGAAAAGATTGCAAGGAGTTTTAAGGCCAAAAGGTCGATTTCTGAACGTGGAAGGGTTAAACATGAACCTTCCTACAAGTTCACGGCCTTCAATGGAGGACCAAGAACTTGCCTAGGGAAGGTAGTGGCTTTTACTCAAATGAAAGCCGTTGCTGCTGCAATAATTCATGAGTAAATCTTATATACACTGTCATAGTTACATATACGACACATATGCAAAATTTAAGTTTCAAATTCAAATTCGAATTATGTGTCATACATCTAATGATAAAAGTGTATATATTTTCAGTGTATAGAAAATTAATCCATAATTCACAACTCAACGTTCAAGTAACAGAAGGTCACAGTGTGGTTCCTAATATTTCAATGAGTCATTCTCTACATCAAAAATGGCCCGAAAGTTAGGGGAACAAATAGATGGAACTGAGCCGAATTGCTTCATATTGGGGTCAAAGTCCTCAAAAGTTGCTCTTTATTGTTTTGATCAGGACAAAGTTTAAGAAGTGGCCACGCATGTACCCAAAACCTTGTTAAAAAGTCTCTTGAAGCAGGTTTGATAGTGTTATTTTCGGCTCCATTCTTTTTTTTTTTTTTTTTTTTGAAACGGTAGATGATTGTATTACTAGACAAAAGCTGTACAAGTGCGAGTAAAGGCTCGATTGAACTTTATAAGTAGCAAAGCTACCACTAAGGAAACCAATTTTCGGCTCCATTCTATTGTTGTATTTGATGCAATATTTGGTGTATAATTACACAGATTAATGTTATATACACCGTCAGTGTAAAGATTTTTTAACACTAACAGGTATAGATATATGATACATAAATAAAAGTAAATTTAAATTTTGAACAATGATGATGTGGCATTCATTATAAACCAATTTGTATAAAAGAAATCTTTACACTAACCATATATATAAATTAATCCCTGATTATATTGTATTATTGTACCAAGTATATGTGTAATACTTTATTTATGTACATCATTTTTTTTTTACAAATACAACAATATATTATGATTTTAACCTGAATCTTGTAACAAATACAATAACTGTTGATCAATTGGCTCGGACACCAGACGACTTGTGGACCAAAATTAAACCGTACCAAACCTAGATCCGTTAATAAGGTACAGTTAATAAGCTTTTGTTCCATGTTTCTAATAATAGTTTCAAGAAATGTGCTGCATAACACCTTTTTCCTTTTTATGACAACCCCTTAATTTTGTTAAAATTTGAGTATGAAAAGGCACATAAACCTTACCTCTTTGAACGCGTTGATACTTGGTATGATTGGATTGTGTTATTTTGGGTTATTTAAAATATTTTTCCTCGCCTTTTGTTGATTTTTCAAACAACTAGAAAAACAGTTTGAATAGCAAATAATTGTTTTGAATAATTAAAAAAAAAAAAGAAAAACAATTTGGATTGCAATTAACTATTTCGAATACCAGGTGAAATGGACTGACACTGAACAAACTAATGTTTAGGTTGGTGACAAAAGGGAAAAAAAAAAAAAGATTTCTACCCCTTCTTTTCTTTTTCTCTTGATTCTTTAGTGATAAATTCTTCCACCTCTCATCCTCTAGCTTTTCCATGAGAGAGACCAGCTCTCCCTAGGGATTTTTCTCTTTGTTTATTAAATAAATTTTCTCTCATAGGATTCTCCAAGTAAGAATTTACTCCCTCTTAGATTTTCAAAATTGCAGTATCTCCTTTTCTAAGATTTTTCTGGCAAGAGTTTCTTTCACTCCCAGTGAGAGAGTTTTTTTTTTCTTTGTTCTTGCTAAATTTGAGGTATCTCAGATCAATTTGGTTAGATCTAAACTTTCTACCGGGAGTTAGAACTAGTGGAAGGCATCACAAATTACTACAGGAGATGCAGAGATTTAGTAATGTTTGTAAGAAACACTGGAGTTTTACAGTGTTAATTATCTGTTAGTGGTTACTCAAATCTGAAGGAACTCCCTCGTATGTTTTTCTTATATTTGCCATGAATTAATGAAATTCCCTTGTTTATTTTGAAAAAAAAAAAAAAAAAAGGGGCCCGTCTTATGAATTTAAGAATCGAGGCATGTTCATTTAGTCCCCTATCTAAACCTTGTATTTGGTACTAATTTATTATGATAAGTAGATCAAGTAGTTTGTTTTGTAGAACTGGAATTAAACATAAAATTGTATGATTTGTGTATGTGTGTGTGTGGTTGGGGGGGGGGGGGGGGGAGGCGGGACGTGTATACGCGTAGCAAATGCTGCAAAATGTCATCAAACTATTAACTTTTATTGCTTTTCATCACTTAACTATTTTTCTTAGCCAAAAATATCACCTAATTATGTATATTTTTTTTTTCACTTAGAAGTATTCCAGCCTTTCGGTCAGACTAATCCCTTAAGATTGTGTAGAGTCTTGCTCCAAGAATAAACGGTATGATAGCACATGGAGATCGATCACGGATCTGATTGTTACTATTAGACTATGGAACCGGTCGGACTACCCACGGGCATCACCTAACTATTAAAAATGCAACTTCTTGGTCATTCAATTAAATCTAGGCGTTAAACACTACTGAAAAATCGCATGCATGACATGCGCAAAGGATTTCAGGGACAAGAGAATGAGTATTGACCTGGACAGAGCAGAACTCCATGATGATTATTCACAAGATGCAGATCAACATGTAAACACGGTTGCAAGCAAGGGAAGTTGCCGCAGCAGATTGCCAAAAGTGATTGCTGCTGGTGCTTTTACTGATTGTGGTACAGATGCATTGCCCGACACCGGGAATGTTTTGAGTGAAGAGCATGCAAACCATATTGCTGATCGGTAGGCATCATTATCCTTGATTGATAGCCTGGTTTCTCATTCGCATCCTAAGTGAGGGAAGGGTGTGGATTATGGCACTTTCAAACACTACAATTGGAGCTTTCTCGGTTGTTTTTCGTAGGACATGCACTGGTTTGTTATTTTCAAGGATCTTAATATTGCCTGTTGGTCTTATGGATTCTATTACATTTTTTTTTAGTGTAACCAGAGGATTCGAACTCGAAACGTCTCACCTATGTTTCCTCCCCGCAAACTACCCATCTATCTCTCCCCTCAGATTCTTTTATATTAGATGCTTTTTAAAACAATATATTAGTATTTTATATAATATATATATATATATATATGTATATATATACATCTCCACATATTTCTTTCCCTCCAAGAAAACAATAATTGCGGAACATGCCTAATTTTTTAGGTGCTCAAAGAATATAATCACTTTTACAGTGAATAAAAGGGACATTGTAGCCTTTTCAAGCTTGTTTTCAATGGTCAGCCTAAGTGTCCGAGGTTCAAACTTGGCTTTATCTATTGGGAGCAATGTGGTCATTAAATGATTTGAGGGGGCAAAGTGAAACAATGATCACATTACAGGGGGGGTTTATTGTATTTCACCCTTGTGATTGGGTAGAACATGAATTTTTACTTATTTTCTTTTTCTGGTATCAGTATACCATCGTAGACCTCATGACTAATTTTTTTTGCTGCACTTGAATGTTGGCATGCTAGGTAAGCAAGATCAAGAAAGTTGAGTTACACCATATCTATTATTTACATGCTCAGTCATTATAGTACCATTAAGTAGCTACAAACTGGTCAAATCAGCAAGTAATTCTTCATGTTATATGAGATTATAAGGTACAATCACAAACCAGAGATCAAATTTCTGTCTACTCAACATTGTTTGATTTCAATCAAACAGCACAAGTTCAACCGTAGGTCTTTGCCCCCTTCAACAGCTTCACAACTTCAAGCATTGTAGGCCTCTTCCATGGCTCATCACAGGTGCACCTTCTGGCAATTGCAAGAACTTCTAGCATTTGAGTTTTCCACGCTGCTGAAGAAGCAGAGAGATAAGGGTCTAGTACTTCAGACTCCCTTCCCCTTGCAACCATCCACCTCATCCATCCAACAAGATTTCCTCCCTCAATATCAGCTTGTCCAGTTGGCGCTTTTCCTGTCAGCAGCTCCAGTATCACCACCCCAAAGCTGTAAACATCACCTTTGGTTGTAGCCATCATGGTCTGACCATACTCTGGTGGGATGTATCCAAACGTACCAGCAAGAACGGTGGATACATGAGTCTCACATGCACTGATGATCCGTGCCAGGCCAAAATCCGATACTCTTGGTTCAAAATTTCTGTCCAAGAGTATGTTGCTGGATTTTATATCCCTGTGAATGATGTGAGGAACAAATCCATGATGTAGAAACGCAAGACCTCGTGCTGAACCAAGACAAATCTTGAACCTAGTAGGCCAATCAAGGGCTTGAATTGCATCTGCCTGATTCCTTAGCCAAAAGTCAAGGCTTCCATTCTCCATGTATTCGTATATTAAGAACCTCTCATCTGCAAAGACACAGTAGCCCAGCAATGGAACTAAATTTTGATGATTTACCTTTCCAAGTGTCTCCAGTTCAGCCAAGAATTCGCGATTACCATGCAAGTGACCTCCATTAAGTCTTTTGACAGCAAATGTCCGACCTGGCAGAGAAGCTTTATAAACTGTTCCAAATCCACCATCACCAATAATGTAGCTTTTACTGAAGTTTTCAGTAGCTGATAAAATATCTGCAGGATTTATCCGCAATAAAGAGTGCTCAAAAGTTGCAATATTGATGCTCAGAGGTACTTTTGGCTTCTTCACCAAAAGCTCATCAGATGACGCTGGCTCAGTTGCTCCAACAATCTTATTGCTGCCTCTTTCAAGTAGCATGGCTTCTTGTCTCAGCATTCTCCACCTCACAAGACCAATGAGGATGATCAGGGAAACAAGTGTGGCACCAAGGGCAATACCCAATACAGAAGCATGAGATAAAATTACCGGAGATGAATCCCGATGTCTAGGCAGGAAAATATTCTGGTTTAGCAGGCAAATTTCAGTATCCTTACAAGTATCAGGTACATTGCCTGTGAATTTGTTGCCAGAAAAATTAACAAAGGCAAGGCCTTCTATATCACATATGTTACAAGGAAAGGAACTCTGGAAATTGTTGTTGGATAAGTCAAGATATGTCAAGGCAGCAAGAGATGAAAGAGACAAAGGCAGAGTGCCTGTTATTGTATTATTGTGGAGGTCTAACATGGAAAGAGATGTCAAATTAGAGAGAGAGTCACAAAGGTTGCCAGAGAGTTGGTTAAAACTTGCATTTAGGAATAAAAGAGAACTGGTGCTTCCAGGACCAACAGACACAGTTCCAGAGAGAGAATTCTGGCTGATGTCCAAAAATGTCAAACTTACTATATTGAATATTGAAGGCGGCAATGGACCAGATAACAGATTATGTGAAAGGTCAAGCTTCACCAGACTTGACATTTTAGACCCAAAATTTTCTGGAATTGCGCCTTTGATCTGGTTATGTGAAAGGTTCAGACCTTGAAGGCTCATCGAGGTCAAATGAGGAGAGATGGGACCTGTCAGACTGTTGAAAGACAGATCGACCGATGTCAAGTTTGGCAAGCCAGAAATTTCAAATGGAATGCTCCCATTGAGTCTGTTCCCCTGCAAGTTTAATTTCGACACGACAATGCATTTATTGATTGATGCAGGAATTTGGCCCTCAAGATCATTATTGGACAAATCAAGCATTCCATAGTGCTGAACGAACTCAGAATCTGGTAAAGGCACCTTCTGAAACCCAGAGCAGATCTCCTCAGGTATAGAACCAGAAAATTGGTTGTTGGACAAGACAAGGTTGTCAAGTAGCTTCAGTTGAGATATGGATTTTGGAATGGGACCTGTCAGTCTGTTTGCCCCAAGGTCCAGAGAAACCAGTTTCGTACACTCAAAAATCTCCAAGGGAACCTCTCCAGTTAATCTGTTGCCATGTAAAGAAAGATTAGTGAGGTTTTTCAATTTCCCAATGCTCACAGGAATACTTCCTTCAAAGAGATTATTATCTAGTTGCAGTCTCTGCAGGGTTGAAACCTTGGCAATTGCACTGGGAATTGGACCTTCAAGCATATTGTTGCTCAGTGAGATCTCCATCAGCGTCTTTGATTCCCATAACTGATCGGGAATCTTTCCAGAAAACTTGTTTTTTGAAAGCTCCAAGGTAATAAGCTGAAGGTCCCCCAGATAGGCAGGTATTTCTCCAAACAGACCATTTTCAGACAACACCAAATCTGTGAGGCTCAAACAATTGCTGAAAGTTTTGTCTATGCTACCAGTGAAGTTGTTATCAGACAACTGCAGATTGCTTAGGGACTTAGCATTGCAAATTTCAGATGGCAATTCCCCAGACAGCTTGTTACTACTAAGATCAAGTGATGACATTAAAGGCAGATCAAGTGGTGGTAAGGATCCACTTAAGAGGTTCTTTGAGAGTATTATGGACTCTACTTCTTTCCAATTAGAAATCCACCCAGGCACAGGACCTGACAAACAATTAGAATCAAGGAGGACAGAACTAATTGACTCCAGTCCTGCAAGGTCTTCAGGTAATGGACCAGATAAGGAGTTAAAGGACAGATTGATGATCTTCAGCCTCTTGCAGTTTCCCAACTGTGGAGGGATTTTTCCAGTTAGTCCAGCATTTGGAGCAATGAGATAATTTAAGTTTGTTAGCCTACCCACACTTTCAGGCAGTTCTCCCTTAAAAATGTTCTCTGCAAGATTCAAGTAAGTCAAGCTTCTAAGCTCTGTTATTTCTTCAGGAATATTACCGCTAATTCTGCAGTTTTGCAGATCCAGTGACTGAAGGTGTTTCAGGTTCCCAATTGTTATTGGCAGAGGTCCAGTTAATGAATTCCATGAGAGATCAAGAGTTCTGAGCCTCCTTAAGTTTCCAATCTCTGGAATTATTGGCCCTGAGAGTTTGTTTTGTCGAGCATCAAAGTATAGTAGCCTGGTGAAATTGCCAAAACTGGAAGGTAATCTTCCAGAGAAATTATTTACACTGAGGTCAAGAGACTGCAATTTCTTTAAATTCCCAAGCTCTTCAGGAATATTCCCATAAAACAAATTTCCATGGACCGAGAGTTCCAACAATTCTTCAAGCAAGCCTATTGCTGATGGAAAACTTCCAGAAAAGCTATTGTCATCAAGCACCAGTTGTCTGAGATTGTTGAGGTTGGATATAGTTGGAGGAAGCATTCCAGTCAGTCTATTGTCACTCACGTCCAGACTCTCTATATTCTCTAAATTCCAAACACTTTCAGGGAAACCACCCGTAAGGGCACAATGGCTGAGATTCAGGTACTTAATAGATTTAAATTCACCAATAAGAACAGGAAAAGGAAGACTTAGAGGTGAATTTGTACAAGATAAATCTATTTGCCTAACAACTGCACCTTCGCATCTAATCCCAGTCCAATTGCATGGAGAAGTTTCTGATTCAAACCAGCTAGGAATTGCATTTCTTCTCGAGATTAGAGACTGCCGAAGAGCTTTCAATAACTCCACATCCCCAAGAAAAATCCCATGTGTCAATGCAGGGTAAATGACGAAGGCAAGGATAATTGTGAGGACATGACAAACTTGGTATCTGAATATGAGCTTTGGCATGCTGAACTGGGTTCAATCTGATTATGACCGGATGATATATACTACACTGGGAAGTACTTTTCCTGCAGGACTTGGTTCTGCAGGTTGAAACAAAGCTTATCAGGAAGATATGCTCGAGCCAGATTATGTGTTTAAGAAAATATGAAAACATGAAGCTCATTACTAATGTATTAAGCGAGAAGATATGATTCATGAAATACCAGGCTTGCTCTCTTGCATTGATAAAATGTAGATGATAAACACAACAATGGCGCTTCATAAAATGACTAGGCACTAGTAACCACATGACATGTTTAACATACTGGCATCTATCAAGAGAATGGCAGAAAAACCTGGTAGTTGAAACTAAAACTAAGACATAACTCAATGGAACAGGAGAAGTCTAGTACAGTCTCACACATTCAGAGATGAGAAATTACTTTTTATCATAAGCAAAACAGCAAAGAAAAGCACCAATATACCAGAACTTTTCTTTTCTGTCTAATAGGCTACCAGATTCTGCACTACTCTGTCAGGTAATCAGCAAAGTCTCATGCAAATCCAAGACAAACATGAATCAGTTTCCAACTTTGCAGCTATTAGACTACAGCCACATATATTGAAAAACAACAGTAAAAGAACGGAAGAAATTTTTCTGTTTGTGTCAAGGGATATGCTCAAGTGGATAAATTATAGTATCCAAAAATCTGTTTTTTTTTAATGTAAAGTGTCTCTGTTTTTTGTTGATATGCACTATGCGCATTTTATCTAGGACAACCTTGGGAAATTGCAGGTTTTTTCCATTAGGATAGCTGTTCTTTCTAAAATTCATATTGCCATATACTAGATAAAAAGGGTAGCACCTCCATAACTTAGTATGGAATGATCAAGACATTATTCATTCCCTGGAATAAACGCTATTGGTTTCTATTAAACCTTGAGCAGTTATTTGGAAAGGCCTAATGAAGTTTTGTATTCATGACGCTAACATAAGCAATGACAAGTACAGAGAGAAAGCAAGTAATAAGCAAGTCTAAATGAAAGTCAATCAATTCACTACATTATTGTTGTTCTTACTGCAGGTTAAGGATAAAGTACTTGTGACTAGTAGAGCTTCAAGGTTGATGCACAAATTCCTCCCCCAGAGCTGATGTCAACTTGAACCAGAGTGATAATCGACTCCAGTTAACAACTCACCTGCAGAAGGGAAAGCAGTTGACAATTATAATCAGTTTCAGCCCAAAAAAAAAAAAAAGAATGATCATCTCTAGACTATTTCAGGCATTCAGGTTCCACAAAAAGGGAAAAAGAAAAAGAGAGATCAAGCATAGTATTACGAACAATTAAATATACAGTGTGTCTGGAGTCTGGAGACAGGTGAAACTAATAGTTAGTGAAGAACAATTCTTTCCAAATAGCATTTCATATTTCCACGCAGCAACATTACAATCAAAAGTCTAGCTCTATATAATATGATGAAGATAGACAAAAGCCACCATTACATTTAAAAACTGAAAATTAAACAAAAATAAAAGGAAAAACAGGAGTAAGAAAAATAAAATAAAATAAGATCTTGATCATAATCATGATCTTTTGCATAACTGAGAAGCAGCTGAAAAGAACATGGCCCCACAAGTCTTCTCAGAACTTGATCATCACAAAGGAAGAAAAATGTTTGCTAGAAAAACAGTGGTGGAGAGTCTGTTAAGTGGGGTAATCATACATTAGCACAGAACCCATAAAAAAAATTAAATCAAATGCACTTTTTATACTTTTAATCCTTATAGGCTTTTGGCTCAAAAAAGATTTTCACACACAACACACACTAAACAACTACCTCAGACGCACGCACGCACCCACACACACAAAAGCTATTAGGTGAGTACTAGCTAGCATAAATGTTGTTCCACAGTCCATGATCAAGCTATTCCTGTATGAATAGGCATTTCTCCGACGAAATAAGCAAAAAAAAAAAATGAAAGAAAAAAAAGGGGTCTGTTTTGAACGGATAAAAAGAGCTCCAAATTTTCATCTTTTGCCAATTTTGTGCAGCTTTCTTCCAGAAGATGGATCATTTTAAGCAAAACCCAGTATTCCTCTCAACCCCAAAAGACTAGAAAAATCACAAAATCTGATACAAAAATTAAAACAAAAATCCACAAATGTGAAGCAAGAATAATCCCCTAAATTCCTCCCCCCCCCCCCCCCCCTTCAAAAAAAAAAGACACAAAGAGCTTGTTGCATTACTTACTTTTCTAATAGAACTGATCATACACATAAACCCCGCCAAAAATCAGTGCATTATTTGCTGACTACGCTGTTTCAAAGTTCAAACCTTCACTCTGTGTGTGTTTTTGAGTGTGTGTGTGGTTTTTTTTTTTTTTGGTGCTTATCAAGAGTTCAAGAACTGATGAAAAATGGGAAGAACCATCATGAGTGTACAATTATGGGAGTCTAATTAGTTCGAAAACAACACGATACCTTCATGAATGAGAGAGAGAGAGAGAGAGAGAGAGAAGGTGTAAGCTGGCACCAGTACAGTACCACTAGCAGCAAGCAAAGGCAAGCAAGTACTAGTACTACTGCCATAACCGATATGCTTTTCTGGCATACGTTAAAGTTGGCTTTTCTCCAATAGGGAACGACTGAAAAGTGGAAAACCACGCCTTCAAGGCTAACTTTATTTTTTTTTGCGTTTTTCGGTCTACTGTGGAAGTGAAGGGTGGGATCCCCCATGGTGACAACAGCAGAGATTTGATTCTCTGTTTGTTTTGCAGATGGGTACATAACATTATACAACGGATCATAATGATTATTGTACTGTGGTCAAAGAGATAAAGACGTCGTCGTATTAATGGGTAACTTCCTTTCAATTTCAGGGGGTGCTTGGTTAGAGGGTATAGGAATCAAGAATTGGATTGAACCCCAAAATTGTTGCTTGGGTAATGGGTATAGGTTTTGAAATCTTGGAATGATTCATGAAAAATCAGTCACTCTCAATACCCAAGTAGATTGGAGGGTTTTGATGAATCCCACATTTGATTCCCAAATCTTAAAAAAAAAATTATTTTTGGGATTTTTTTAAATATATACTGGCTCTGTTTCTATATATTAATATTTATTTATTTATATATATAATATTTTTTATTTCAATTTTATTTTATAATATGTATATTAATATATATTTATATGTATATTAATATATATTTAATATACATATATTAATATATATTAATATAAATATTATAAAAAAATTGAAATATATATTTATATATTTATATAAATATATATATATTTATTTCAATTGATATAATATATCTAATATACATATTAATATTAATATAATTTATATATAATAAAATATAAATATTAATTGAAATATACAAATTGAAATAAATATATTTATATAAATATATAAACAAATATATAAATATAAATATAAATATAAATAAATTTATAAATATATATAAATATATTTTAAACAAAAATATTTATATATAAATATATATTATTTATTTCAATTGATATAATATACATAATTGAAATATACATATTAATATATATTAATATACATATTATAAAACAAAATTGAAATAAATATATTTATATTTATATAAATATATTTATATTTATATTTATAAATATTTATAAATATATTTTAAACAGATAATTAATATTTATATATGAATATATATATGGTGGATGAGTATGTGGGATAAGCATTTGAACGAGGAAGAAGAAAGATATGAAAAGAAAAAAGAAATTAAAGGTAAAAAATTGATTATTAAATTTGATACCCATTCCTTACCAATATTTACCAAGCACCCCCATTTGTAATCATACCTTTGTCCAAAACCCATACAAAGTTTTTTTGTATGATTCCAATTCCAATTCCAATTCCTAAGCTTGAACCAAGCGCCCCCTCAATTCTGTTCATTTGTGTAAACTGATAGAATTTCAGTGTAAATTGGTATAATTGGGCTAAAAACCTTAATTATAACCCAATTTACATAAAACTCACGGTTATATCAAATGTACATATAAGGTAACATCGATAGTAGTTTTAAAAATGCAATTTCTTTTATAGGAGTTTTATAATGTCAGCGTACACGTTAAATTAAATACGCAGCTTCATTTAAATTGAGGAATATAATGAAGGATTTGAAATCCATTCGAATCGTTTTAGTTGTTTAGATTGGTTAAAAAGCATTTAGATTTATAATTCAGCAATTATCAAAATATATTTTAAACACTATAATAATTTATAATTTACAAGTTCAAATACCTCCTAAATAGTCTAAACATTTAGAGGAGTTTGAGAAATTTTCAAATTCTTCATCAAATCCTTCAATTCAAGCGCAGCCTTAAAGTACTAATACTCATTAATACACTTAAATTGTCATATGAGGAGACACATTCACATTTATTGTGCCCTTAAATTTGGATTCATTTTCAAATTAACTATTTTCTTAAAACAAAATTGGCACATGAACCCTTTCTCAACGAGGCACCCCTTAACCAAACCCTTTTTTATATGAAAATGTCAAAAATTTTAAGCGTGTTTGGAGATAACACTATTTGAAAAAAAAAACTAGAATAATACTATAGTATATTTTGTGATATAATATCTATGAGATATAAAGGTAGTTAGAAAATCTAAAATTTTAATTAGAAAATCATTTATGAAATTAAAAAAGTGGTTTAAAAAAACTACTTATGATGCAAAAGAAATTCGAACAATAAGTTATCCGAGCAAACCTATCAACATATTTAGATGCATGCCATGTACCTTGAAAATTTCATTTAAATAGAAGATATGCATTATGCATTCGAATTCATCAACGTAAGAAAATTTTCCACAATGTAAATAAAGTTATACCAAATGTATATGGCCTGATCTCGTTCAATTATTGTATCTGATTTTAAATTCTGATTCTCAGTTATTCTTTTTCATTTTCTTGCTTGCTTTTACAATTGGATTTTAGGATTTTTTTTTTATAACTAAAATGTTGAAAATCCAAAATCTACTCAAGACTAACGTTAGTCGATTATTATTTTCTCTACAATCACTTTCGATAATCAATTTTTTTTTTTGCAAAATTTATAACAAAAAGATAGGCCAACAAAGTACAACTTAATGATGCTTGGTGATACAAAGGAACTGATTTGGCACATGGTGCTTGAACATGTGAATCAAGTACGTGTAAAGATCTTTGAAGTAATAATTGAAGTTTCCAGTTTCGGATATATCATTTTGAAAAAAGAGTTTTCATTTTCAGTTTCAAATTCAATTCTTCATCATCATTTATTCCAATGTTACATCATCATGACAAAAATTTGATTAGACTTGGTCTAGTAGAGCCAAAATTTACCGCATTTTTATTGTGCATTTAATATGTGAATTAATGAGAGGATATGTCAAATTTTTAAACAGTCGGTCCATGAGTGGGTTCGTAGACCGGATTTTTGCTCTTCGTCGCACGCATACAAAAGCAGGATTCGCGGGAGGCCCATGGTATTGTGGGGGCCACCGGTTTGGTCCTTTGGTTTGTAACGTAACGTCTGCCGTTGTATAGAGTGTAAAAGGAGTAGGCTGCTGGACGGTTATGTTGGAACACAATTCTGTCTTTACTTCCTTTCTTCATAATTTTGTTGTTGACCACTTTACTGCGGCCCTTGTACGTTACTATTATACAATTTTTTATAGAAATGTACAAACATTTCTATTATCTTTTCTAGTGGTATGAAAAATATTAGTTGTGATTAATGTTTAGGTTCAAGAAATCACGTCTAGATTTTAGAAGTAGGAAGACTTGAATCCAACTTATACTATATGTGAGTTTCTTTTCCTAAATTTATTTACAGTATGTAAAACCTATATTATATTGTCAATTACCTGTTATATAATCTAAATAATTAAAGCGTATTATATCAAATTTTTTCATCAAATTCCTCGATCCAAACAAAGCTAATTGTCTTATAAAAAATTTAGAACGAGCATTGCATAATCCAATGATTTATTGGTTTATTAATTCACACTATTTGCGGGTTAA
>NC_040037.1:18775970-18829122 GCF_003713205.1 Coffea eugenioides
GAGCGAATTGCGCGAAATGTCACTAAACTATTTCAAAGTGCCGGTTTTGGTCACTAAACTTTTTTATTAGCGCGAAATGTCACTGAACTAGTAAATCTATACCGTTTTGGTCACTCCGTGTATTTGTGCCGTTAGGAGAGACGGAAATCAACTTTTTGAGGGGCAAATTTGTCTGCACAGCCTTTTCCTTGAAGCTTTTACATAATCAATGGTTCTGTATCCGGCAAAGACATAAAGGAGATGGCTGATCTGAATGGCGGCACCATCAAACTTCAACCAAAAAATGCAGGCACTATTTTTCAATTGGAAATTGATCTCTGACTCTCTGCCTCTTTTAGTTACCCACTACCCAGTCTTGATTTCTGTATTCTTTCACCATTTGTAACAAAACCACAGAGCACCAGCTCCAAACGGTAAAAATTGGAAATTGGGATCTAGGATGTGGGGACTGGCTTCTTTTAGATTTTAGATACTCTTGATGCCTTTTCATTTTTTTCCCCTTTTTAACGTTTCGGAAGGGGATTGCCTTCCTCTTGTCTTTATTTTCCCTTTTGTCATACACCAGAACTTATTCAACCTAATTGCTTCTTGGGAAATAATTTTTATCCCATTATGCAGAAAAGAAGAAAACCCTTTTTCTTATTTAAGGGTTTAACATGGTGGGTTTGAAGTTTAACTTTGGAATCTGCTTCTATGCGGAAGTACAAAAGCTCCCTAGATGCATTTGCTCAGATCTTGAAGAATGAGGGTGCAAGGTCTCTCTTCAAGGAAGCTGGTGCAAACATCTTACTGATTTTGAAGAATGAGGGTTCAAGAATTGGTTTTTTTCCTCAAGATTTCAAAGATTAGGCAATGAGAAAATCTCCCGTCTCAGAGAAGTTTCATCCACGTATACTCTCAGCTTTGGATTATCGGAATCCAAGTGTATACTCTCAGCTTTGGACCGTCCACGTGTCACGAAATTTACCCAAGGGCTTGTCCTGATTCAATTGCCCTCGTGGCTGATACTTAATCCTGAAACCATGCGCTCTCGGCCACAATTTAGATTTGCAGGCATGGCGTGCCAAGGAGATTGCCCGTGAGCAGCTTCAGGGATCTTATAAAGAGGCCTACTGCCAACTACCCTTCCTCTGTCAAAAGATAATGGAAACAAATCCAGGTAGTATTGCTACATTCGCGACAAAGGAGGACTCCAGCTTCCACAAGCTCTTTGTCTCGTTTCATGCATCAATATCTGGTTTTCAGCAAGGTTGTCGGCCTCTTATTTTTCTTGACAGCACTCTTCTGTACTCAAAGTATCAAGGCACATTGTTGGCTGCAACATTTGCAGATGAGAATAATAGTGTCTTTCTAGTAGCCTTTGCTGTTGTTGATGAAGAGACTGACGAAAATTGGCATTGGTTTCTGTCAGAACTCAAGTCTGCTGTCTCAACATCCAGGCAAATCACATTTATTGCTGATTCCCAGAAAGGAATAAGAGAGTCATTACGCGATATATTTGGTGAAGCCTGCTATCATGGTTATTGCCTATGCTATCTGGCTGAGAAACTGAATAGAGATTTGAAGGGGCAATTTTCACATAAAGCAAGACGACTCATGGTCTAGGATTTGTCTGCTACTGCCTATGCACCAAAACTTGAGGCATTGGAACGCTGTGCAGAAAACATAAAGGCCATCTACTTCTTGTATTCTTCATTTCACCTTCCTTTTCTGGTGACTCCTTTGGAGCCTCTTTAGCCACTTCTTTCTTATAGAGCTTGTTCCCCAAAATGGTTTCTTCCAGCTTCGATCTCAAATCATTCAAAGCCTTTTTCTCATAAATTTTTTAACTATTGTGTAGACGAAATTGCCCCTCAAAAAGTTGATTTCCGTCTCTCCTAACGGCACAAATACACGGAGTGACCAAAACGGTATACATTTACTAGTTCAGTGACATTTCGCGCTAATAAAAAAGTTTAATGACCAGAACCAGCACTTTGAAATAGTTTAGTGACATTTCGCGCAATTCGCTCTAAAAAGATTTAGGCTTTTCTTTGTTCATAGAGTTTCAAAACATAAAATTGTCTTAAAACATGATTCTGAAATAAAATCATAAATACCCCCAAGATCTAATTTAATCTGTAACAATATTAAGTAGCTGATACAAATTTCTCTTGATGAATTCTCAAATCCTTTCCTTTCTCCATTCCTCCTTATAAGACTTAAAATCTCACTTGAAACTTTTGGAAACATCTTTTTCATATCATAATGATATATTGTTGCATCACTTAAATTCGTATTCATAATTGGGTTCTTCTATTCTATACCCTTAAAGGTACATGATAAGATCAATGAATCTAGTGTTTTAGTTGTTTGTACAAGTTTAAATTTTGTAGGCAAAAATTTAAGCAAGAGGTGGATAATAATGTTTGAACTTTTTACTGAAATACACCTTATAGTTTGTGTGCTTATTTTGTGCCTCAAGGACACAAGTTAAGTTTTTTTTTGTCTAAACATGAGTGTATCAAACTAGATTTTCTCTACTAGTGTTTATATTCTGATGGAAATTTTTCTGGTTGTTTGGAAAAATAATCATAGTAAAGAAGAAAAATTCGAAAAAAAAGGAAAGCATAGTAAACAAATTTAATCACATACACAGTTCAACCCAAGAAAAGAAATAGGATTGAGGACTAGAGACCATGACTACTTGCCCATCAAAATCCAATTTGATATCTGAAGAACTAAGTAGCCACATTTAGAAATTTAAACGACTAAAGCAAACTGTTATTCAAAAGTTAAAAACTTCTAGTTCAATAAATCAAAGATTCATAGTTTTTTTTTTCCTTTTTTCCTTTTTGATGATATAATAATTCTTAAGTTCTGGCTAGATTTCGTAATCCTAAGGGGTCGTGTCATAGCAGATCAAAGGCATCACAACCATCACCGACTTTGACTTGTATCCTCTTCGATTCCCTTCTACACCAAGCAGTCAACAAATAGATCCCCATTGGTGTTTAAAGGGCATTGAGATATATGACCCCACAAAAAAAAGAATCCTTTGGGGAGACACTGAGGGCCCTTCATTGGGCGGACAGTGTCGTTTGTGGTGCATGCGTTAATCCTATCCTTACAGAGCCTGTCGTGGCGAGCTTCTCGCAAGAAGTTCGACTTGCGCGTTCATGGTTTACGGGTGCTTTCGGTGATGAGGAATTGGGGGCCTTCATCCCTCGGACCGGTAGGGGATTACGTTGGGTTGTTCAGAGGTTACCCTCGATGGTCCGATACCTCCCTCGTCAAGACAAAAAAAAAAAAAAAAGGGGAGACACTGAAGATTTTTTTAAAGAAAAGTTCATAATGTGGCCTAGGAGTCTAGGACATGGTTTGCAAGTCCAAAGAAGTTAAAGGATTCGGGTTTCGGGATGTAGAAATTGTTGGGGTGTTTTAATGATAAAAAATACAAATTTTTCATAATTATTTACTGATATTTCGGTCACAAGTTCTATGCATAAATGGAGCATTTTTGTAACGGCTATAAGGGCCATATTAATGGTAATTTGACAATTATAAAATTAATCTAAACCATTATATTTTGTAATTGAAATTGTCTAACGATTATTCTTACTTACCTATTTGTGATTCCTATAAAAATCTACCTATAAATAGAGCTTAAAGCAATATCTTTTTGAGGTTCTCTGTACTCGTCTTTCTAAATCTATATCCTTTGGTCGGATACTTGTAGTCTATTCTTTGCTACTAAAAAATAATGTTAGTAAAAAAAAAAATACTATCTTATATAGATCAAAGAATGGTGTTCAGTTAGGCTTTTGTCTAACTCGAATACTATAGATTGAAGCAGAAGATAATGAGAAAAGATTGAATTGTTATTGAGACCCCAAGAATTAGAGGTGAATTTTTATATGGTGTCTTATGTTTGTGACAGGCACGAGATTGCAAGTTTGGGGTTTACCAAATTCGTGAAAGGATCGTGGTGATATTCATGTGCTGTTCCTGCATCAAGATTTTTCATGAAGCTAGAAGACAAGCATTTTTTGAAGTGGAGGAGTCTGATGTGGAACGAAAAACTCCGAGTTGAAAACCCCATTGCCATCTCAATAAAGATACCCAATAAATCATCATAGGATTTCTAATTTAGGTCTTCGTCATAGTTTTATTCAGTACGTTTATTTACTTAGATGTATCATGTCATTAAAGAAAGATCGAAGAAAAGAGCTGTGGGGGAAGATTTCAATTGATCAAGCGCCAGATCCATGGCTCTCCAAGCCGGATCTACATCAGATAGTTGTGAGATTTCAGCAGTTTTGTCTTTTTTTTTTGTTTGCTTTCTATTTAAATGTTTTTAGTAGTTTCATGTTCGTTAATTAGTTTTCTTATTTTAATGTTTCATGTTCCTTATACATTTTTTTTTTACGTAAAAAGGGATTTTGTTGAATAGAACATAAATATACACAAGAGCAGAAGAATTTGCCACACAAAAGTACTGCTACAACCAATTAAGCTATACAGTAGTGCTGCTACAATCAACTAAACTATAGTTATGCTATCAACATTTAAGGAAAATGTCTTGGAGAAAATTCCAACTACGGCAAAGTAACCAGTTGTTTCTTGTACTCGATACATTCCTCCGTTCTACCACATAGCAGCGAACCGCCTTTAGCACTCTACGTACAATAGTTTCAGCATCAAAAGCTTTATATTGGAACACCCTATAATTTCTCCGCTTCCATATATAATATACGGTTGCTCCTAGTGCTAGCTTCTTTACTGTGTTTATCAACGACAACATGAATGTTCCTTGTACATTTTTACTAGCTTAGAGCCTATAAATAGCCCTAGTCTTAATAGCTTATTATTATATCTTTGACATATTTATGACATTCTTACTTTGTATTGGTTGATTTATTCAACATTTCTCAAATGCCCTCCTCAAGGTTTAATTAAGGTGACCAAGTATCTGTATCTTAATTACGCTTCCGTGTCAAGTTTGCCCCTCACGCATTGGTTCCACAAACACAACTGTGCAAGTCATTCAGGATTGTCCTTTTTTGGTAGTAGATTTGGGCTAAACTTATCAAACTGAGGCACTGCCAGCATGCTTTGGAATGGATAACCATAATGACTGGAATCTCACTTTTGTGCGGATATTTATCAGATGTGGTCTTGAAAAAATTATGGAAATAGCCCCAAGCCACAGGTTTGGGACAGATATTGCTGGCATTAATCGCTGTTGGTGCAGTTCCTACACTTTTTACATGATGATAAATTTCGTTCGTGCGCACTAAGTTAATGCATGTATACAATTGCTTCTGTAAATATACACCATATCATATAAAAAATACAACAAATGCACCAACAGCACCAAACCAGCTGCCCCCAATCCCCATGCAATTATATTGCCATGTTAGTCAAATTAGGTTATTGAGATACAGAAGAGCTGTGCTAAAGTCAATCCCATCGTCCAGAAAGAGGTCGTTTTCCAATGAAATTTCCCATGGAGAAGCTGGGTTAAATTGAATTTGGATGCTTCATCACTGGCAAATCCATGACTAGCTGGTAGAGGTGGCTTGGTCCAAAATGAGAATGGACATTGGGTTTTTCATTTTGCCGTGAATATAGGTTCTGCCACCAGCCTAATTGCTGAATTATGGGCTTTGTTAGTCCCCAAATTGCTTGGGATCTTGGAATGCTGGAGTTGGGTTCGAAACTCGGCATTTGCCTCTTTTAAGGGGCACCATTTGATCACATAACCTAAATTGGATTATTATTGGAGAACTAAATAACTAATGAAGCGAAATTGAGAATGTTGGTTAAGTCATTTTCGACATGAAGGAAATTCTTGTATAGATGCATTGGACAAGGTAACTCTAGATCGGTCTTTTCCCGACTCTTTAGATACTGTCAAATTTTGCCTCTTTTCCCTATGCATATATATATATATATATATCAAGTTGTCTCTATTTCACTGTTTTTATATTGAACTGCATGGACTTTAAACCAAGAATCCATCTACCAAATGAGTTAAGGCGATATCAATCATATTACATTCTGGCGCCACGTGGGTTTCACATGTCATTTCAATTCCTTCTCTTAAAGCAAGCTGAATCGAAAGGCACTTGCTTACCTAAAAAGGGATTAGTAGCTACTAACTAGTAACTTGAAAAGGTGGAAAAATCCATCATACGGATATTTATAGGGATAATTTCAGAAATATCCCTGTGGTTAATTTCTAATAGGCTAATAATAGCTGCTGCCACCTCTCTTGAGATCTGAATAATTACACTAACCTCCCCCAAAAAGTACGTATTGGTAACGGTTGCCGTTGTAAGAACCAAAAGTCTGACGAATATCCTATATTGTCCGTATTTGATTTCTAAAACAAGTTAACTGACAAAAGAAGTCAAATGTTATCTTGACCTTTTGTAGGAAAATTTTCATGTATATCAAGAACAAGTTTCCTTTTTCCTCTTTTAAACACATTTTTCACTAAAGAATTTGTAGATTTTTCTGTTATAGTCTTTTCTTGATATCAAGGGAGATTAGAGGTAAATAAGAATAAAATCCCTAATTACAACAGCCTGCTAAAGATGTTTAAAGAGATGACGATGATTTTCACTAACACAGATATCCCTTACTCATGGCCGGAATTTCAATAGCATTATCCATTTTTAGGAAAGCGAAATGTGCTTGTGACCTTGGACAAAAATGCTTGCCATATAACTACTCTTCCAATGACATGACCTAATGCAACAAACCTTGCTAATTAATACAAAATCGGTTTATATAACGAGTGTCATAGGTAAAAGTGTACGACAGACATTCATTAAGAAGTACTTCGTATTTAAAATTTTAAAAATCGTGAAATTACATCGAAAAAGTGTTTAAATGCGGAGATTAATAAATTTGATTGCACGCATTTAAATGCTAAATCAGAAATAAATTAAGTGCATTCACCAGTGCACTTGGATCATCAGAAAATCCGTGAAAGAGATGGCTAATGAACATGTATGTACACGAGCAGCAGTACAGACAGATTAAACTTCCTATCTGCATCCTTTAAAAGTGGTGTGACTTAATAAACAAGGGAGCCAAATAGTAACTTGGACCCCAGTGCATAGAACTAACGTAATTAAGCAGAGATTTAGCCAGAAATAGAAGCCACCCTTTGTGGGCTCAAACCTTAAATCTCAACTCAAATCTACTTAATAAAAGTGCAATCAGCGTAAACAGTAGGTTGAGTTGCACTGTTAAACCAACTAACTACTCCAACCCACTCCCCATGATAATATTCCCTCTTTTTCTTTCTATCTCACCAAACCTGAATTTTCTTTCTTCACATCTCCATACAAAAAAATCATTCTAGCTTCTTTACAAAGATACTAACACAATATAACAAACCTACTTTGAAGGTACAGGTGGCACCAAATTTTCTTTTGCAACTTCATCTTTCTTTTCATCTAGATCTTTTGTTCTTTTTGTGTTTTATTAAAACTCTTTCTGGGCTTTCTTTCTTTCTTCTTTTTTTTCATATATTAATCAGAGAGAATCATGAGAGATCATAAGGAAAGGTTTGTACTGCTTCCATTTCCAATGGGATGTGGTACTGAGTCAAGCGTTGCAGTAGGCAAGTGTAATCAGCCCAAGAAGCAGAAACACTCATCACAGAAGATTCTTCTTCCTCCAACAACAACAAGTATGATCACATCTCAATCTCTTTCAGTTTTGTTTTAGTGTGTATAAGTTTGTGTGCTTTCTCTGTGTTTTTTGTGTGTGCTGTGTGTGAAAGCTGTGTTTGATTTTATGTTGCTTCCGATGTTTTGTGGTTGTCTTTTCTTTCTTTTTTTTAAATGTTATATTGTTCTTTCTAAATATAGGAAGCAACGAAGAAAAAGAGATTCTCCAAAACAAAGAAGAAAAAGAGACCAAATCAAGAGGAAAAGGGAAAAAGTTAAGGGCTTTCTTAGCTCTTCCAAAATCTGGCCTCTCGAAAGGAGTCAATAAATTGATGAAGCGGTTGGAAAATATTTCTAGGTTGCTTGGTAAGTTTCTTATGTTTTAATCTTGTTTGGTTTAGAGTTTTGTTTTTGTTAACTAAAAACAAATATGAATATCCACCAAAATGCAAGGGGATGAATCTAGGAATTCGATCCTATTCCTATTCTTTTAATTCCAAAAAATAAAATTAAAGAATCTCTTGATACATGTTAAATAGCAAATATATGCTGATTTTTGGCATGTTATTTTAATTATGTTATCGATAAGAGCTATTTTTTTGACGGTTTGCTAAAAATCCATAAAAAAAAAATTGAATGTTCATATCCAAGAATTTAGTAAGCTATTTTTTCCACAACATTTCATTCAATTGCTTGTCAAACTGAATTCCTTCGTTTGTTGCATAAAATCTCTAGAATTACCAGTCAATTTGCTGACTTTTGCCGCATCAATTTGATATGTTACAATTGCATTTGATTTTTGGAGTATCGATAAAAAATATTTATTACACATCAAATTTAATTCTTTTGTTTGTTGCACAAAATCTCTAGAATTAAAGGTCAAAGTCTTCCTGTAAATATTAAATATCCTGATTTTCGCAGCATGATATTTGTAACATTACAAATTGCATTGGATTATTGAGTTCCAACCAACCAATAAAAAATTCAACCAGAAAATATCTAAGATCATATTTAAACAATAAATATGCTAATTTTTACCACATTCTTATTCTCCCTCATCCTTCCCCCCCCCCCCCAAAAAAATAAAAAAGTACAATTGTCAAACTCTACAAGTACCAATTTTTAAGAAGTAAACTATTTGCCTCATGTTATTCATATAGTTAACTTGAAGGATTTAAACCCACAATTCTTTTAAAGTACATTTTAACAAAAGTCAAAAAGTATTCAATAAAGTTTGTTAAACTATGTGGCTAGCAAATAAAAATACAGCTGGAGAGTATGTATATCATTACTCCAACAACAAATAATGGACCATCTCCATCAAATATAAGAAGTCGAAGCTTTTACTTCTCATGTACTTAGTTTTGGTGAACCAATTACTACAAAAGAAATATAAATATAGAGTATAAAAGCCAAGAAAATTACCAGAAAGGGGGAAAAAGGCCAAAAGCTTTGCAAATTAATCCGACATTTTTAAAATCAAATTATCCAATTTTCAAGATCATATTTTTTTCATTTTCAAGAATGGAAGCTTTAATATCTAACAATTGGCATCTAAAGTCTTAAAATGTTATTTGTGTTAAAGTTTCCATAAAAATTGATGAACTACGAAAAAAATGAAGAAAACTACCCATGTGCTGCTCACTTTTTCTATGATTTTTCAAAGCATGGATTAACTAATCTTCACATGAAAAAGTATGCATACGTGATCACGAGAATGAATTGCAACTTGAAAGCTCTTTAAACAAATTTTCTTGTTTTGTTTCTTTCGGGTTGGATGTTTCGTGTATTGGTTGATTGATTGCAATGAGAAAGACAACATATTGTTACTGCTTCAATTGGCAAAAATTTTTAATGGTTTTTAGTGTTTGGATTTCCAAATAACAAAAATGTCATGTACTTCTATCCAGATTAAGGATTCAATAAAACTTTAATCGAAAAGCACCAAAAATTAAAAAAAGAAATTCCATAAGTCGTGTGCTAGTCCAATGTTCCATATATAAAACCTACTGGTTTTGGAAAAAAAAGAATCCCACTTCAAGATATGGGAAAAATGCGAAAATTGCACTTTGAACACGTAAACTATAAATAAACTGTCACTTTGGTTCTTAAATTTTAATTTTTGACATTTTACTCTTAAAGTATGAAATTCGTCCCGCTTTAGTCCTTAAACGTAAGCTGTGGATACTTTACCTACTAAAGTATGAAATCATCCCACTTTAGTTCTTAAACTATGAGTATCACTTGTGTGTGAGTATTCCAATAATTTGATAAATCGATGGAATGGATTGGGGTAAATTGTTTAAAATTAAAATTTAAGGACTTAAGGGAGATAATTTCCTAAAGTGTCCAAATTTGAAATTTAAGGACTAAAGTAGGAACTTCAATAATTTATGGGTTCAAAGTGAAATTAGTCAAAGAAATATAGATTATCTTTTTGTAGCTAACTCTTTGTATGTCACTATTAAATTAAGAGTAAATCTTATATATATTGATCAATTTCTTTATTTGTGCAAACTAAACTAGCGCAATTTTTATTTTAAGGTTTTTTTGCTTCAAAGTTCATATTTTGTTCTCATGGGATGTCTTAATTCATTTCTGAAGAATGCGAAAACTATAGATGAACTGGAGATGGTAACACGTACACAGAATTTCTGAATGCATGAATGAATATCGTTAATGTCTTGCTTTAATGAGGGTTATTTTTGGGGGGGTTAATTAATTTCTATATTATTAGCAGCAGAGATGTCCTTTCAATTGATATAAAACCAATGTGATAGAGAAAAAGGAAGAGGCAAATGTGGGAGAATTCGGCATTAACCCTTGTAGGATCTTGATTCCTCAGTGTCTTGAATCGTGGGTTTTCCTCATGATGCGAGCCAACTATATTTTTGTAAGCAATTAAATGATTTCCAAGTCAAAATTTTTTGTTTAATTTTATAACCCAAACTTTTTTTAAGAAAAGAAAGGCAATTAGTTGAAACTTTTAACTTTTTTTTTTAATCTTTGGGCATCAAAATGTTGAGTTGATTAATGGACTCAATGGTAACTGAATTCCTAGATGACAAAATTTTTTTTTTCAAAATCCTTATTTCAAATTAGAAGAATATAACTTTTAGTTCGTTTTTATGAGACTGAAAACTTAAAACTACATCTTAAAAGTTAAATTGATGACATTCCAAAATTGATAAAAAAAAAAAAAATTATTTGTGGTTGCCACTTTTCCATTTCAAAGCTCTTGTTTACGGTGATGTATTTAATTTAGTTTGGCATTGTGTAAACTGTAAATAGTCTAAATCTTCAATTATTTGGTGAGGTTGGAAGAATTATTTATACAAAGCAGAAGTTGTTAAGGTTTAATTACAAATATCATGTACATTTGGTATCATTAGAATCTACTTTGGCCACTTATTGCCAATACCTTGTTTAATGATGATTGTATCTAATTTAGTTTGATGATGTGTGAATGGTCTAAATCTTCAATTATTTGGTGGGGTTGGAAGAACTATTGATACAAAACAGAAGTTACAAAAGTTTAATTACAGGAATCATGAACTTTTAGTATGATTAGGACACAAAAAACAATTACTTTTTTTTTAACAAATCAAGGTACAACATATTAAATTGTTACAATACAAAATGTCTTCTTCATTGCATAGAATACCTGTCGGCACTGAAAATGATTGAAATCAAAAACCAATTCAAAAGGACTAAAAAATTTTGTATCAGTTAAACATAATATAAGCCTTGTGGTGGAGTAACTCTGACTATATTTACCAGTGATGCAGAATCATCAAATATCTTTTCTAATTGACTACTCATTGAAAGATTAATCTTTTCATCCAAGCTAATAATGAGGTACAATATAATACTTGAGATATTAGCATAATTGATGGAATGTTGCTGAGGAGGTCATTGTCTAGCAGATAAGGTTAAGACTCCGAGAATTAGATATTCTTGATTCAGATTTTCATGTCCCCTCACTACATCTTTTTCATTTACATTTTTACTATTCACATCCTTTTCTCATGATTTATACTTGGACATTTACCAGTTGACAATGATGAAGATGAGGAAATTGAAAAAGAAATGGAGATAGGGTTGCCAACAGATGTGAAGCATGTTACACACATAGGGTGGGATGGATCCACCACAATCAACCCTATCAAAGGATGGGAAAACAATCAACCCTATCAAAGGATGGGAAAATCTGGAAGCTCCTGAAATTCTATCTCTACCTTCTATTTCTCTAAAACAGTTTGAACTTGCTATGGAAGCCCAAGCTGGTGCACCTATTAGTACTGTTGGTAGCACAAACATGAAATAGAATATTATCAATTGCAAAAGAGATGGAGAAGAAAGAAGGATCCATTATGGTTGTTTGCTTATATTAGTTAGTGTTTTCATTCATGATTGTATGAAAGTTGGAGAAGAAGCAAACTTTATCAGTGATAGGAGAAAATGATGCTAGTCATAATGATGATGGTAGTTGATTCATTTCAGAGATGCTCAGGTTTTAAAGAATTTCTCAAGGATTTCAAATATTATCTCTCTCTCTCTCTCTCTCCCTCTGGTGGTGGATATCCTTTCTTAGAAGAAATTAGCTTGGAATCATTTTACATAATTCTTTGTTTCTATTGTTGTTTTCTGGAATTGATATTTTTTGTTTGATTATGAGGTCTATCAATTCTTGTGGAAGAAAGCACAACACTTTTGTTTTGCTGGAGAAAAATGTGGTAGTGCTCAAGATAGTACCAGAATAGTATTTGTACTAGAATCAAATTTTGCAATGCCCTAGAATAAGTGAAATTGTAAACATGCAAGATTTTAATGAGAATTGTAACCACATCAGCAGTTTGTCCCCCATTGCCCTTTGTTGTGCATAGTCTCCACCTTCACTGGAATTCAGTTGCATATTGCATCTCTTCACAATTCACAAACACAATGATAGCCCCTCTGATGGAAGCAATCAAAATCTATCATTCTAATTCTTTTATTTCTTCATTTGACTTGTAAAACACTCATCTACCAGATAAAGGTTGAAATTCCAAATATTAGAAGTTTTGAGTTCAAATTCTTGTTCATCCTTCCGCTCCTTAAATCTCACCCCTGTCCCACTAAAAACTAATAAAAATACTCGTCCACCATATAATCTAAATTTTCGTTTTAGCTTCATGTACTTACAAAAGTATCAGAAAGCGGCCTCCATATGTAAAAGGATGAGATTTTCATGGTATTGGAAATTCTATTACAATTCTATCCAAAACAACAAGCAACAAGATGAAAATTAAGCACAAAACAAGATTGTTTGCTAGAACCAATACAAGATATAGAAAAACGTACATTTGGAGATGTACAACTGTCATAAAAGTTACAATTTGCTCTTCCTAAAACTGGAAGATAGATTTTAATAAAGGAAAGGGTAATGCTTTGATGCATTTGATGATTTGTATCATTAACACAAATACAAGGTATTGATCTACAATGTTGTGATGTAAGTTTAGCATGAAGGATGTGGATTTTGCCCTTGCTTTTTTTTTTTTTTTTGATTAATAATGATAAATGATAAGGGTAAAGTGTGACACTTGTTGGTGGTAAACTTTTTCAAAGTCTTATTTCACCCACTATACTAATATTTTTTTTTAAAAAAATTTGTTTCAAATGAGTTAGTAAGCTCCTAATGAAAGAATTAGAATTCACTGCATGTAAGCTTCACCCTACATTATGTAGGGGCATATTCATCAATTTGCTCTCAAACAATAAATTAAGTGGACAAAAGGAGAAGTTGAAAAGTTCAGTTAATTGTTGTACACCTTTTTGGAAATTTTTTTGGAAACTAAGGAAGATATTTTTTAGAAACAGAAAGATGCAATATAGATGATTTGTGCATTCTTAAGTTTTTTAAACAAATAGTAGGAATATTTTAGCAAGAAAATCATTGGATTTATAGTTTGAAGAAAAAAAAAATAAGAGAATGAAATACCACAAAAATACACAGCAAACCCTTTAGGGATCTATATTGATGAACTAGAAAAGAAGAATAAATAAGAATCAAGCGAAAGAAGCTTCAAAGAAATTTATTTTATAAATCTTCTTTACCCACTCACCAATGTAGTATACAAAGGTTGTGCTGTGACTACTTTGTTGTACTTCTTTCTCTCTTTTAATATTTTGTTTTTTTCTTTTGACACCTTTGAATACTAAACGATCTGAAAACCTTTCAACCGGCAATTACTGCATTCCCATCACACAACAAATCGCTGGTTGTGTGGTGCAAAGTCAATTTTCATGAGTTTCTCCATCAAAATTTGTATATTGATAAGAATCTTGTAATTGAAAAATGGATAAGTGCTCAATCAATTTGTGAGATATATAATTTTCAATAACTCCTGTATATATTAAAATATTACAGTTTAGTTGATACCAAATTAATAATTAATAATTAAAATTACAATTTCCATATTAATAATTAAAAAAGATGAACTACACTCCTCTCCATTGCATTGAAGAGAATGTCTCTCCATTGCATCTCAATAAACTTAATTTGGAAATTATTTTTAAAAATTAACACCGTCTTAATATATTTGATCACTTGTATTGATAAATCATTACAAATCTCATTACAACTTTGACCCTCTTTCACCGTTCAAATGTTTGTTCAAATGTTTCGTGTAAGTTGAATGTCAAAATATTCTCAAAAGAATATCATTTTTTAATATATTAATCTAGAGATCAAAAGAAAAAATAATGACACTATTGGGTGATTTTATAAAGTCACGATAACTTAGGTATAAACAAATAGAGAGGATCCTAAGCCCAAAAAGATACTCTTTTGTACAAAGATTAGCTTTGAATGAATATCAAGCTGACCTACTTCAGTTTGCCAACTGAGGAAGAAATTCAAACACCCCCCCTTGATGCATGTTACCATAGTAGTAATGCTGCCATTGTAGCTACCACATAATACATACAATACAAAAGACAAAATATTATAGCTATTCCTGCTATCATACATACAATACTTTGTCTTATACCAAAACTAACATGTAAATAATTTCCTCTTCATGGGCAATAAGTCAAACACTCCTTAATTTCTGTTGAATACTGGAGTATACATACCGACAAAATCTTCATCTTCCAAGAAGACAGAAAAATTACACATGTATAATGGTACAATTATCTTAAGTAAATTAGGGATAGACTTCAGACTATATTTTCTTTCGCATATGGACTTGAAGTTTGACAGTTTGTTCCCAAGAGAACGGACTCCTCAAATTAGGGAATCCATTATCCTACTCATACTCTTAAATTAGCCTAGTTGGTAAGCCAAAATCCTAAAAGGATTAGTCAAGTGTTCCAACAAAGCAACAAGCAAGTCCTTGGCAATCCTCCAAATGATGATTTCAGGACTAGATTACACAAAATCCTGTGGAGGGCTCGTTCTAGGGGACTAGGGAGTAGCAGGTCGATATACTTGGAGGTAATAGCATTTCTATGGAACTAGCTCAACTTTAGGGGCCTGCATGAAGAGATACTGCAGAAGACAAATATTTAAGATATTTTCCAACTGAGAGAACTAGTAGTATCAGAAAATTATAATTCGTTCTTCTTACCTCAAAAGACTTGCCCAATTTTTCAAACTCAAGCATGCTGAGAGCTACTTCACAGCTTTGTGAAACAATAGGCTCGGGATCCTTAGCAAACTCCTCAAGAAGTGAAAGGCATTCATCATCTGTAAAGAGCAATGGAAAGGAAAGCTGAAATTTATAGAAAAAGAGAATAATACAGGACAAAAGGCCTAGAGATCATAAGGAGGCAATCAGATTACACAAAACCATTTCAAGCTTTATGTGAAACTAAACATAGTTCCATTCATTCTATCTTTGGCGACCTATGTTACCTGGACTCGGGTATGGGAGTCCCTCAACATGGCTATTCTTGGTGCAAAATGAAGACTGGGTAGGGCAAGGCAATGTGAAGATTCCAGCTAACATAGTTGCTAACTACTTAGGGCCTGTAATCAAATGATTCTAAATACCAGATTTTAGCTTTTGATTCCAAAAGAGGTTCCCCTTTCATTGAATTTTTTTTCCCTTAGATTTTTCTGTAAAGGATATTGAGAGGTACTCAATCGAAATAATGGTGCATAGGTTAATTGCTTAAAAAGTTAAGTATGATACTATGGTGGTAATCATTCCTTTTTGTGCAGGGGGGAAAGTTCTTGATCACAAAATGGAGGAAAGAAAGTAAGGAAAATGCTTCAAAGGCAAAACTAATAATAAAACTGGAACAAAGAAAATAAACAAGAAGAAAAGGTGACAAGCAATGGTCAAAATGTGTCTAAGAATATTCAATATTTATGAGAATATCCACCTTAGCTTTCATATCACCCAGCTTTGTTCATTGCTTTGCATTGCTACGTAAGAAGGAAAAAAAAAAAGAAAAAGGAAAAAAAGGCATTGCCCATTGCTTATGCACAAAGATCTGGTAGACAGCTAACAAAGTAGTGCAGCTCTGATCTTGTCAAGTGAAAGACACACAGTATTGGAGAAAGAAAATATGCTGTGTAAATGTCGAGTTATTGTTGGTATTCTTTTTCCCCGTCAGTTGACAGCAGAGGAAAACTAGGTCCACATTATGTAGAGGACAATATTGTCCTTTAAGAGGTAAAAGAGATCAACAATCAGATCAACAAATTCCAAGACAAATGGGTCTCCATACAGTTTGTGGCTAGGTTAACCTTTTCCTCAGTCTCATGAACAACTAGGTAAAATTGATGGAATTTATCGTCATCTACATGTATAATTCTGAAGATATAACATAATTTCAGTGTAATTGGTGCACTAAACACAACTTCAATATATCAAATACAAAAGTTTGAAAAGCATAAATAAACTAACTCATCTTCAAACAGACATTTTCTTCTTTAGAATGAATATTATGGATTTCCACATCTTTAATTCCTTTTCTTCTAGCTTTTTCCTTTTCTTTTTCTTTTCCCTTTTTGTGGTCATGGGTATGTTTAGGGACATCCTCAGCAAATGCATGAAGTGAAGCATAGACAATGAAAAAGTTCAGCAACAGTCCAGTTTCTATCACTACAATGATCTCACTAGCTGATGGATTAATCATTATCAAGTACCATCAATGCAAATGCATTTACTAATTTGAGCTTAAATTTCATTAAAAAAAAAACACGCATCACAAAGCCAGCTTCACTGCATTGAGAAAGATCAGCATGATTCTAGCAAATTTGGCCAACTAAAGGCTTTAAAAGTTTCAGGTGTACAGAGGTGGCTAAACCTGCAATAGAACCAAGAGCTTCAGCAGCTTCATGTCTAACCATTGGATGTTCATTTGTATCTCTAAGTGTTCTCAACAGTGCATCTGAAGCCCTTTTATTTTGTAATTGGCCCAAAACATAAGCAACCTACAGAACAAATCAAATAAAATTGACAGCCGAAATAGATTGACAAGAGACAAGAAAGCCATTTAAACATGAATTAAAGCCCAAATCAGTTAGTTAGATTGCTGAGGGAAGGTTGGATGACTTCCTTCTACGTCTTTCTTCTTTTTTATTAGAGAAAAAAAAAAAGAAAGAAAACTCACATTGTTCCACTATAGCAACAGCATCAATAAAATTGCTCAGATATATAATCTCATTCATTCACATTGTACCAATTATAGCAGATCATATCCTAGGATTCAAAATTCTAGATCAGTATCAGATACAATGTTGAAGATGACAACGAAGAAAATAATAAGGAACCACTAAGAAATTTAATAAATATATACATATGAAGTGATATCCATTCTTTTATGTTCCTGGTGGTACCTGTGTCAGACAGAACCTTCACCAGTGAAATATTTGTGTCAAGCACAAGATTGGGTTTCTTTTTGGCACGCTGCATTGGGTTTCTTTTTGGCACACTGCACAATTCCCTAATTAGTTGAAGGTACAATTCCTCTAATTTAGAGTAAAAGGTAACTCCTCCAATTCAAAGCTAAAAAAAATGAAACTGCTAGTAACTATATCTCTTGAGTCAGCTGACACTTCCGGCTTGCACAATTTGATTGTAGCCACATGATGCTTAAAAAAGTTGCTAAATTATATTAGGGCATATTTGTTGTATCAATCTTAGACTCTACCCAAACCCAAGTCTGTAGCTAGTATCATGCCAATTTTCAAAAACCCTGATGTTTTTGCAAAACATGGTGAGCACAATTTCTCTTTTAAGTAACAATCAGATTGTTATTTTCTTTTCCTTTATATTTGTGTGTGTGTGTGTGTGTGTGTGAGAGAGAGAGAGAGAGAGAGGGAGGGAGAGGGAGAGACACACAAAGGACAGATCAACAGCAGCCACCACTCTCATTCAAAAGTTGGACCAAGTTCTCTCACTACAAATAACTGCTTCAGGATATAAATAAAGAACACACTTGTAGCCTAGGTTACATATGTTTTAAGACCATATTCTTGGATAAGGATAAATACAAAAGTTATTAATCTGATAGACACATCTGAAATGGAAGATGAAATGAGTTTACAAAGGAAAAAATCAAAAGCAACCAAGCACCTCTAGAACGGTTGATACCATTCTAAATTCAGTTAAGTTAAACAAGCTGCATATTATAGCATTTTTTTATTTCAGAACTAAATTTACAAAGGGTAAGTTGCAAAAAAAAAAATTAAAGAGGATCTCATACAGTAGGAAATTGACATTCAACATAATCAGGAGATCACATACAGATGGCTTGATTAGTCATAAAGCTATGGCTTTCTTTCTACCGGACAAGGTCTATTTACCCCTCTACCGAGTTAAACTTTGGGGAAAGTATCCAAACAGACAACAGGAAAAATAATTTTCAGCACTTCAACTGCAAAAATGAACTGCAACTTGAGAGTACATAAAATACAACTAAACAAGAAAGTAGATTGCAGACACTAAGCTAAATGTTGAAGTCCAAATTATCATGGAAGTATCACAAATGATAGTTACCTAGATAAGACCAGCTGTCCCTAATATATATGAAATTCAGGATTGGAGTAAACAAGAAAGCAGATAAGGCCATAGTCACGTACTACAATTTAATTCCAGTTGTGTCTAGCATTGGAGGTAGAAATGAACAGAAACAAATCTATAGTTGTAGATGTATCAAATTGGAAAAAAGTTACTATAGATATTAAAATCGACCTCATGTCGTAGGAGAGCACTCCTCGAACCTAAGGATTCAATAATTGCCGTGACAGCTTCCTCTCCGCCATTGTTACGAAGAGCAAAAAGTGCAGCATACCGCTCATACATGCCCTTTTTTTCATCTAACAATGTATCCCTGGAAGGCAATGACAAAAATATCAAGCAACAAACTTCAAGAAAGCTAGCATCTTGTCATATTGATAAATGGCAGACCTCAGCTCCTGTACAGAAGAACAAGAAGCAGGAGCAGCTGGGTCAACTGATAAAAATGGTGATGGTTCTGCTGAAGATGGATCAACACTTCCATGGTCCCGCAGCTCTTCAATGCGGCTAAGAGCCAGTTCACATGTTTCCCGGACCTCTTGAGCTGGATCTGAAATCAGACTTTTCTTCAAAAGTGGGATGTTCCTTTCTAAAGCAATTGCGCCAAGGGCTTCTGCAGCCTTCAAATACATATTGGACAAGAACAAGTAAGAGTCACCAGCAATAACATCATCAAATTAAAAAGGTCTCATAGCTCTATACCTCATGCCGAACAATGGGATGCAGCGAAAGATCACTCAAAACTAATTCCAGGGCAGGAATTGCTTCACCATCTTGCATTTGCCCCAATGCGAAAGCAGCCTCGTGTGCCAAAAGATTAGAAGAGTCCCTTGTTGCTAAACAACAGTGAACAAGAATAGTCTTATATCAGATATTGCTAAGTCTAGTAACTCAAAAGATATCAGAACGAAATCCCCTAACTGAAATATGATACAAGGGAAAGCTACAGTCTTTTAGCACATTTTGGCCCAGAAAGAGGAAAAAAATCAAAGCAAAATGGAAGCGTAAATTCGGCATGGATATCAATTAAGACCTTGTCCGAAAAAAAAAGAAGTTTCTAAGCACAAGACTGCAAAATACCATGCAAAATGAAGAACTTAGACATGTAAATTCAAGGATAATTAAACCTGTATTCAGACCTTTAACATTCCAAATAAATTTTTAAAAAATTCAAATTTTACACCAAAATTGACCAAGCAGACAGGAAATTTAGGCAAGTACATGTCTTAAGAACCTGTCCCCCAAAAAAACAAATTAACTAACTTTTACCACTCAACAACCAAACTGAAGAAATAGCTATGTAAAGTCAAGGACAATTCAACTTTATTCAAACCCTTAATAGTATTTCACATCAAATTGAAAACAATTATGAAATTTACACCAAAATTCAGCAAGCAGCCAAGAAGTATAAAGACAGGGTACCAAGTATAAGAGCGTCGCGCGGTGTCGGGCCGCGGAGGTTGCGAAGAGAGAAGAGAGCTCTAAACCGCTCTGAAATGGGTTTGTTATGATCTAACAACAGGTCACATAGGAACTTCTCCATCTCGACAGAAACTTCCATGGATGGAGGGATTTGGGTGGAATTGGTATTCAAAAATCCTCAATCCAAACCCCCCCGGTGGTTGTTTGGGAAATTAAGGGGAGATTTGGATTTTCCGATTGAGATGTTGGCCACGGCCAGTACCTTCGCCGGAGAAAAGAAGAAGACAGAGACGGCGATATTAAACTATAGGGCTCTCCGAGGGATGAAGCTCGGAAAATTAAATGTCCAATTGTTGACCTCTAAACTTTGAGGTATTTAAATTTTTACCCCAGGAATTTGTTTTAATTGGTAATTACTACTTCATCTTAAGATAATTCTAAACTAAACATGTATTTGAAAAACAACCAATTTCAATTCTATTCATTCCAAGCGATGTGGCATGTATAGAGCGATGTAGTATGTATATAATAAATAGTTGTGATATTATTTGTGTCCAATATTTGTTTGTCATTTTAACATTTTTTTATTTGAAATAAAGAATTTTCATGTCGGATTGAGTTGTTTTTAAGCTACTGAAAATTTTCTAAGGATCTTATTGGATGCAGGACATTGGATTCTAGGAAAGATTCTAAATCAATGGATTTTAAAATGAGCTGATATGGAATCCACAATAAATCAAATAACTTATTTGATGACAACTTAGGCAAATAGAATTTGTAATTAGTCAAAAGTTTGAGGTAAAAAATTAAAAACACTAGCTTAATGACAACTTAGGGCCTTAGGCAAATAGAATTTGTAACTATCCAATTTTTTAGATTTTCCTTCTTTGTTATGTGTAAAGATTTTCCTTCTTAATTATGTGTAAACGATAATTTTGAGGTTTTATTTGATTAGTGGGAAAGTTACTTGCCCGAAGTAAACGAAAGCGAACTAAATGAAAAAAAAAAATTACTCACTTACGTGTGCTTCACTTTTTTTTGTTTTTTTAAAACAGGGGGTAGTAAGTGGTAGTCATTGAAAACTAGTAGGTGAGACACATTCTATGTATGTGCATATTTTTGAGAAAAAATAAATGATGCAAAAAAATATACAAATAGCAAATTAGTTGCACCAAAGAAATTAATTATGTGATTTTCTTTTTTTTTTTTTTTGGTCAAAGTTGGTAGGAAGATTTTGGATAAATATAATAATGGTAGACAAGTATAGTAGTATCAGTAATGTAAACATGTGAGCGTAGGGTATGAGATGATTGTATATTATTTTATCATTTAAGGATAAAATTGAAAAAAATAAATAATGACATTTTTTTTTTAACACTAAAGCTATTACTAATGCATTATATATAGAAAGATATTGCATGTAACTAACACTTTCCCTCCTGAATATAGAAAAGTGGAGTTTTGGATTAGCTGTAGAGAAAAAGGCTTCCTCCTCTTTCATTTTAAGTTCATCTAAAAAAAATGTATCTTCATTTTCAGAATCTGAATCTAAGCTCACTACACTAGTTGCATAGAATCCTAGGTCTAAATCAATGCTTCCATCATTAGAGTCTTTTATGTTTACAATATAATAGTTATATGTTTAGAATATCTCTTCATGTTGAATATTTATTGCATTCGCTAATGTCATTTTCTTCCTTGTATCTAGATCTCCAGTGTTCAATTATGTCCTTATATATTTGGTAATCTTTTATTCTTTTATCATCTTGAAGATCTATAGTTAGGACTTTATCATAACTTCTTCTAGCTCCTTTGAATAATTTCAGAATTTCTTCTTTTTATGTCATTCTATTATAGGCTTAAAATTGATATGACGGTACATAAAACCGTCAGTGTATACAATGATAATTTCTTCTTCTTCTAGCATTTTAAAATGATATGGCGGTACATAAAACCGTCAGTGTATACAATGATAATGTAGAAAAGATTAATCTTTCTTTTTTATGTTATAATTTTTTATTTTTTCTTTTTAGGTTCATTAAATTTCACATGAATATCAAGTTGAGTTAATCAAGTGATCTTCCAATTACACCCCCAAAATTTGTAATCAGGTTGATTGGTGGTGGTTTGATTCAGATTGAAATTTAGATTTAGGGATGTAATAATTTCAGTTTTTAAATGTCAAGGATGAAATTGCTTCATTTCAAAAGTGAGGGACGAAAAGAATATTTTTGTGAAATGTGAAGGATGAAACCGATCATTTACCCAATATTTAATCTTATTTGTTTGAATCAAAGTAAGAAAAGAATATGGAAGTTACTTTATATTGCAACAAAGAAGATTATTCACCCTAAAAACTCCTTTTTTTATGAGTAAAAAAGCTCACATGCAAAAAAAAAAAAAAAAAAAAAAAAAAAAACGTATCACTTATATGATATTTTCGAAAAAAATAAATATATTATATTTTTGAAACTCTAATACATTTAAATTTCATTTTATCTTTAAAAACTTTAATTTTTTTTCTAAAATTCTAAAAATCAAATACGGATTGGATATCCAATTGATCCGAGATCCAAATACAGATCACGAAATGATTGACCCGATTTTTGCAAGTCGGATCAATATTTTGGATCACAGGCACCCCTACTAGCAGTAGTCTATTGAGTTGTTTGATTCAAGAACGGAGAAAGAACCAAAAAAAAAAAAAAAGGAGTTTCCACCCGAGCGGAGCGGTGTGGGGCGGGGTTAGAGGAATTATTTGAAGGCAGGGTCCAAAACTGCCCACTGCCATCCCTAATGCCGTCCAACCTCATTCCCATTTACAGTAGTATGTTTCTTTAGACTACAATTCCTCCAGAGTAAAGCTTCCGTGAGAGAACCTGTTTAATAAGGAGATCAAGACATGATATCCTTTTATGATTGAACCTTAATCTTAACAACTGAAACTTATATGAGCATGAATATTCAATTCTCAAAAGAATGTAAAAGATACAGAAGCATTAGTCTGTTCGAATGGGGAGTTTTTAGAAAACAAATCTAAAACCAGCAGACTATTTTATTTTTTGAGTTTCTTGGGATGTTTTCAAAGATCACCTCCTTCCCTCTTCCCCTCCGCCTTCGCCATCCGGGAGGCCACCCACACCCCACTTTTCAGTCCGTTACCTCCACCCCCCCCCCCAACCCCCCACCCCCGGGGGGCAGCTCTTCGCCGCATTGCAGCAACTTACAGCCCCATCACTGTGTTTTTTGAGTGGTGTAGGCACCATAGCGAGCCAAGAGCTGATGGAGAAGAACAACAATTGGCTTTCTGAGATGCCCTTTTTGAGATTTGATTTCAGAGCCTCTGTGAATTTGACAGCTTTTCTGAGACCTTAGCAATCAAGAAAAATGGATAGACTACCAAGTAATAGTACTGATGGCACATCTTTCCCCTGCTGAGGTCTCGGCTGATTGTGCCGTCATTGGAGGATCTGTGGTTTAGGGATTTGTCCTGGATCTCTTTTACATTTATATAGACCTCTTCAAAAAACAAATAAATGGTTAATTGCTATATGCACCTTTTGCCTATCAACAATTTGTACTTTACACCTGTAATTACTTACTTAGTAGTTAGTACAATTACCTCTGCTTAATTTTTCTATCTTCGTTCAGATCATTTGAACAAGCACTATAATTTCTCTACTATCTGTATCTTTTAATGACAAGACAAGATGTCCATGGTTTGGATATGGTTAATAAATTTTTTTTTTAATCTGTTTATGCATATGAAAACTTGTTCATTGAAAAAATTGCAATCACAATTTGTTGGAATCTAAATGATTTAAACTATTTGTTACTATTATGTTTTGGCTGAAATGGAGTTTAAACTATCTATTGTTGAATTAAATTGTAAGGTGTTTAGTGACTCAATTGACAGTTTCGAATTAAAATTGTTAATCAATGAAAGTTTAGATATCCAAATTATAATTAGGAATAAGAAGCAATTTGTCCCACTACGAATACATTTCATGCACTTGAAAATTGCACAATTTTCTACCCTCGAAGTCAAGCTAGTAAAGTACTAATGGTGATTCAGGACACCAACTCTTAAAGAGTTTAACCCACAAAATGAAGCTAACAAGGTATTAGTAGTGATGCATGATACCAACTAAAAAAAAATATCTAATTATTTTACAAATTACGAGACTCGCAAGTTTCAATTCAAACCAATTGAGAATAAAATGGTCATTTTATATTTTTTTAATTCCACGATCTTACTTGTTTACTCCATGTCTAGATTCACTCCCTGGCCCCTATTTTACATGCACTCAAAATACAGGCAGTAAACTGACATCCTCGACTTGTATGCCTGCAAGTCTTCCGATAGTCTCCATTATTCGTGCGGGACAGATGAACTCTAACACTAAGCTGGCGTTGTGCTGTGGACCAAAAAAGGCAAAATATAGAACAACAGTTTCAGGGGTTAAGCTCGATATATATAGTAGGTGCTTTAATAATGAATCTTGTTTCTACCAACAACATACAAGCGTATCTAATCCCATCTTAGGGAAGAAAAAGTTACAAAATTGATCATCGCTATTGACTGTTATATCTCAAAAATCTTCAATACACTAACAGCTATCCTACAATCTCGAGAAATCCATGGCCAACCAATATTCCATTTAGTCTCCAAGCCTATGGCTGATAACAAGGATTTTACACTCACGGGTGAACTCACGAGCTAAACCTCTTCGCCCTCAAGACACTGCAAAACTCCCACAGATGACGGTCTCAGTGAAACTCACTCACTTGAAACTCACAGTGAACTGGCAACGCAGAATCATGATCCTGAGTTTCTCCGGATTTTCTTGTTTAATTTATCTTGTACCCGGTATCTGTCCCTCCGCTCTTCTCTCGTGCGCTTTTTTGACAGCTGCTCTTCTTTTGCCTTCTCAGCTTCATGTGCTTTTTTCTTTTCCTCTTCCTTAAGTTTTCGCTTTTTCATCTGTAAACAGTCATTGGCAGTTAGGGACTTTAAAATGCCAAGGACAATAGGTGACTTCCTCCATATAAGACAATTTGGCTGAGTAAAGATAATTTGCTGTAGTCATACAGCAATTATTGAGAAACCAACTTCACTCAAAATGATACGAAGAAAGGCGATAACTCATAACTTGTCCTTTTCTGAATCAAATTCAAAATCGAGCTATGAATTGTCAAGAATTTTCAAGGCCTAGAGTCCAAAATTTTGATCAGAAATGCCAGTTACGGAAAGTTTGATCAAGGAGAACATACATACCTTCTCATTCCTAATAAGCTGAAGGTGTTGAACAAGAGCATGCACTTTGCGCTCATGAGGCTCCATGACAACAGCTCTACGATTTTCGAGAAGTAACCGTCTTCGAGCAGGAATGTCCTTTGGCTTCGACGCAAAGGGTAGAGCAGCCTGTAGTGACTTTGGGATAACTAATGGATTGAATTTTCGCTGTTTCCTTTCAATTGGCTGTTATACACATCAAGAAAAGGAAATAAGAAACAGTAGCCCATTAATATAAGCTGATTCCATTTCTGGCTTATCTTCCAGTTACCTTGTATAAGGAATCCTTGTTTACAGGAACTGGAATATTTAGTTCTGTTCTTAACTCGGCAACCGTTTTCATTCCTTGCCATGTCTGATTTCGTGGCTGCAGGGCTGTAGTCAGGGGGTTGTAAAAGCAAGGAACCTCCACTTGAGTCCAAGCACGCAAGAAAACTATGTCACTCATGAGAATTCTATCTTCAAATGTGCACCGTGCAATCCCTTCTTTGGCAAATCCACCCATCTTTTTGGGTTGGTTGCCAATCTCCTCTTTTGCAGCCTAAAATACATAAGAAACAATTAATAAGAAGACTACATGGCCAATCTCTCCCCTCATACACTGACACATACATAAAGACATAAGAGGAAGAAACACCAGTTCATACAAACATAAATGGCCATAAACAACCAATTTACTATACTTTCAAAAATGAAAATCTGTATGCAAGAGAATGTCAATTATAGTGGAAAGTAATGCATAAAAATGCTAAAAGAACAAAGGTCATCTATACTAACACTGATCAATCAAGTCCCCCAGGTCAAACTTGAAGGATAAGCTAAACAACTAGTCATGAAACTTGGATTCTATTAAGAAATTCTGGATTAATAGCATCATCCCAATCAGACAGACAGATACTGCAATTCATGATGCAGCATCAAAATGCATGAGAATAAGTAGTCAAACAGGAAACATTGACCTAAAGTCAAGAGTCAAGGAATTACAGCCATAGCAATTCCTTCTCGTCATGTTGTAGTCATGAACAAGAAAATTACCTTCTTAACCTGACCGCGAATTCCACTCACGGTTTGGACAGCAGCACCTTCAAACCTGGCAATTTCAAGATCCGAAGTAAACATGTCCTTGATAAGTGCGGTCTTCTTGAAAATTTTACACGGGTGACCAACAAGCTTAATTTTCTTCACTATTCGTGAAGCATGGTTGAATTCTAGAACAGTAGCAGTGGCCGTAATCCTAAATGATGCCTGACAACCAATGTTAAGCAGTCAAAGTGTAGAACCATAGCTAAGCATCTGAAATACAAATTCTAAGCACAATCACAAGCTTAAACTTCAGCAGGAGAAAGAAGAAAACCAAGTGCATTTCTTTTATTCTTGAAACTGCATATATGTGCAGATCCAGAACACAATTGTGTGAACTCTAGAGCTTCTGAGAACCATGAGATGAAAGCTAACTAGTTGAGAAGCAAAATTTAGAAGACCTCATTTCTCCAGATCAATTTGTATGATCCATTAAAAAGCAAGTAATCGGTTGGCTTAAGAAACTGTACACTTGCATTAGATAGATGGCTTGAATATCCCACAATCCAAATTGAAAGTCACCGATAATATCAACTGTTTTCGAATGAAACTATAAAGCACAGAATATTTCTTCTTGTTCAACATCTTATGCAGAGAGTGCAGTAGCCCTGCATACTACCCACTATCTTCTGAAACTTAAATTAGCTAATTTGAAACTATTTCTTTTCCCTCAATACAAAGAAAAGTTTGATTTCCTTCACAAATACCAAGGTGTGTAAAGTGTGAAATAGCACTTGACGAGTAGTCTCATTCACTAACCCATAAAAAGCAGAAGTTTTCTTTCCAGACACAGATAAGAAAACTCCTTAACTTCTAACTGGATCATGATCTCACCAATGGCAACAAATGTAAAGGTCATTAACTGCGTGATGGCAGATATTGTAGTTTAATCAGTTAAAAGAAACTAAGTACAAGAAACGCATTGATACAAAGCAATGGATGAAATCTGCAAACATGCCCTCACATGTCTAACCATCCATTAAAAAAAATTAATTTTCTTGTCATAGTGGATTTTGCCATTAATTAATCAACTTCCCCCAAAGCTAAATCCGTTCACTGTATCAAATTTAGAGAATGTATTCCATAGTTCCATTAAGTAATGTCAAGTCATATCCTTCAAAATATACTCTTTCCATAACTAACCCTTAACATTGAACTCGAGATGGAGCTAACATACCTGATTGTTTGATAAGTTCTGGACAGCTACCACACCAGTATGTGGTGGTGCAAGAGGGCCCCAAAACATGGCAATGCAGTGCATGTGCTCTGGAGTGTACTTCAGCATACGATAGCGACCATTACTGTCCTCGATGACATATACTGGTGTAGTTTGGTAACGTCGCCATCCAATGGAGACAATTATGGGGTCTCTAGTCTTCAACACTTTCTTGTGCCATCTATGGCGCTTTAAGCGAACCTAGAAAATTACAAGCATGTCATGATTAAATAGATTGAGATAAAGGCAAAATAAAGGAATAGTATGCAACAACCAATTTACTGTTTCTCATGAAGGGGGTTACAACAGTGTTAGAGACTGCAGCATTAACAATTTTAACCATTGAAACAGGTATGAGGTACAAGGAAAAATGACCCAAGTCAACTATAACGGGTCAAAATGGGTATCTACTTTCCTTGAGCTTGTCAATAACTAGTTTTACCCAGCATCATCCGGAAATTCCCATTACACATTTAAGTACCCTGACCCTTTTCCTCTTTTCTACACCAAGAATTCCCTTGTTTAAAACTCGACAGATGCGGCAGAACCATGTTAGTTCATCTTCATCTAAGTGAACCCTCCTTCCCCTTCCCAAAAGAAAAGGTCTTTTGCTTGTCCATAAGGCCAAAGTTTCTTTGATTCTTACGTGATGCTACAACAAGAAGGCACAAAACAGACGAGAGGGAACACAGAAGAAAAACCAAAAATCATCTAAAGGGGAAGAAGAGGATCTCTGCTCTAGAACAACTGCATTGGCACTCAAAACTCATTTCATCTTATTTTACTGCAGATCCCTTACTGCCCTCTATAAACTTTCTGCACCAACAACCATGAGCAAGGCATCCTACAGCTGGCTTTCAAGCTCATGTATCTACCTCGTATCTGAGGCACAATTGTAGGCAACAGAGACAATATTGCAAAAGCAGCAACCCATCAGAGATAAGAAAGCAACACAGGAAAAATGAACATCAGTATTAACACAGTAACGATTTTTTTCCTTCTTTCTGCTAAACATCTAAGTGGCCTGCTGAAATCTAGAACCGAGGAATTCTATTTTGTTGAAAGGAGGGGGGGGGGGGGAAGGCATCATAGCTTGCCCAAATTATAAAGGGGCTTGGATATAGGACTTTTTTGGAAGGAACGGGGAATTATGCCCGATACCAAAATGATAAAAGTCAAACATGTGACTAACATGAGGCTTGCAGGAGCAGTAAAGGGGGTTGAAGAGGTAATGCACCCCAGGCCAACCATAAGGAGATGGCATAACAGTACAGCAGAGTCGAAATCATGCCCAATCTAGAATCAATAGTAAGAGGATTGAATTGAACGAATAGTAAAGCCATGTATTATCTTCCTACACTTGAGTTTGGATTTAACCTGGGTCAATATTAAATGTCTCTAAAAATGTTATTGAGAGTCGAAATCATGCACAATCTAGAATCAACAGTAAGAGGATTCAATTGAACGAATAATAAAGCCTTGTATTATCTTCCTACACTTAAGTTTGGATTTAACCTGGGTCACTATTAAATGTCTCTAAAAATGTTATTGAGATGTAATACCTTTTGTGGAGCAGCCAGAAGGACCCCTTTGAAAGTGATTTGAATCAACAATAAAACAAAAGACACTTGCTAAGGGCAGAACTTCCGCTTGTAGTGTTAAAATGTTAAATTAAAACACCAGTAAGAAAATGTGCAGGGTTGGCTCTGATCTTTTATCCAAACTTCTCACAGACCTACTTAGAGTATAAAGCAAGAAACAAGCATGATATCCAAATAAAAAACCAAAAAAGCAGCCTAATATCGCTTTTTGAGTTTCCTGAGAGATGGAGCTGGTAACGAGGGTATTCTAGTGCAAAATATGTTACCAAGATAACTGACCTGCATGTATCCAACACTGTCCTCCCCATGTCCAAGTCCTCCAACAATAATAGGATGCGTAGGATCAAAATATTCAACCATTTCACAGGGCACATCATGAACTTCCAGCCTGAGATAAGTCCCAGTTCTATAACCTTCGATCTCCACCCGGGTGTCATCATCAAGTTCATTGAGCTCAGCCATGTTTAGCTGTTTCCGAAGTTCAATCTCTTCCTTCAACTACAAGAACAGCAAGAGCAAGTTGTGGTTCCCTGTTTTTGAAGCCAAATTGAATGATAACAAATAACAAAAGTGGAAAATAGCCCACCTTATCGAAGAAACCAGAGCCATTAGCTTGATTATGACTCAACTTGGAGCCCTTCGTATCATCATTCTCTTCATCAAGAGAATCAGATCCATTATATGTACACTGGAGTGAAGGTAAACACTTTTATGTATGAATGTCCCAAGTACCATGAAAGAAACAAATCATAGAGCAAGACATGACCACAAAAATAAAATTTTCTGTGCAAGAGGAAATCAATTCTAAGATGCTGCAAGTCAACACGAACATGCATGACTTTAACTGAGTTCATAGTTTGTGCATGTGTTGGGTGGGTGTGTGGGTGAGAGGAAAGCCCCACCCCGGGGGAAGGGCTGGGGGGGAGGAGAGGGAAATGAAAAAAGTTTATAACTTCACATAAAAGGATATTCAGCATCAAACTTTGCACGAAGTGCCAACTTTTTGAGCCTCCGCTCCTCATTTGCTAAATCCTCATTCTTCTTGTTTATATCACGTTCAGTGATGTCAGCTCCTTGACCATTCTCATACTTTTGACCTGTTTCCAAGTCCTCAAATTCACCAAAGACATCACCATCCTCATCATCGTCGATAGCTTCTGAGACTTGACCTCTACGAGCTCCCTTTGACCAATCTCCTGTAACAAAACGGTCACGAATGTTTACTATCACTTCTTCATCCTTCCAGTTCCTCCCACTCGATATTGTGAACTTGGAGCAATCTTCAGCATTTAGATTATCAACATCTGATCCTTCTTGTGATTTCTACATACAGCAAGCAACCAAAACTATTAGCATGGCCAAGTATGCTATTAACATCTTTATAACCTATGTTCCAAATACTGCTGGTCCACAATCCTACAAAATATGGACAACTAGCCATGTAGAAAAAATTCAATATCAGCAACTGACAAACCTTCTTTCCCTCCCCCTTTGGCTTGAAGAATTCATCATCACTTTCTTCATCTACAGTGCTATTTACTGAAGCAGTTGAAGTCTTATCAGCTTTCCCATACACAAGTTGCATGAGATTAACATTCTGTCTCGAAGCAGTCCTCTCCACCAAGGATTCTTTCCATTTAGAAGCATTTCCCATCTCAAGATCTACAATATGTCAAAGACCACAATTCTCATTCTCATCCATTGTCACCCAAATTCATGAATAGCAAAAGGCAAAACAGGAATGCATGCCTAAAAGGAAACGGCAAAAACCACTGGCACAAGATTAGACAATACTATAGGAGGATAGAAATCATACTGGCTCTAGTAGGATCACTAGCGTCATCCTCCGAGGACTCTGAATAAGATGATGCACTTCCATCTCGACCATCATCATCATCATCAGAATCCTGCACTAGAGTCAAAATAGAGCATAAGCACAAAAACAGCATCAGGGGTAGACATACAATCCTGATAAGAATTTCAGGCATAAGGTCAGAAATCAAAAAAAGTAGAGTGCGCTAAAGCCAGTAGCTGAACGTTCATAATTCAACAATAAACTATAGTAATCTATCATGACTAAAAGAGATTTCAACAGAGTTACCTTTGGATCATCAGCGTCACTAACATCTCCAAAAACAGCTTTTCTCCTCATCCTTCCTTCGTGAAAATCAATCTGTTCAGTATAATTATCTCTGGAAGAGGGCTGCTTGTCTGATGCAAGATTATCTTCTTCCCCAGAACTATCCTCTGGCATTTTTGTTGTCAAATCCATTTGAAGAGTTTTCTCATCATCTGAAAAATCTGAAATGTCATTGTCATCAGCATCATTGTCTTCATCAGAGGCATTATCCATAGCTTCTGCTGCAGACTGATCCTGCTCCATGAGTTCCATATTCCCATTATTCTCCATGGAGCCATGAATATCTCTTACATCACTTTGTTTATCTGATACACTGTTAGGTTTCTTCCCAAAAAGTGAGATAAAACTCTTTTCTAGCTTCTCATCAATTGAATATTTAGTATTCTGAAGTGATTTCACCAAAACTTCACCAACATCGCGGTCCATTCCTGACATCCAAAAGACTGACATTCAGGTGCAACAAAACAAATCTGTTATAAGAAAAAGTGTTCAAGTGTGCTTGCATTTGCATTTTAATGCCAGCTCAAGTGTTCAAGTATTTTAATGCATATGTAGTACCCAGCTGTACATTTTGAAGCCAAATGACCAATAGATCCGCTTACACCCATATACAGATAAACCCACCCCTTCATTGTTATTATACAAACAAAACACCACAGGTGGGGAAAACAAACTGAATAGATAAGTTAAGATCATTTTAAATACTCAAAGAAGATTGAAGCCTCACAACAAAAGAACTTGTTGTACTACTTGAAAAAATGAAAAATCGATATAACATCTCTAGTGTGACAGAAGAAAAAAAGGAAACGAAAGAAAGGAAAATAGAACTGAGAACCTTTTCGGCCTACTCCATCATCTGCATTATCATCCTTAGAAAACTGCACCAAGTGATCATTTATATTTATGTAGACAGCATCCTTATCATAAAGGAGATCTCCCAGGCCAGACATAGGAGCATAAAACAACTTCTCCTTGTCACGCAGTCCCTTCTTCTTAGCTGCTGATGGTAGGGGGCAAGGATCAGCTAAGGCCGTAATACCGGCCAAGTTGCAATCACCCACACCAGCAATATGTACCTGGTAATGTAACACGTTACTAGATTAGGCAGCCAACTAATACCCCTTCTATCCCTGTTCGTCCACATTCACTTTTCAGTTTTCCGTAATCCGCAAACAAAGTGGTGAACACCGTTAATTGTCAAACAACACAATATACAGCACAGAAAAATGCAAACTTTAAAGGAATCTCTATCAGCAACTTAAAATGATGGTTAATTTCGATAAATTTTGGCAAAACTTGGCAAAATTAGAAAAATGAGGATACTTTGGTTATCTGACAAAAGACAAATACGGATATAACAAAATGTACTCTTCTAAACTCATGCATCCAGTCAAAGTGGCCAACAAGAATGGGAAGAAGGCCTTTTAAAAGAGAAAATGGAAATTGATAATTGGCAGAATATCAAACAAGAAATCAAAATATCAGGTAGGCAATATACTAATCCAAACTGCAATTTGCTAAGGCAAAAGGTGCAAAAGTATATACAATAGGAAGTAACAAGTGAAGTAATATTCTGTCAATAGTTTGAAAGAAATAGATTCCACCTTTGACCGACCTTTGTCGCGAATATTAAACAAAAAATTTCCAAAGCACAAAAACACCCTCCCTATTGGTGTGTCATTCCTCTCTTTCCCCTTAAGACGCTAATGTATCTAAAAAACTTCAAAGGTGTTCTCATAGTTGACTTTTTCAAATATGAATCCTCCTACACTTCATTTTGTAGCTCCAACAGAAGAGGTCAAAAACCATAGTCCTTTAAAACTTCCCCCGTAAGCAAAAATCTTTGCCCCAGGTAAGGACTTTTACTGGATTTTTTTTATATCAATTAGCAAAAAGGATCTCCCACAAGTTATTCCTTTCCAATCTTCCATTCTTCTTTTATATAGGACCATTCCTAATTTCCAAAAAGTAGTCAAATTTTACCATCAAAATACAATTGGACCACTCTCTTTGTCAAAAGGCGCCCATATGAGATCTTGCAGCTGTTACTAAACAATGAAAGTAAAACTAGAAAAAGTTGAAATATCCTTTACTAATGGCAAATGGATTAGTAGTATTAACTCAACAAAAGTTAAGCATCACACCAGAATCCAGTGGTTAAAGGTCTCTCTTCCTTGTCTTGCACAAGGGACCAATGTTTTTGATTCTCACCCCTGGGCCCCGCTAAAATACTGTGCATCTACAGGCTAATAATCTCAATAGTAATTGTAAATGCATTAGTATCATACTATTCAATACCCCAGGAGAAGAAAATTGAACAAGGTAATTGAATAAAGGTCTTCGTTCCTTGCCTTTAACCAATGTTTCATCCCTTCACCTTCCCAACTTCAGCCTTCCCAAGATTTTACAAAACAAAGGGCATAGGGTACTAATTGCATACCTTGGTTCCCTTTTTCAAATTACATCCTCGTAGATAACCATATAGTGTGACATTTCTGTCGCACTTATTATCCATGTGCACTTTTTCTGGAGCAGTAACATCTTCAAATCGATCTACCAAGATGTATGGATGAGAAAGTCGCCAAGACAATGGTGGAAACTTCATAACAGAAATAAACCGTGCAAGATTGTGAATCTCACGCTTGGAGTACCTGTTATCAGAAGGGCAAATATAAAAGTGATTCAGTAAGCCAGAGACACTCTGACAAGGAAAAATAAAAATATAGATTCAGCACTTACTTTCCATGAATAAGACCAGATAAATAGAATAGCTTAGCTCCATCATATATCTCTGTCCAGAACCGATGCTTGAGCCGTTGCTTTGTCTTTTTAAGTTTCTTTACATCCTTGAACTTGTCCAAGTGCGTGAGAACACCCATAACTTTAGGGAACCCATGATTTTGCAATATATTAAGGAATTCAAAGGTTTCCTACATCCACAAAAGGAAGTCAAACATGATTAGAACCAAAAACAGGCATGAAAACGGAGACTACACAAAACCCCTACCCCAGCTTCAAAGAGTAAAAGATGAATTCATTTTCCAGTAGAGACATGGAATTAGTGTGGCAATCTGTACATATGGAAATGAGTCCACATCTATACTAATATAAAAGATTAGAAATTGAAATAACTCTGAGATTACCCCATCTCTATGTACAAACACCTAATATCCCTTGAAAAAAATGTCAGAAAAACAATTATCCAATATAGATAATAAAATGTCACCATTTCGAAACCATAGCTTCCATCAATGAGAAGCAATGCCAGATCAGCAATCTTTGCAGCATCAATCATGCCATTAATATCATTAGGACATTCCACAAATTGCAGTCGCCTTTGCTTACCTGTCCCAATAGAAATCATAAAACATTGATCACTCAACAGGATATGCTGAAGCAGAGAAACATTTCATACCATAGACATCTACCACGGCAATAATAAGGCTTCCTTAGTCCATGTAAGGAGTGAATGAAGTGGAAGAAACAGAAAGTATCAGCTTCAAACCCATTTTCACTTTAAATGGAAATAAAAATCACACTTGAATCAGAATGAAACAAAATAAATGCCTTTTAAATATGTATTCCACTTGTTTCGCTCATATTCTCACCTCCTCCTCCTTTCTCATAAGAAAAGAAACATAGTCCAATAAAACAACATTACTGATGTACCCATTACTTAATCTTTGTTTACTAGACTTGTACCAAACCATACTGAACTCTACGCGAATTGATCAAGTATTTACCTATACTGAAACAACTTAAGGTCACTTTGGCAGTAAGTTTCAATCTATCTATCTAACCTAGCAGAAAAGCTACAACAAATAGAATTTTTTGACAGTTTCCAGAATTGTTTAAACAAATTACAAGATATAAACTGAAGGCTATAAAGGCAAAAAGCATGCTAGACCAAACGCTGAGATTCCACTTTGCACAGTTCAAATCCCAATGCCCCTGAGCTTGCAAAGGATATAACAAACCTGAGACAATTGTAATGGGCCCTCTAACGTCAGGCAAATTATGCTTGGTATAATGCTTTACAAGCGATTTTATCACCAGTGACTTTCCCACCTATTAAGATACAAAAGAACCACAAATTTAAAAGAATCCCACATATTGACAATGTAAAGGAAAAAAAATACAAGGTGCCAACTCAAAAAGAACCCAAACTCATAAATCAGTCCAATCCATTAAAGAATAAATGGATATACTAATGAATTGCATAGACAGCATAAACAGATTTTCTCAAAAAAATTTTAACTTGCAACTAATAAAATCAAATTGAAACAAGCAGTGAAAAACAATATGGAAACCATAGGTATGACCTTAGGGGGTCCCTGCACAACAATGACAAAGGGAGCTGGCTCTCCAGTGGACCGGTCAACAGTCGGCACGTGAAGCCGTTTCTGCTCCTTCTCCGTCGCCCTCGCTTGCAGCCGCTTAGCTTTCACAGTTGAATTAAAAGCAAATGCCTATTATCAACACAAAATTAATTAAGCTTCCATTGAACACGAAATTTACCAAGAAATGCTTTTCAAGTACAGCAGTCCCTTAATTTTTCCGAAACAAAAGAAGCAAATGCCCATTATGAACACAAAATTAAGCTTCCATAGACAATAAACATTGTTGATTATAGACAAATACTACCTTGGGATTATGTTGGCGTTGATTTTGCTTATTATCGTCTGTATTGGCAGCGGCGGCGGCGGCGGCGTCCCGGTTGTTTGACTTCTTATTGGATTTGGACTTCTTTTTGGCGGAGGGACCAGCCTGGCGAGAGCGGTGAGACTTATGGGATTGGGATTGATTTCCACCATCAATGGCCATGGTTAGGGTTTACTAGCAGAATAATATTGAGTGGAAATTAGAAAGATGTTCAGGGAAATTCTAGGGTTTCTCTTTGGGATTCTTCCCCGGATTGGAGAGAGGCGGTGGAAGTGCCTCTGGGAAGGGGCTGTGGAATGGAGGTTTAACTGCAATGTTTTAAAACCCGGACCGTCAATTGAACCAGTGAAGTGAAAGGGTCAAGGTTCAACCAGTCGGATCGGTTTAACCCCAGTTCAATAAATAAATAAATAATTATATATATATATATATAGACACACACACACACCTATGCACAGAATAAGATATAAATGCTAAACCACAATTAACATAAGAGCAATATCCAACAATTAACACACACACAATTAACATAGTTATCCAACTTACATGTCCAATTGTCTAAATATTAGAATTAACAAAAAAACAATACAAGTCTAGAAAACAATCAAAAGGTCCAAACAAGTCCAATTTCTGAGGCTTCTATAATCTTCTTCATCATTCTAGGACAACAAAGCGGTTCCTTTCACAAAAAAATGCAAATTAGCATTCCGGCAAAGCATATGATACACAAGAAGTTGCTCTCATTGTCCCAAGATGGTTGCTATAGCTAGTTCCTTTCATCCTGGTACTAAAGGTAAGCACGGGACTCAGCAAACAGAACGGCCAGCCACAGAAAGACAAACATACACAACAAAAATGAATTAGGTGGAATAGATACATTCTTGCAGCTTAAACAAATTCCATCCAGATTCACGAATCCATTTGGATGTGTGAGAACCCGTAAAAACCCTAATATTTTTCCTAGGGTTTATTTTCCCTTAATTGCATGTTTTCCGCATTTTCTGGCTTAGAAATATTTTCTTAGTGGATTTTATGAGCGATTATAGTTTTAAGATGATTTTTCTAGCATTGGTGAATTTTTAGAAAATTAAGAGTAAATAGTGGACGTGGGACCCACTAGTGCGAAAAGTTCGGAAAAAAATTCGGCCAATAAGGTTAAGTTTCGGATACTGTGAAAATTTTATCGGGTGTTAAGTGATAAGTAGAATGGGTGATGTGATTGATGTGAGAGAGAAAGGAAAGATAAGAATGCATTTATGGAGGTGACAAGTGTCACCTCCTCATTGGATGAACTTTAAGAGCACTATTCACAATTTTGACTTTTTTTGACCAAAGGATTAAATATCCCAAAATTCACCAAAAATCACCATTTTTCTTCCTTGTGTTGGCCGGCCCTCTCTCTCTCAAAGAAGAAGAAGATTTTCCAACTTCCAAGCTTCCATAAGCTTCAATCTTCCATCACCAAAGGCTTAGACTAGATTCTAATCCATAAAAACTTTGCTTCTAGTGATAGTAAGTGTGTTGGTGAACTTTGTTTGAAGAGCAAAGGTGTGCAACAACCTCCTCTCTCTTGTTTCTTGGTAAGTGAAGCTTGAACACCCTCTTACACCTTATGAAGCTTAAATTATGCTTATTAGTGAGTGAAGTGCTGAAATTTCTGGTTTTATCTTGGTTTGAAGTGATTTGGTGAAGTTTTCTATTTTCTTGGGAATTTTTCTGGTTTCATATGAATTGAGTGTTGTGGCCATCTTGGATGATTGGCAATGGACTATAATGGCTCTAGTGGATGTGAAATGTGGACAAATGCAACTAATTTTGGATTTGGATGGAAAATTGGAAAGTTAGGGTTTGAAAATCCCCAATTCTGTCCGGTTTTAGATCACTAGGTTAGAGGCCGAATTAGACTTTTCTCAAAACATGAAAGTTGTAGGTATTGATGTGATGGAGATGCCTGTAAAATTTCAGGTCATTTGGATTAATGTAGAATGAGTTATGACGAAATTACTGTAGCTGTTCTGCTTTGAGCAGAATGCGAAAACTGCGATAGTAATTGGCTATTTTGACTGGAATTGGTTTGGATTTTTGAGTTAGTGTCTTCTGATGAAATGTAGCTGGATGACTTAGCTAACTTATGCCTTTGGAATTTCGGCAATTGGACTTGTATGGACAGAGATATACTGATTACAGTGTTTGGTGATTTGCAAACCTGTTTTGGTAATTCTGGTATAGTATTTGGCACTTTCGACCTAGTTAAGCTAGGAACTGGATTGAGTGACCTTCTACATTGTTGTAGCCCTGTTTCATAGCTTCGAAACGGTGGGTCTTACACCCCCAACCGATAACCGTAGTGAAATTGACGCCATTACCGCATTCTAAGCTCAAACACGGTTTTTCTATCGAGGCTTAAGTTAAGGCCATATATAAATTTCTGGTTTGCTATCATGCCTACTTATGCATGTGAAACCCTATTGGGGGTTGTGTTTAGCATTGTTTGATGACTCGTTCTCGAGTTTCATTGCATTTGTTGTGTGATTCTAGGGCGTGACGGTAGCTCACGGCGTCTTGGTGATCACGGTGTATGAAACACCATTTTCTCACTTGGTGAGTATACTACTCACTAAATGGTTACTATGTGGCTTTGCTTAATGTTTATGTGATGCCTTGAAGGCTTACTTGCATATTGAAATTGATTAAGGTGAGGGTGTACTTGACCGCCCTCACCTCTTTTGATATTGTCACTGAATGGCTACCGTTTTATTGCATTACTGAACTGGATATACTGGTTGGTGAATTCCATTTTATGGAAACTGATTTGGTGTTGTTTGGACGATGTCCAACGACCTTATTGTATTACTGAGCTCAACCCCGTTTGGTAGTCAATTGGATCGAGCCGGCAAGGGCTTGGTCGTGAAGATTGAATTGCCACGGGGACTGTACTGGGGAACCTTGTGGTAATGAGACCCTTGGTTCCGGTAAACTCGAGTATTACCAAAAGCTACTGAAATGGAGTGCGGGCCCGGTTGGGGTATGTTGGGTGGAAGGAATGGAAGTAAAGAGTTGTCTACGGTTTGGTATTTTAACATTGACGGAGAGTCAATGAGATTGGTTCAAGATTGCAAGCGTGGAAATGGGCTCTTGAGAGCCGACCGTATCCTTTTACCATTTTGCTTCATTGCTTATTTGTACACTTTAAGTGAAGGTTCATTCTTATATGACTTTGGTTGCTTATTGGGTGGCATACCACTGGGCTTTGGCTCATACCGTGTTATTTGTTTTCCTTACAGGCAAATGAATTCTTTTGGAAAAGGTTGTGACAAGTTGAGCTCATGTATATGTATTTTGATTAGCTCCTTGAGGGTGAAAACCCTAAGTGCTTTGATTGCACCAATGTTTGGGGTAAATGGCTATTGTATATGTATGAACGAAATGGATACTGTGGTAGGCCGTTGGGCTTGTAAATGTTGGTTTCCATTGTATATATATGTTTGGTAAATGTTTGGATGGATTTCGGATCACCACGGCTTTCAAACGGAAAAGGGAAAAAATTTGACCGAAGGTCACTGGCCTGAATCCGGCCAGGAATCCGGCCAGAAACTGGCCGGATTGAAGGCCGGATTGCCTGTGAAAATTTGAAAATCCGGCCAGTTGCTCACTGGCCGGTATCCGGCCAGACAATCCGGCCGGAATCTTGGCCGGATTGCCGGCCGGATTGAGTGGAACTTTTGAAAAAAAATTCGAGATGCTCACTGGACAGTATCCGGCCAAGAATCCGGCCGCTAATCCGGCCAGATTCCGGCCGGATTTTGACGTGGCCTGCACTATTCATCTTCGGCGCAAATTTTCTTTTTTTTTATTTTGTGTTTTCTGACTTGTTTGCGTGCATTGGTGTGTTCCGGAACGTTATAGAACGACGTTAACTGTACCGTAGTCCTGGCGAGAGCTGGGCAGGCAGTCCGCTAACCCCTTTGGTTCGCCTTAGGGGAAGGTGGGGCTGTCACAGGTGGTATCAGAGCCTAGGTTTGAATTAGCCTGGGTGTTATCGGACTGTTTGACTTACGGATTGTTGCTTTTGGCTTTAAGCTTATTTTGATAACTACATGTTCTTGTGATGTAGGATGGCCGAACAGGGTGACACTAGTGCTAGTCCTTCGGGGGCTAGACCTCGTAAAGTACACCCCGTGATTCCCTATCAGATACGGCCGGGAGGGGCCGTCATTCGTTGGAGCCCGTCGAACCGTCTTCGACGGTGCCCGTGTAAAGAGAGATATGCTTATCCGAACACTCTCGTGTTTGCGCTGGATAAAGAGCGCAAGGGGTTGGCAAGAGAGAATGCTCGACTGGAGGTCGATGCTATTCAAGATAGGGCGACTAAGGATAAGCAAGCGGCGCGTATAAAAGAGTTAGAATATGACGTGCTTGAGGCTGAGGATCGAGTGGACGACCTTTGTGCTCAATTAAAGGAGGCACGAGAGCGAGAGCTGAAGCGAGCTCGCAAGGTCAGGGGTCGCGCTGAGGCGATCCTTAATTTGTGTGACGACGGCCTGGAAGAGTGTAGTGATGAGGCTTCGTGTGCGGAGGCCGACCCTGGGGAGGAGTCTACCCCATCGCCTGGGTCCCAGACCCCAGCGACTGATTAGGCCTTGATCTTAGGGCACCTTTTGGATAGTGGTGGTTTTGAATGTACATAGGGATAGGGATAGAGCCTTAGCTAACCGTTTTGGATGTAGAGTTGGCTACGTGTAAATCTCTTTTGATAGGCCTATCCTCAGGTGGATCTTTGTGTACGTACGTGCTTTGGCCGTACTTGACTGACTGCTTGTATATATGTTTGGCTTGTATATATGTGTGCTTGTGATCTTGTTTGAAATGCATTGCTATGTGTTAAGTGAAAGTTTATTTGTTACTTACATGCTTTGTTACTGCTTTGGTTTAGTAATCTTGCCTAGACCAAGTATACCTTATGGAAGGAACACGAAGTGGTCGGGGACGTGGGCGCGGTAGGCAACCCACACCGGTTAGGGAAACTGGGGAAGCTTCTACTGGCCCAATTCCTGAACCCCAAATAGACCCCAATGCTCAAATAGCTGCTGCTATGCAGCAAATGACCAACCTACTTGCACAAGTAGTGCAACAACAAGGCCAGAACCCAAACCCTAACCCTGGAAACCCCGGAAACCCTGGCCATTATAATGAGAGCGAAGATAGAGCTCTGGAACGTTTCCAAAAGTTTTCCCCGCCAAAGTTTATTGGGGGACCCGACCCTGACATCGCCGAGAAGTGGCTGGAGAAAATGGTTGATATATTCGCGGCCCTACACTATCCGGACGAGCGGCAGGTCACTTTTGCCGTGTTTCAACTAGAGGGTGCGGCCCGTTCCTGGTGGAACGTCATTAGGCAAAAATGGGAACGGGAGCAGACACCGAGGACTTGGGTGAACTTCATCCGAGAATTTAATGCCAAGTTTTTCCCTCCTCTAGTCCAGGAGAGGAAGGAGGACGAGTTTATCCGGCTCCGGCAAGGGGCTCAGACAGTGGCGGAGTACGAGAGCCAGTTTACCCGCCTGTCCAAATTCGCGCCTGAGCTAATCATAACTGAGCAACGACGGGTTAGGCGCTTCATTCAGGGTTTGAACGTCGAGATCCAGAAAGACCTCGCGGCGGCTCAAATCGCTACGTTTAGCGAGGCTATGGAAAAAGCTCAACGGGTTGAGAGTGCACGGCTTCAGGTCCGAAACTTCCAGGCTAAGAAGCGTGGTTTTCCTGGGAGTACGTCCGGACAAGGTGAGAAGAGCACTCCGTCTAAGTTTGGACGAGGCACGGGAGGTGGTCGACAATCTGGATCAGGCAGAGGGACTCCGTTTAGGGGTGGCCAAGCTGGGCGAGGACAAAGGGGAAATACTCAGGGTGGCTCGGCTTCGGCACCTCGTGGTCCCTGTGGGCACTGTGGAAAGACAAACCACACCGAGGACAATTGCTGGAGGAAACTGGGGAAATGTCTGCGGTGTGGAAGTGCGGACCATCAGCTGGCTACATGTCCGGTCCTGAAACAAGATGGAAAGGGGAGTCAGCTACCGCCGAGGACTAATACTGGACCAGCCAAAGGAGACGGATCCAAACCTAAGGTGCCGGCTAGGGTTTATTCCTTAGAGCCCCATCAGGTCCCAGATTCTTCCGAGGTGGTGGAAGGTACGATCCCTATTTTCCACCGCTTTGCCAAAGTTTTAATTGATCCTGGTGCCACTCATTCGTTTGTTAACCCTGATTTCATGTGTGGCATCGATATAAAACCTGCTAGCTTACCATATGCCTTAGAGGTTAGTACACCTACGGGGAATCAACGTTTGGTGACTAGTATGATCTATAGGGATTGCGACGTATGGGTAGGTGAAAGGAGGTTTTTCGGGGACTTGATTAGCTTATCCATTAAGGGGTACGATGTGATTTTGGGTATGGACTGGTTAGCCAAATATAACGCCCAACTGGATTGTAAAACGAAAATAGTAGAATTTCACATTCCTGGCGAGGCAACCTTAAGGTTAGATATAAGGGGTAGGTTAGCCTCATCTGCTCTCATTTCGGGCATTCGAGCTAGGAAATTGATAAGTAGAGGGGCACAGGGATATTTGGCCTTTCTAATTAATACCCCTACGGATAAGTTAAAGGTAGAAGATGTAGCCATAGTGAGGGACTTTCCGGATGTTTTCCCTGATGAGTTAGTGGCTTTACCTCCGGAAAGAGAGATAGAATTCCGAATAGATCTTTTACCTGGAACCGCACCTATCTCAAAAACCCCTTACCGAATGGCGCCGGCAGAACTTAAGGAGCTTAAGTTGCAACTGCAAGACCTTTTGGAGCGGGGATTCATTCACGAGAGTGAGTCTCCTTGGGGAGCTCCGGTTTTATTTGTGAAGAAGAAGGACGGTACGTTGAGGATGTGTATTGACTATAGGGGGCTGAACAACGTTACGATCAAGAATAAGTATCCATTGCCCCACATCGACGAGTTGTTTGACCAACTGCAAGGAGCAGTGGTCTTCTCGAAGTTGGACCTCCGACAGGGGTACTACCAGTTGTTGATCAGGAAGGAGGACATTCCGAAAACTGCTTTCAACTCGAGATACGGGCATTACGAGTTTGCCGTTATGCCCTTTGGACTGACTAATGCTCCCGCCGCCTTCATGGACTTAATGCATAGGGTTTTCAAACCCTATCTAGACCGATTTGTCGTTGTGTTCATTGATGATATTTTGGTCTACTCTAAGACACGCGAGGAGCATGAGGAGCATTTGAGAATGGTATTGCAGACATTGAGGGAACATCAGCTGTATGCCAAGTTTAGTAAGTGCGAGTTCTGGTTGGAGAGAGTAGCGTTTCTAGGGCACGTGATCTCCCACGAGGGTATTTCGGTGGATCCAGCGAAGGTTGAGGCCGTGACAAATTGGAAAAGGCCAGAAACTCCCACGGAGATTCGCAGCTTTCTAGGGCTAGCTGGGTACTACCGACGGTTTATTAAAGATTTTTCCAAACTGGCAGGACCTTTAACTGACTTGACAAAGAAGCATGGCCAGTTTATCTGGAACGGCCGATGCGAAACAAGTTTTCAAGAATTAAAGAAAAGATTGACCATGGCTCCAGTACTGGTCTTGCCCAATGGAGTGGACGGGTTTGTTGTATATGCGGATGCGTCGCGAGAAGGACTGGGATGCGTTTTGATGCAGAACCGGAATGTGATTGCTTTCGCCTCTAGAAAATTGAAGCTTCACGAGCAGAACTACCCGACTCATGATCTAGAATTAGCCGCAGTGGTGTTTGCTCTGAAAAAGTGGAGGCATTACCTATACGGGGTGACCTTCGAAGTGTTTTCGGATCACAAAAGTCTTAGATATCTTTTCTCCCAGAAGGAATTAAACATGAGGCAACGAAGGTGGATGGAGTTCCTGGAAGATTACGACTGTACGATTAATTACCATCCGGGAAAGGCAAATGTGGTAGCAGATGCCTTGAGTCGTAAGGTGCAAGTAGCAGGGCTAATGATTAAGGAGTGGGGTTTGCTAGAATCCGTTTGCGAGTGGAAACCCTGTCTAGGGAGCCATAAGGTGATCTTTGGCAATATTAGAGTTACCTCCACTCTACTGGAACGTATTAAAGAGGCACAAAAAGAAGATTTCATGGTACAGAAATGGAGAGAGAAGGTGGAAAAAGGAGAAACAACGGACTTCAATTTGAGTCCTGAGGGTATTTTGAAGTATCGGAACCGAATAGTGGAACCGAAAGTGGAGTCGATGAAAATGGAGATTTTGGAGGAAGCTCATAGATCTAAGTACACAATCCATCCGGGTAGCAGCAAGATGTATCAAGACCTGAAAGGAACCTATTGGTGGGACAATATGAAGAAGGAAATCGCGCAATATGTACAAAAATGTCTCATTTGCCAGCAAGTGAAGGCAGAGCATCAAAAACCATCAGGTCTGTTACAACCCTTGGAGATACCCGAGTGGAAGTGGGAAAACATCACCATGGACTTCGTTTCAGGTTTACCGAGGACGCAAAGAGGACACGATGCCGTTTGGGTGATCGTTGATCGATTAACCAAGTCGGCCCATTTCTTGCCGGTGAACATGAAGTATTCAATGGACCAGTTGGCTCGACTATACATGGATGAGGTAGTAAGACTACACGGTGTACCTGTGAGTATTGTTTCCGATCGAGATCCACGATTTGTATCACGGTTTTGGCAGAAATTTCACGAAACCCTGGGGACGAAACTCAATTTGAGCACGACCTATCATCCTCAGACGGATGGCCAGTCAGAACGGACGATTCAGACTCTCGAGGACATGCTACGAACGTGCATTCTGGACTTTGGAGGCAATTGGGGTCAGCACATGACCTTAGTCGAATTTGCATATAACAATAGCTTCCATTCGTCAATTCAAATGGCTCCGTATGAAGCTCTCTACGGACGCAAATGCCGCTCACCGATTTACTGGGATGAAGTTGGTGAGAAGAAGGCACTAGACCCGGCAACCATTCCATGGATGGAAGAGGCTCAAGAGAAGGTCAAATTGATAAGGCAACGAATCCAAACCGCTCAAAGTCGCCAAAAGAGCTACGCGGATAACCGAAAAAAAGACTTGGAGTTTGAAGTTGGGGACTACGTATTTCTCAAGATTACACCCTTACGAAGTCTTACAACGGGTAAAGGAAAGAAACTTCAACCGCGGTACGTCGGACCCTACAAGATCCTGCAGAGGGTTGGAGCGGTCGCGTATCGATTGGAACTACCGTCTAGTCTTTCTCGAATCCACGACGTATTTCACGTCTCGATGCTAAAGAAGTACCATCCTGATTCATCCCATGTATTGCAACCGGAGGATATCGAAGTAGATGAATCACTGGCCTATGAAGAGAAACCGGTTCAAATACTCGATCGAAAAGTCAAAGAGCTCCGAAACAAACGGATTCCACTAGTGAAGGTGCTATGGAGAAACCACGGAGTTGAGGAAGCCACCTGGGAGATGGAAGAGGAAATGCGAAAGAAATACCCAAACCTTTTCGGGAAGTAAGGTGAGAAATTTCGAGGACGAAATTCTTTTAAGGGGGGGAGAGTGTGAGAACCCGTAAAACCCTAATATTTTTCCTAGGGTTTATTTTCCCTTAATTGCATGTTTTCCGCATTTTCTGGCTTAGAAATATTTTCTTAGTGGATTTTATGAGCGATTATAGTTTTAAGATGATTTTTCTAGCATTGGTGAATTTTTAGAAAATTAAGAGTAAATAGTGGACGTGGGACCCACTAGTGCGAAAAGTTCGGAAAAAAATTCGGCCAATAAGGTTAAGTTTCGGATACTGTGAAAATTTTATCGGGTGTTAAGTGATAAGTAGAATGGGTGATGTGATTGATGTGAGAGAGAAAGGAAAGATAAGAATGCATTTATGGAGGTGACAAGTGTCACCTCCTCATTGGATGAACTTTAAGAGCACTATTCACAATTTTGACTTTTTTTTGACCAAAGGATTAAATATCCCAAAATTCACCAAAAATCACCATTTTTCTTCCTTGTGTTGGCCGGCCCTCTCTCTCTCAAAGAAGAAGAAGATTTTCCAAGCTTCCATAAGCTTCAATCTTCCATCACCAAAGGCTTAGACTAGATTCTAATCCATAAAAACTTTGCTTCTAGTGATAGTAAGTGTGTTGGTGAACTTTGTTTGAAGAGCAAAGGTGTGCAACAACCTCCTCTCTCTTGTTTCTTGGTAAGTGAAGCTTGAACACCCTCTTACACCTTATGAAGCTTAAATTATGCTTATTAGTGAGTGAAGTGCTGAAATTTCTGGTTTTATCTTGGTTTGAAGTGATTTGGTGAAGTTTTCTATTTTCTTGGGAATTTTTTCTGGTTTCATATGAATTGAATGTTGTGGCCATCTTGGATGATTGGCAATGGACTATAATGGCTCTAGTGGATGTGAAATGTGGACAAATGCAACTAATTTTGGATTTGGATGGAAAATTGGAAAGTTAGGGTTTGAAAATCCCCAATTCTGTCCGGTTTTAGATCACTAGGTTAGAGGCCGAATTAGACTTTTCTCAAAACATGAAAGTTGTAGGTATTGATGTGATGGAGAAGCCTGTAAAATTTCAGGTCATTTGGATTAATGTAGAATGAGTTATGACGAAATTACTGTAGCTGTTCTGCTTTGAGCAGAATGCGAAAACTGCGATAGTAATTGGCTATTTTGACTGGAATTGGTTTGGATTTTTGAGTTAGTGTCTTCTGATGAAATGTAGCTGGATGACTTAGCTAACTTATGCCTTTGGAATTTCGGCAATTGGACTTGTATGGACAGAGATATACTGATTACAGTGTTTGGTGATTTGCAAACCTGTTTTGGTAATTCTGGTATAGTATTTGGCACTTTCGACCTAGTTAAGCTAGGAACTGGATTGAGTGACCTTCTACATTGTTGTAGCCCTGTTTCATAGCTTCGAAACGGTGGGTCTTACACCCCCAACCGATAACCGTAGTGAAATTGACGCCATTACCGCATTCTAAGCTCAAACACGGTTTTTCTATCGAGGCTTAAGTTAAGGCCATATATAAATTTCTGGTTTGCTATCATGCCTACTTATGCATGTGAAACCCTATTGGGGGTTGTGTTTAGCATTGTTTGATGACTCGTTCTCGAGTTTCATTGCATTTGTTGTGTGATTCTAGGGCGTGACGGTAGCTCACGGCGTCTTGGTGATCACGGTGTATGAAACACCATTTTCTCACTTGGTGAGTATACTACTCACTAAATGGTTACTATGTGGCTTTGCTAAATGTTTATGTGATGCCTTGAAGGCTTACTTGCATATTGGAATTGATTAAGGTGAGGGTGTACTTGACCGCCCTCACCTCTTTTGATATTGTCACTGAATGGCTACCGTTTTATTGCATTACTGAACTGGATATACTGGTTGGTGAATTCCATTTTATGGAAACTGATTTGGTGTTGTTTGGACGATGTCCAACGACCTTATTGTATTACTGAGCTCAACCCCGTTTGGTAGTCAATTGGATCGAGCCGGCGAGGGCTTGGTCGTGAAGATTGAATTGCCACGGGGACTGTACTGGGGAATCTTGTGGTAATGAGACCCTTGGTTCCGGTAAACTCGAGTATTACCAAAAGCTACTGAAATGGAGTGCGGGCCCGGTTGGGGTATGTTGGGTGGAAGGAATGGAAGTAAAGAGTTGTCTACGGTTTGGTATTTTAACATTGACGGAGAGTCAATGAGATTGGTTCAAGATTGCAAGCGTGGAAATGGGCTCTTGAGAGCCGACCGTATCCTTTTACCATTTTGCTTCATTGCTTATTTGTACACTTTAAGTGAAGGTTCATTCTTATATGACTTTGGTTGCTTATTGGGTGGCATACCACTGGGCTTTGGCTCATACCGTGTTATTTGTTTTCCTTACAGGCAAATGAATTCTTTTGGAAAAGGTTGTGACAAGTTGAGCTCATGTATATGTATTTTGATTAGCTCCTTGAGGGTGAAAACCCTAAGTGCTTTGATTGCACCAATGTTTGGGGTAAATGGTAAATGGCTATTGTATATGTATGAACGAAATGGATACTTTGGTAGGCCGTTGGGCTTGTAAATGTTGGTTTCCATTGTATATATATGTTTGGTAAATGTTTGGATGGATTTCGGATCACCACGGCTTTCAAACGGAAAAGGGAAAAAAATTTTGACCGAAGGTCACTGGCCTGAATCCGGCCAGGAATCCGGCCAGAAACTGGCCGGATTGAAGGCCGGATTGCCTGTGAAAATTTGAAAATCCGGCCAGTTGCTCACTGGCCGGTATCCGGCCAGACAATCCGGCCGGAATCTTGGCCGGATTGCCGGCCGGATTGAGTGGAACTTTTGAAAAAATTCGAGATGCTCACTGGACAGTATCCGGCCAAGAATCCGGCCGCTAATCCGGCCAGATTCCGGCCGGATTTTGACGTGGCCTGCACTATTCATCTTCGGCGCAAATTTTCTTTTTTTTTTATTTTGTGTTTTCTGACTTGTTTGCGTGCATTGGTGTGTTCCGGAACGTTATAGAACGACGTTAACTGTACCGTAGTCCTGGCGAGAGCTGGGCAGGCAGTCCGCTAACCCCTTTGGTTCGCCTTAGGGGAAGGTGGGGCTGTCACACATGTTGTAAGCTCTAAGATGAACTTGGGCCCTGCCCTTGGTTACTGACCTACTCGAGCCAGGACTGGGCTCGGTCGGGTAGGTTGGAACCCTGGGCCACCGTTTCGGTATACTCGAGTATTACCACTGGAGGGATAAGGTGATGGCCAGACAAACAGAGGGGTTCCGGAAGTCATAAGGTGCAGATGACCGAAATGGTTCCACTGGAACACCGTATCCTTCAATGTGTGTTTAATTTTGCATAGTGATAACCATTTTATGCAAATGTGCCAACGTGCAAATCTTGAGTCATACCTGTGATATGTTCAAAGTACTCGTATAATGATATTTGTCTCATGTTCATGTACCAACGTGGAACCCCGAACCATACATGTGGTATGCTCCCTTTACTTGATTTATTAGAACTGCTAGAGTGTTTTGGAACCTTACTGGGCTGTGTAGCTCATACCACGTCGTGGATTTCTTTTACAGGGTCCGAGACCAAGAGTGCCCGAGAATAGTACTAGATTGTTTTCTTTTGAAGACCTTAAGTTGTATTATAACGGATGGTTGTAGTACATATTCTTTTGGATTGTATTAAGCTTGAAAGCTGATTAATTGTAAGTGTGAGATATTTTGGAGTACTTTAATTATGTATTGAAGTCATTTGAAATATTTTGAGTTTTTGAATTGTGGATTGTAGTGAGTCCTGGCGAGAGCTGGCAGGCGTCCCGCGGATACCCTTTGATTCGCCTTAGGGAGAAGTGGGGGCGTCACATATTTTAGTGTTGATTTTGCTGAAATAAAAGCAAGAAAATTAAGGTAATAAAGTAGTGTTTAAGTGGTGTACTCAATCGGTAGCAAACGGTGCACGTCGATTCAAACCTATTTTCCTTAACTCTCTCGTACCTGCGTTTTAACTTATGATTCACTAACTTATTATTAACACTTCCAATCACACACTTTTTCTTATCTAATACTCACTCTTATCCACCAAATTTAGTACACACACCTCACAAAGTGATCACACGGCCAAAGTGCACAAAAACCCTAATTTACTCTAACTATAAACGTAAAGGTAAACTCTCGATTCTAGTATATATTTCACCTATTGAGAGAGTAAATTGGTAGTAAAAGGAATTTATAAATTAACTTATTCAAAATAAGAGAATTATAAGAAAAATATAGGTGAATTTTCAAGTCCTCACAATAATAAAACTTCCTAACTTGACCGAGTGTAGCTTGGGGCAAGGAGGAAGTGATCCTTCCTTTGTACACAAAGATTGGTTGTATTTCATCAATTTGAAGAAACTTGTTCTAAAGTGATATTCAAGCTCAAGAGAAGCTTGGAAGTCAAATTGGTTTGCTATTTTTCCCTTATTATTTACTATCTTGTGAACCTAAATTGCTTATCTCTTCTACTCTCAAGCAATCTTGCTCTCTTACTAATTGTTTCATTGAACGGTCACCTAAAAAAGAGGGTAAATTTTATATTGAACAAAAAAGTGTCTTATAACCTGATTAGATTTTAAATATCCTAATTCATCCCCCTCTTAGGTTGTCTTCGATCCTTACATCATATGCTAAGTTTCTAAAGGAGATTATGACACGAAAGAGGAGATTGGATGATCAGGAAACGATAGCATTAACAGAGGAGTGCAGTGCCATTTGTGAGAACCCTAAAATTTTCACATATTCTTAGCATTTTTGTTTAATTTCACTAGCCCTCTTAAAATGAAAACATTTTTACTATCTATTTCTACGGAGGGTTTTCATGGCCACATACGGAGGGTTTTCATGGCATATATATGGACGTGTGATTGTGTATATCAAGTGTAATTGTGTGAGATTATATATATCTATATATTTATGTGTTGGAAGTACGGATGAGCGTGGCATTTAAACTAGGAAAAGAAGAAAACTTTTGGTGGAAAGGGTTAGGACCGAATCCGGCCAGTTATTGGCCGGATTGCTGGCCGGATTGTTGTTGGTTTTGAAAAAAACTTAATTTCTCTTCTGCCCTAAATCCGGCCTACAATCCGGCCGAAAATAGATTCCGACCGGACTGTGACGTGTCACAGGCAGCCATCAACTTTGACCGGCTATTTCTTTCATTCTTATTCTGCTTTTTGGCCAAAATATCTTCATTTCTTCACCTTGCTTGACCGAGCTTCATAGAGAGAAAAGGGAGAAAGTTTCTCATTTTCCTAACTTCAATCTTTGCTCAAATCTTGAGATTTCACCGTTCATTTTGCAAATTGCTCCGATTAACTTCATATCTAAGGTGATTGCTAGCTGTTGATGGAGTGGTTTTTCAAAGGAAGGCTTTAAGTTACTACCTTTCTTGAGCTCTTAAGGTGAGTGTTAAGAAATTCCCTTTTTGTTCTAATAATGGTAAATTAGTGATTTATAGTAGCTTCATATGTGGTTTTGTGGAAGATTTGTGGTTGAAAGTAGAGTTTTGCTAAACTTTAGATTTATTGGTGACTTTTCTGATTTCCTATGATAATCATGGGTTGGCCATGGATTGATGGATTGAGATGGTGTAGAAATGGAGCTTGTATACGTTGGATATGATTGTTTGCGGAAAATTTCTGGGTTGTACAGAAATTCCGATTTAGGGTTTAATTTGGGGCTTTCTTATGGTTGGTTCTTAAGCTCCCAATTGGCCTTGATTGAAGGGTATTGTGGTCCTAATTGGATGTATTTTATTGCTTACGAACAGTATGTGTAATTGTGGTTAATTGCTATGAGAATGGGTATTTGATTGTAGGGTGAAAGTGAAGAATTTAGGGGGGGGGGGGGGAATGCTGCCCGTTTATTTTCTTGTCATATGAGTGAGTTAAAGTGGATTTGGAAATGTGATTTTGTGTCAAGTTGGACGTATTTCATTGAAAACTACGTCAGTTCTCTCGAAGGGTGTTCGAGGAGCTACATTTCTATTCGAACTTATATATTTTCGCTTGGCGAATATCGTGACCGTTTTACCATTTTAACACATGATACCTCTTCAGTTTGAAACTTCAAATGTTTACTTCTTACCAAAATAAAGAGGTATGAATTAGGGTTTTCTCGGCCACGAGAGAACTACTTTCAAGTGAGGTTTTTTAAGTGTGAAATTAAGGTATTTTGTCCTCCTTTTCACATGATTTACATCAATACATTTATTATACAATATCTACTTGAATATATGTTGATTTTGAGCCACACAAACGATTCAGAAAATATTTCTTTAACCTATCTAGCTGGATTCTAATTTGTCTTCAGTCCAAGTGTTTTCCGTTGGAATTTTCTATAACTCTTTTTAGTTTAGTTTTGTGTTTGATTTGAGAAACCCTTAATTATTCCCATCCTCAGGTCCAAATTCCCTCTTTTCACTTTTAAAGTCATCTTTATACGTTCTTCGCGTCGTTAGTCGGATTTCTTTGATTTCACCTAATTGTTTTTACTAGATGAATTGTAATATTCTCTTCCCTTAATCTTAGGTTTCATCGGTGATTGAGGGTATTATCCGGAGGGATATTTTGGACGTTATTTTGCGTAAATAGGTGAGTGTTCCTTGTTTGTTATGTTTCTCTTGACTATGTGGCTTGTTATGGATGTTTGATAACATGTTAAATGCCTTCAATGATTGCTTAAACGAGTTTTCCAGGCGAGTGTGTACTTTATCGCAATCGACCTAAATGAATGTGAAATTGACAATGATTCAATGATTATATGTGCATGAATGTAAGTCTTTTGGCTGAACTGGGCCGTGCTCTTCGTTACTGATCGACTCGAGCCAGAAGCGGACTCCGTCGGGCAATTTGGTGACCCTGGGTGAATGTTTGGTATACTCGAGTATTATCTTGTTGTCGGGTGGAGTCCGGCCAACGTCCGGAAGGGGGTGAAATGAAATGAATGAACGAGTGGTAATATAAATGAAGGGTTTTACTTACAAAAATGCATTTTCAAATGATTGGAGGAATAAGGAAATAAAAGGAGAATGAATGAATGAATGGCTCCATGTGAACGCGTATCCTTTTAATGAATGTGTTATTACTACTTTATATTGTAAATGTTTCTTGAGTTATTGGTTATCTATGGTTAATGCATTGAACTTCTTGTTTACTTATGTGTTCGGAGCCTCATTGAGCTTTTAGCTCATCCCTTTAGTTTTGTTTTCCTTAGCAGGGGAAGGCGAGCAAGGACGAGAGCTCTATATACACTAGCCTAGTATAGTTATTTGAATCTTGTAATAGGTCTCGCCCTAACGCTTGGCAAGGGTTAGATGTATGAAGAATGTAGACACCAAATTTTTAAATAATTTTTATTCTATTTTATTTTTTATTTTTAGTGATAATTCTTATCTATTTTTATTTGTTAATTTCATGTTTTTGGTTTTAGACTT
>NC_040037.1:18830122-19078167 GCF_003713205.1 Coffea eugenioides
GGGTTAGGCGCTTCATTCAGGGTTTGAACGTCGAGATCCAGAAAGACCTCGCGGCGGCTCAAATCGCTACGTTTAGCGAGGCTATGGAAAAAGCTCAACGGGTTGAGAGTGCACGGCTTCAGGTCCGAAACTTCCAGGCTAAGAAGCGTGGTTTTCCTGGGAGTACGTCCGGACAAGGTGAGAAGAGCACTCCGTCTAAGTTTGGACGAGGCACGGGAGGTGGTCGACAATCTGGATCAGGCAGAGGGACTCCGTTTAGGGGTGGCCAAGCTGGGCGAGGACAAAGGGGAAATACTCAGGGTGGCTCGGCTTCGGCACCTCGTGGTCCCTGTGGGCACTGTGGAAAGACAAACCACACCGAGGACAATTGCTGGAGGAAACTGGGGAAATGTCTGCGGTGTGGAAGTGCGGACCATCAGCTGGCTACATGTCCGGTCCTGAAACAAGATGGAAAGGGGAGTCAGCTACCGCCAAGGACTAACACTGGACCAGCCAAAGGAGACGGATCCAAACCTAAGGTGCCAGCTAGGGTTTATTCCTTAGAGCCCCATCAGGTCCCAGATTCTTCCGAGGTGGTGGAAGGTACGATCCCTATTTTCCACCGCTTTGCCAAAGTTTTAATTGATCCTGGTGCCACTCATTCGTTTGTTAACCCTGATTTCATGTGTGGCATCGATATAAAACCTGCTAGCTTACCATATGCCTTAGAGGTTAGTACACCTACGGGGAATCAACGTTTGGTGACTAGTATGATCTATAGGGATTGCGACGTATGGGTAGGTGAAAGGAGGTTTTTCGGGGACTTGATTAGCTTATCCATTAAGGGGTACGATGTGATTTTGGGTATGGACTGGTTAGCCAAATATAACGCCCAACTGGATTGTAAAACGAAAATAGTAGAATTTCACATTCCTGGCGAGGCAACCTTAAGGTTAGATATAAGGGGTAGGTTAGCCTCATCTGCTCTCATTTCGGGCATTCGAGCTAGGAAATTGATAAGTAGAGGGGCACAGGGATATTTGGCCTTTCTAATTAATACCCCTACGGATAAGTTAAAGGTAGAAGATGTAGCCATAGTGAGGGACTTTCCGGATGTTTTCCCTGATGAGTTAGTGGCTTTACCTCCGGAAAGAGAGATAGAATTCCGAATAGATCTTTTACCTGGAACCGCACCTATCTCAAAAACCCCTTACCGAATGGCGCCGGCAGAACTTAAGGAGCTTAAGTTGCAACTGCAAGACCTTTTGGAGCGGGGATTCATTCAGGAGAGTGAGTCTCCTTGGGGAGCTCCGGTTTTATTTGTGAAGAAGAAGGACGGTACGTTGAGGATGTGTATTGACTATAGGGGGCTGAACAACGTTACGATCAAGAATAAGTATCCATTGCCCCACATCGACGAGTTGTTTGACCAACTGCAAGGAGCAGTGGTCTTCTCGAAGTTGGACCTCCGACAGGGGTACTACCAGTTGTTGATCAGGAAGGAGGACATTCCGAAAACTGCTTTCAACTCGAGATACGGGCATTACGAGTTTGCCGTTATGCCCTTTGGACTGACTAATGCTCCCGCCGCCTTCATGGACTTAATGCATAGGGTTTTCAAACCCTATCTAGACCGATTTGTCGTTGTGTTCATTGATGATATTTTGGTCTACTCTAAGACACGCGAGGAGCATGAGGAGCATTTGAGAATGGTATTGCAGACATTGAGGGAACATCAGCTGTATGCCAAGTTTAGTAAGTGCGAGTTCTGGTTGGAGAGAGTAGCGTTTCTAGGGCACGTGATCTCCCACGAGGGTATTTCGGTGGATCCAGCGAAGGTTGAGGCCGTGACAAATTGGAAAAGGCCAGAAACTCCCACGGAGATTCGCAGCTTTCTAGGGCTAGCTGGGTACTACCGACGGTTTATTAAAGATTTTTCCAAACTGGCAGGACCTTTAACTGACTTGACAAAGAAGCATGGCCAGTTTATCTGGAACGGCCGATGCGAAACAAGTTTTCAAGAATTAAAGAAAAGATTGACCATGGCTCCAGTACTGGTCTTGCCCAATGGAGTGGACGGGTTTGTAGTATATGCGGATGCGTCGCGAGAAGGACTGGGATGCGTTTTGATGCAGAACCGGAATGTGATTGCTTTCGCCTCTAGAAAATTGAAGCTTCACGAGCAGAACTACCCGACTCATGATCTAGAATTAGCCGCAGTGGTGTTTGCTCTGAAAAAGTGGAGGCATTACCTATACGGGGTGACCTTCGAAGTGTTTTCGGATCACAAAAGTCTTAGATATCTTTTCTCCCAGAAGGAATTAAACATGAGGCAACGAAGGTGGATGGAGTTCCTGGAAGATTACGACTGTACGATTAATTACCATCCGGGAAAGGCAAATGTGGTAGCAGATGCCTTGAGTCGTAAGGTGCAAGTAGCAGGGCTAATGATTAAGGAGTGGGGTTTGCTAGAATCCGTTTGCGAGTGGAAACCCTGTCTAGGGAGCCATAAGGTGATCTTTGGCAATATTAGAGTTACCTCCACTCTACTGGAACGTATTAAAGAGGCACAAAAAGAAGATTTGATGGTACAGAAATGGAGAGAGAAGGTGGAAAAAGGAGAAACAACGGACTTCAATTTGAGTCCTGAGGGTATTTTGAAGTATCGGAACCGAATAGTGGTACCGAAAGTGGAGTCGATGAAAATGGAGATTTTGGAGGAAGCTCATAGATCTAAGTACACAATCCATCCGGGTAGCAGCAAGATGTATCAAGACCTGAAAGGAACCTATTGGTGGGACAATATGAAGAAGGAAATCGCGCAATATGTACAAAAATGTCTCATTTGCCAGCAAGTGAAGGCAGAGCATCAAAAACCATCAGGTCTGTTACAACCCTTGGAGATACCCGAGTGGAAGTGGGAAAACATCACCATGGACTTCGTTTCAGGTTTACCGAGGACGCAAAGAGGACACGATGCCGTTTGGGTGATCGTTGATCGATTAACCAAGTCGGCCCATTTCTTGCCGGTGAACATGAAGTATTCAATGGACCAGTTGGCTCGACTATACATGGATGAGGTAGTAAGACTACACGGTGTACCTGTGAGTATTGTTTCCGATCGAGATCCACGATTTGTATCACGGTTTTGGCAGAAATTTCACGAAACCCTGGGGACGAAACTCAATTTGAGCACGACCTATCATCCTCAGACGGATGGCCAGTCAGAACGGACGATTCAGACTCTCGAGGACATGCTACGAACGTGCATTCTGGACTTTGGAGGCAATTGGGGTCAGCACATGACCTTAGTCGAATTTGCATATAACAATAGCTTCCATTCGTCAATTCAAATGGCTCCGTATGAAGCTCTCTACGGACGCAAATGCCGCTCACCGATTTACTGGGATGAAGTTGGTGAGAAGAAGGCACTAGACCCGGCAACCATTCCATGGATGGAAGAGGCTCAAGAGAAGGTCAAATTGATAAGGCAACGAATCCAAACCGCTCAAAGTCGCCAAAAGAGCTACGCGGATAACCGAAAAAAAGACTTGGAGTTTGAAGTTGGGGACTACGTATTTCTCAAGATTACACCCTTACGAAGTCTTACAACGGGTAAAGGAAAGAAACTTCAACCGCGGTACGTCGGACCCTACAAGATCCTGCAGAGGGTTGGAGCGGTCGCGTATCGATTGGAACTACCGTCTAGTCTTTCTCGAATCCACGACGTATTTCACGTCTCGATGCTAAAGAAGTACCATCCTGATTCATCCCATGTATTGCAACCGGAGGATATCGAAGTAGATGAATCACTGGCCTATGAAGAGAAACCGGTTCAAATACTCGATCGAAAAGTCAAAGAGCTCCGAAACAAACGGATTCCACTAGTGAAGGTGCTATGGAGAAACCACGGAGTTGAGGAAGCCACCTGGGAGATGGAAGAGGAAATGCGAAAGAAATACCCAAACCTTTTCGGGAAGTAAGGTGAGAAATTTCGAGGACGAAATTCTTTTAAGGGGGGGAGAGTGTGAGAACCCGTAAAACCCTAATATTTTTCCTAGGGTTTATTTTCCCTTAATTGCATGTTTTCCGCATTTTCTGGCTTAGAAATATTTTCTTAGTGGATTTTATGAGCGATTATAGTTTTAAGATGATTTTTCTAGCATTGGTGAATTTTTAGAAAATTAAGAGTAAATAGTGGACGTGGGACCCACTAGTGCGAAAAGTTCGGAAAAAAATTCGGCCAATAAGGTTAAGTTTCGGATACTGTGAAAATTTTATCGGGTGTTAAGTGATAAGTAGAATGGGTGATGTGATTGATGTGAGAGAGAAAGGAAAGATAAGAATGCATTTATGGAGGTGACAAGTGTCACCTCCTCATTGGATGAACTTTAAGAGCACTATTCACAATTTTGACTTTTTTTTGACCAAAGGATTAAATATCCCAAAATTCACCAAAAATCACCATTTTTCTTCCTTGTGTTGGCCGGCCCTCTCTCTCTCAAAGAAGAAGAAGATTTTCCAACTTCCAAGCTTCCATAAGCTTCAATCTTCCATCACCAAAGGCTTAGACTAGATTCTAATCCATAAAAACTTTGCTTCTAGTGATAGTAAGTGTGTTGGTGAACTTTGTTTGAAGAGCAAAGGTGTGCAACAACCTCCTCTCTCTTGTTTCTTGGTAAGTGAAGCTTGAACACCCTCTTACACCTTATGAAGCTTAAATTATGCTTATTAGTGAGTGAAGTGCTGAAATTTCTGGTTTTATCTTGGTTTGAAGTGATTTGGTGAAGTTTTCTATTTTCTTGGGAATTTTTCTGGTTTCATATGAATTGAATGTTGTGGCCATCTTGGATGATTGGCAATGGACTATAATGGCTCTAGTGGATGTGAAATGTGGACAAATGCAACTAATTTTGGATTTGGATGGAAAATTGGAAAGTTAGGGTTTGAAAATCCCCAATTCTGTCCGGTTTTAGATCACTAGGTTAGAGGCCGAATTAGACTTTTCTCAAAACATGAAAGTTGTAGGTATTGATGTGATGGAGATGCCTGTAAAATTTCAGGTCATTTGGAGTAATGTAGAATGAGTTATGACGAAATTACTGTAGCTGTTCTGCTTTGAGCAGAATGCGAAAACTGCGATAGTAATTGGCTATTTTGACTGGAATTGGTTTGGATTTTTGAGTTAGTGTCTTCTGATGAAATGTAGCTGGATGACTTAGCTAACTTATGCCTTTGGAATTTCGGCAATTGGACTTGTATGGACAGAGATATACTGATTACAGTGTTTGGTGATTTGCAAACCTGTTTTGGTAATTCTGGTATAGTATTTGGCACTTTCGACCTAGTTAAGCTAGGAACTGGATTGAGTGACCTTCTACATTGTTGTAGCCCTGTTTCATAGCTTCGAAACGGTGGGTCTTACACCCCCAACCGATAACCGTAGTGAAATTGACGCCATTACCGCATTCTAAGCTCAAACACGGTTTTTCTATCGAGGCTTAAGTTAAGGCCATATATAAATTTCTGGTTTGCTATCATGCCTACTTATGCATGTGAAACCCTATTGGGGGTTGTGTTTAGCATTGTTTGATGACTCGTTCTCGAGTTTCATTGCATTTGTTGTGTGATTCTAGGGCGTGACGGTAGCTCACGGCGTCTTGGTGATCACGGTGTATGAAACACCATTTTCTCACTTGGTGAGTATACTACTCACTAAATGGTTACTATGTGGCTTTGCTTAATGTTTATGTGATGCCTTGAAGGCTTACTTGCATATTGAAATTGATTAAGGTGAGGGTGTACTTGACCGCCCTCACCTCTTTTGATATTGTCACTGAATGGCTACCGTTTTATTGCATTACTGAACTGGATATACTGGTTGGTGAATTCCATTTTATGGAAACTGATTTGGTGTTGTTTGGACGATGTCCAACGACCTTATTGTATTACTGAGCTCAACCCCGTTTGGTAGTCAATTGGATCGAGCCGGCGAGGGCTTGGTCGTGAAGATTGAATTGCCACGGGGACTGTACTGGGGAACCTTGTGGTAATGAGACCCTTGGTTCCGGTAAACTCGAGTATTACCAAAAGCTACTGAAATGGAGTGCGGGCCCGGTTGGGGTATGTTGGGTGGAAGGAATGGAAGTAAAGAGTTGTCTACGGTTTGGTATTTTAACATTGACGGAGAGTCAATGAGATTGGTTCAAGATTGCAAGCGTGGAAATGGGCTCTTGAGAGCCGACCGTATCCTTTTACCATTTTGCTTCATTGCTTATTTGTACACTTTAAGTGAAGGTTCATTCTTATATGACTTTGGTTGCTTATTGGGTGGCATACCACTGGGCTTTGGCTCATACCGTGTTATTTGTTTTCCTTACAGGCAAATGAATTCTTTTGGAAAAGGTTGTGACAAGTTGAGCTCATGTATATGTATTTTGATTAGCTCCTTGAGGGTGAAAACCCTAAGTGCTTTGATTGCACCAATGTTTGGGGTAAATGGCTATTGTATATGTATGAACGAAATGGATACTGTGGTAGGCCGTTGGGCTTGTAAATGTTGGTTTCCATTGTATATATATGTTTGGTAAATGTTTGGATGGATTTCGGATCACCACGGCTTTCAAACGGAAAAGGGAAAAAATTTGACCGAAGGTCACTGGCCTGAATCCGGCCAGGAATCCGGCCAGAAACTGGCCGGATTGAAGGCCGGATTGCCTGTGAAAATTTGAAAATCCGGCCAGTTGCTCACTGGCCGGTATCCGGCCAGACAATCCGGCCGGAATCTTGGCCGGATTGCCGGCCGGATTGAGTGGAACTTTTGAAAAAAATTCGAGATGCTCACTGGACAGTATCCGGCCAAGAATCCGGCCGCTAATCCGGCCAGATTCCGGCCGGATTTTGACGTGGCCTGCACTATTCATCTTCGGCGCAAATTTTCTTTTTTTTTATTTTGTGTTTTCTGACTTGTTTGCGTGCATTGGTGTGTTCCGGAACGTTATAGAACGACGTTAACTGTACCGTAGTCCTGGCGAGAGCTGGGCAGGCAGTCCGCTAACCCCTTTGGTTCGCCTTAGGGGAAGGTGGGGCTGTCACAGGATGCTTTGGAGACATTCTTGCAACTTATACAAGTCCTGTTTCCAGAAGTTGGAATAATGCTTCCATCATAATACATCTGCTAAGCATGATAGAAACCCTAGTCGAATCCTTTTAAAAACATATGGAATACTATAGTAGCTAATTAATGGAATACTATAGAGAATCAAATTAAATCATTTAGTCAGTAAAACTTCTATAAATCGGAGGCTCTAGTGTGCTACTGTCTTACCTATGCAAGTGTACACTAATTGCAGACAACTATTCAAGGAAGAAATAGAGCGGTTAAAAGCAAAGGTATGATGATAGTACTGCATTTTTGTCGGTGTTGGTAATTGGAACTGCTTCATTTCTTCTTTTTTTTTTTGGTCTCATTGTAATATTCCTACTACTGCTCCCAGGAGATGCTTTTGGTGGAAGAGAATGCAAGTTATCTCAACAACAAAAGGTAAAAAAAAGGGAAAAAAGATAAACGAACCTGGTATAAGCTTCAATTCTAGAGTTTTTTTCGGCTTACAATTCCAGTGGTGAGTAGAAAAACTTCATGCTTCGGTGCTTCCTTTTTGCTGATTGCTATGGATCAAGATTGGAGTTTGGAGTTTGGAGAAGGAATTAGGGTTAAGCCATTAAGGGGAGGAGGAAATAGAGACGGCAGGCATGAGGCAACTGGGCAAGGCAATTTCGGCAATTGCAGAGAGAGGAAGTAGGGGTGTGCAACGAATTCGAAATCGGTAAATCGGAAGTTTGAAATCAGAATTTTTCGAAATTTTGACATAGAAATTGCCGACCGAATTCAAATTCGAATTGGCCAATTCCGATTTTGAATTCAATTTCGAATTCAATTCGGAATGCGGAAATTACCGAATTCTTCCGAATTCACCGAATGTCAAAAACCTATTTTCTTTTTTTTTTTAATAACTTCTCACAAGTCTGCATCACAACAAGCAACACCGGCGAGACCTGGGAAGGCAACAACTAGCGGTGGCAAACTAGCAATAGCAGTAACTTATACAAAGTCCATTCATTACAATACTTATAAAACCATTCCAGTCCACGAGAATAAAATACATCCATTACAATCTAAAGTCGAAATACAAAACCACAAGCTGTTTCATTACAATTTAAACCATTTCATTACAATCTAAACCATCACAATACTTATACAACCATTCATTACAATTAAAAGATATTGATTTTATTGAAATTTCGGAACTACTAGAATACTCACAAGCTATTTGATGAAATGCCTAAGAAAAATAAACTAGAAACAAAAATTAATAAAAAATAAACTAGAAACACAAATTAATAACAATTATAGCATAGCCCCTATTAAGCAAAATCACCAGCGTACCTCAATTTGTCCTTGAAGATGAAGGTTGATGATGGCTTGAAGATGAAGACTGCCGGGCAGATGATGGGCTAGCTTGATGGCTTGAAGATGAAGGACTAGAGTGAGAGAGAGTGAAGATGAGAACTGAGAAAGTAGGAAAGCTGAAGGCTCTCAGTTGAGCTCTTTCTCGACTGAAGACTGGTAGATTGGCGGCGGAGGAAGGAAGGTGAGAGTTGTGAGACTGGTAGAGTCAGCGGCGGAGGAAGAAAGGAAGACCGAAGATTGGAGCTTAAGTGCTTAATAGATTTAGGTTTTGCTTTTTTGTCCTTTTGACCGAAGACTAACTACTATAATGTATTATTGGCTCCGTTTGGATTAGCTGTTTTTGGGGTTGTTTTTCAAAAACACCACTGTAGCATTTTTTGAAAAACTTCAAAAAATGTTTGGATGGAAGTTTTTGAAAAACTCTTTGTTTTTGAAAAATACAAGCGTTTGGATTGACCAGTTTTTCAAAAACACTACTTAATGGATAACTACCCAATAGCTTCAGTAACAAAGCAAATGTGACCTTTTTATAAAGGAGTTAGAATTTGCAATATATTTGTGGTTCAAGTGGCATATACTACCAATTTCCTCTGTCCAACATCAACTAATACTACTTAACTTGTTTTTGATTTTTTTGTACAATATCATCCACATATTTGATGAATTAATAAGCATTTAGGTGTATATACAGGGGTAGAGATATGCACGAGTTAGCATATATAAGATAAAGGTTCTAATCCGTGGTCAACATTACACAATAACATTTGTTACAAATTCATAATCAATCTGAAAATCACACGTTTCATAGAATAAGACTATTAAACTTTTATTTAGGGCCTATCGGTCCAATGAGCCTAGTTATGCGCATTCAAATACATGTGAGCCGCCATCGCCCGCCGATCTTCGTTCCAATTATCTATGCCCTGCTGCGACATATCGATGGGTTGACCCGGATGCGGCTGCTCCCCTGCTATATGTGCATCAGCTAGGGCTCCAAGGGCTGCTTCTTCGTTGAAGTACTCATCCGCTGGGGAGTATGCGCGCATAAAATTGTGCAAAGTACAACACGCAAGCACAATATTATTCTGAGTTGCTATTAGGTAGTTCTGCATTGGACCCTTGAGTATTGGAAATCGCTTCTTAAGAACCCCAAATGTGCGCTCAATAATATTTCTAACCGATGCATGCCTCCTGTTGAACAAGCGTTTAGCAGCCCGCTCATGATGCGTGCCCTGTGCTCCCCTAAACGGTGCCATAAAACCCGGCATATTTCTATAAGCAGCATCTACCGCATAATATTTCCCTGTCAATGATGTCATGGTGATAGTTTTTGAAGGTATTGAAGAGAACAAACGAGAGACAACTTGGCGCCAAATACTGAATTAAAGAGTGCCTTGAAAGTATTTAAAACTACTATTATGCAATTTCTTAATTTCAGCAATACAATAGGAAGAAAAGCACATACCCTGCGATGGCATAGGAAAACCCGAATCAGGATCTAGCAAGGTATCTTGAAGAATTCGGGCATCATGAGCGCTACCCTCCCAACCGACCCGAACATATACAAATCGCATGTCATGATCGCAGGCAGCAAGGACATTCTGGGATAAGTCGCCATGCCGATTTCTATACCTCTCTCGTCTTTCTTCTGTGCACCAAGCGGAGACGTGCGTCCCGTCTAGTGCCCCTACACAATCCTATAAAAGTATACAACAAAACTAATTTTTTTAGAATATGTAAATTGAAATTTGAAAGCATAAAGTGCAATCCATATGCTAAAAATACAAACCCGAAACCACGTCATGAGTGATGCATTGTTCAAAATTCTTGGGTGAGTCCCATCAAAGTCAATTGGCCTAACGAGATCACGACCGAGGCGAACTAATGCTCGTAACACACGACGAACATGTCGATCAATCGTCTCCGTTGAATGCTGGAACCGCTCGGCTAGAACACGGTGCCGCTCATCATGGCTCAGGCACATTAGAGTTAAAGCAACGGATTCATAAACCCTCACCTGCTGTGAAGGATATGCATGCCAATAACCACGCTGAACCAACAAATCACACAACATCAGGAATTGGGGAACATCCAAGCGCATGTTTTCAATAATTCTGTCCTCATGTCCGTTTATCAGCTCAAGCACATAGTCCCTCCCCGAGAGCCTACTATCTCTAACTCTTCTTCTTCTGGGAACTCGGTTAAAGCGTGGGTCGAAGAACATGAACCCTAGGAGCACAACTCCCAAAAGGATGTTATCGAAATCAACATCGTCCGTCTCGTCATCCAAGTATCCGCCCTGAATATGTCCCTGATTATCCATCGCACTGCTATCAGTATCAAGTATGCAATAAAAATTCGGGATACCCTGCAAAGAAAGGAATCAAAAGGATTAAAAATTGAAGCTTGGCTTTGCTCTGGCTATATGCACAAATATTTGATATAGAACAATCATGATAACAACTTATGAAGTTCACGACTTGTTCCTATTATGATAACAATGCTCCGGCTATTTGAACCTACTTTTATAAATGTAAAGCCTAGCAAAATAAGAAGTTTGCAGTTTCACAAATACAAGTTTCCAACAGAAGCATACTTGCTGGTTTCCAATTTAACAAGTTGCACACCTATGGAACAATAAATCAGCAAAACATTGCTGGTATAATTTATACCTGGCCAAGAAGCTTAGCAAAAGTCAGCAAATGCACAAGTTGCGAAGCTTGGCTACAAATGTACCACAAATCCTATACAATCCCTAAGTATGGTGAATACCTAGGCAATATGATATAGAACAACTGGTGCAATCTACTACTTTAGCTAGGTTCGACCGAAGGCAAAGAATTGGCCAGAACTTCGACGAACATTTGAAATCAAGTATAACTATGTCAATTCCAAACGTTACCAAACGATTAAATCATCTTATCCCTGCTTATGACACTGTAACAAAGCCTATTATCACACACAGCCAAAAGTTACAGCAATCTATTCGAACGAGCACACACAGAAATTAAAAGGTCACTAAATCGAATTATTAAAATTCAGAAAAAAAAAATTGACTCATTCGGGGTACACAAATATAAAAATCCGCCGTAAAAGTTTCCAAGGCCAAACTACATCAAACGAAAATAAAAAGTGAAACAGTGGAATTGACATTAGAGTTCGAGGACACAAAGACAATCCAAGTGGGAGCTGGTGCGACTAAAACTCGGATGGTATGAGCATCTATGGGGGTGGGAGGAGCCCTCGATGTCTCACAAACGCAAGCCTTCTATCGTCTGTGGTGCAGGAGAACCAAATGATACGCTCCGCTTTGGACCGGAGGAGATCGGCCATCTTAAGGTGAACTTCAATGTCTAGCCCAAGCGCGCAGAGAGTCACCATTGCAGCTTCTAAATGCGCATCGTCATCTACAACAGCCTTTTCACTCTTCGAAGGTGAAGAGACCTCTGCACTCCCGCTCTTGCTCTTTTTACAGCTCAAATGTGTGTCAATGCTGTCTAGGACGCGGACATACTGCTGGAATTGGGGGGACGATGGTGCGAAGAAGGAATCGCAAGACATGTCACCCGATCTGCGCTTCCCTTTGCTGTTCTTAACTTTGTGTTTCCCTTTCCGACTCACAGGCTGTGAGGGAACGATTTCCTCGGAGGAATCCACGTCCACAACCCCCTTTCCTGAACAGCGTCTAGCAGCTCTCTCCATTTGCTGCTCGTCGGCCGAGTTGGGCGGTGAATCTCCATATCCACCGCTGAAATCCCCAGTCGCCCCTCGATTCATGAAAACTTCTTCGAGAGTGTGATAAAGTAGGCATGAGCAGTTGTAGAATCTAGCGTATTGCTGGTTCACCTACAACAAAGCAGAAGACAGCAAAAGCACAATGACTGGCAACTCTGAAAAACATATGATTGCATTAGAGTTAGGAAACCAGGATTTTAATCCAAGGGGGGAACAGTTAATGCAAGGGGGAAGATAAAATCCAACAGGGAGACCGTTTTTATCGATTCGGAATGGCTTAAAAGTAAGAAACCAGCATGTCAATCCAACGAAAAGAAAATTAAACTGCCTTTCGTGAAGATAAAATCCAGAGGGGAGACACATTTGCATAATTTCAATTGGCCTAACCAGAAACCAGCAAGTGAAGGGCATAGTACGGGGGGACAGTTAGTGAAAGGGGGAAAAGAAAATCCATGGGGGGGACAGTTTTCAATAGTTCAGATTGGCTCAAAATACAGAAACCAGCAAGTAAATCCAGCAGGGAAATAGTTATATCCAAGGGGGGAGGGAAATTCCAAAGAGGGGGCAGTTTTTAATAATTCCAAATGGCTTAAAAGTAAGAAACCAGCAAGCTATACCTGAACCAGTTGGCTCCACCGTTCATCATCCATCATGAAGGTCATGTTCGTTGAGTCCCACCCCATACCAGTGCCCCGTTTCTTGAATGAAATGTAAAGCTTAGTGAGGCTCTGAAGGGCATAGAACTTCGACCGAATACTATTGTGGGGAAATGGAATTCCGAACCTCTGCAGAAGCATGTTAGTAACCTCGGGGATGACATGGCTCCCGATGTTTTGAGACGATATCTCTCCATTCCTATGCATATGCAGCAGATGTTCGGCAAACGCAAATTCATGTTCAGATGTGAAACTCTTACGTTTTGAGTACTTCCCTTTTGACGGTTTCATCTTAGTTCTCTTTAGGATACATAAATAAGAAAATTGGACGAAAAGGGTCAAAAAACACACAAAGGGAATTTAACAAGTCGCACTTGAGGTTGTAAGTAGAAGGCTAAATGCAATTGGCTAACCTTGAAGTAATTAGTTATGCAAAGTTGCAAATCGTTTTCTCCCTGAGCTGACAGCGAACAACAATTGCTAAATCCCCTACTCCTTCGCAAGACTGTGAAGTATATATAGAAAATACAATCCTAAAGGTCATTTAATTGACTAACTAAGACAGAATTAGACCAACTGACAAGTCTAACTTACCCTTCCAAGCACGCCGCGTCACAGGGGGCATGTAGCTCCAAGGAGGAGACAATAAAAGGACAATGAAGTAGCTGCAGCCGCAGTACTTACATAAAATGGAAGAAATTAGGTCCTCAAACTCATGCAAATTACTCAGCAAGACGAAAACACACAAATATACTACAGCCAGCACTTTAAATCTACTACAGCCACCGTTTGGTTCGGAACAAATTATACATTGGTGCATCCTAGGCAATAACATCAGGAGTACATTTATAGCTAATAAGAGGGTCTATTATATGGAAAAATATGCGGCAAACAAGTCAAGCGCCTATTCCAATAACACTGAATGTGCAATTAAAAGGTCACGATCGTCGGCAATGAGCAATCCCTATTCAGGACGAAGTTGTGAAGAAATGTTTTCAATAATTAACAATTAAGAACCAATATGAAAAAATGCCTCAGAGTTCAAGTCCTTCAAAATTATAAACTAGATATCAGGCCAAGGTATATTACGATTTTTTTTTTGCCTCTCTAGCGGACAGATAAAGAGAATCGTTGTTAAATGCCAAACCTATAGCTCGAAGTTAAGCTAAGCTTATCTACTAATCTTAGCATACACGAATAGATGTAGCATTGCTCCAAAAATATGTCCAATCAAGCAATAATTGGGTATAACATCTAGAAAGATTTTTCCCCCCTCACAACTCTTATTGTGCTACTAAACTATAAATCAGATCATCGGCTGACCAATTTCATCATGAAATTAAAGACGCTGAACAAGTTTAAATACTTGATGTTGAGTCACAATCGTCGGAAACAGATTGAAGGAGAAGAAAGAGACATCAATTTAGATGGTTGCCCAAATAAAAAATTTCAACTGTAGCCCTACTCTGTACGAATAAACCCAAAACTCAGCGAACTCACCTGCAGGTTCCTTGAAAAAGAGGAGCCTTCACCGAGCTTCTTGTGGGATGCAGCAGCGTACCGCCAATATCTTCACGAATTAACTACTGTAGCAGGGCCGAGCGAGTGATAATCGCGTAAGGGCACCTCAACGAACTGAATCTGCAGCGTGTGACTCCAATTGCAGATCCGCCCGCAGCAAGCTCAGGTGAAGCACACTCTGTACGAGTAGCTCAAGCTTCGTTCCAATTAACTCCTTTACCTGCCGGGCTGGAGGTATGGAATCGATGGGCTGCCCCGCTTGCAGAAATCGTCGGTTGGTAGCATTCAAATTCGAAAGGAGGAGCTGATGTCCAAAGCCTTCCTCGTTCTTAGCTCAGCTCAACAAAGAAAGTATAAGAAACTTTACACTGTGGCATCACATGACCGAAAAACTGTTTTTACTCTGCAGGAGCTAAAACGGTGTAGTCTTGCTACAGTAGGCACTGTAGTTTTTTGGTGAAAAGCTGTTGACCACTTTTTGTAGTTTGACAACAAAAACAGTTTTTACAAAAACTACCGATCCAAACAGAGCCATTGTTATTATATTATATAATATAAATTTTATATTACATATATTGTAAAACGAATTCGAAATTACTTTTCGGCTTTCGAATTCCACTTTCGAAATTCCAATTCGAAATCGGTAATTTCGATTTCAAAAATTATATTTTCGAATTCGATCCGATTTCGATCAATTCGAAATCGGAATTACCGAATTCCATTCCGATTTACCGAATTACCGAATTCGAAATTCCGAATTCAATTCGAAATCGGTCGATAAATCGGAATTTTTTGACTTTGCACACCCCTAAGAGGAAGCAGGAGCCAGCCGCCAGGAAGTCCGAAGCGAAGTGCGAAGACTGAAGAGTACACTAAAGATTAGGTTAATTTCGGTCAAAATTGAAAATTCAGTCAATTTTGACTTAAAAATTGAAAAACCGCGGTTCACGGTTCGATCCAATTTTAACGATTCGAATGGTTTTTTACGGGTTTGACCGGTTCTTGGTCCAAATCAACACAAGATATGAATCGGATCGGACACATGATCGGATCGTGGTCGAATCGGCCAGTCCGATTCGGGTTTAAAAACATTGGATTTAAGGTGGGTTTTGAAACGGAGGAGGTCGCCTAAGACGACGTCAAATGGAATAGGACTATTTCTCTGTTTATAGCTGCAATTAAAAAAATTCTAAAAGTTCTAATAGTGCTACTTTTTTTTTTTGTGTCTAGACTAATAGTACTATTAGTTGGAGTCAAGACTAATGGTACAACTAGTTAGAGAAAAAAAGGAGCAAAACTTAGTGGATCCAACCAACAGCTATTTGGGCCGCGAGCTTTTGGTCACCGTCAAAGAATTCAAGTTTTGGTAGGATGTGAAATCAAGGGTTCAAATTTTGTCACCCATCATTTGTTACAATATGTGATTTCCTCAAATTCATGCATAGTATACCTGTCTAATTCGATGGTGATTCAATCTCCGTCAACTTCCCTGTAGGCCCAATTGAACCTCCCTCTAAATTAGGTTAGAGTAGGAAAGAGTAGAAATAAGATTAGAGTAGATAACTGATGAATAAAAAAAAAAAACTTGGTGGATCCCATCTATGACTCGTGGACTCGATAGTTATGAAACAACCGTGTCACTCATCCCAACTATAGTTAACAGAATTCCGTTCTTGTCATTTGTTACCATGAAAACAAGGAGACAAAAAATAAACCCAAATAGTATCTTTCTCCTCATTCTTCAAAACTCAAATTTTTTTCAAGGAAAAGGAAAAGAGTTCAGACAACTTAAATTACATAAATCTGATACTTCTTAATGCTTTGCTGAGTTTGTGAAGAAGATTAAGTAAAGAGAAGAACAAAGAGAAAAATTTGAAAGATGATGAAGAAACAAAATTCTCTAAACAAGGAGAATGCATATTATCATATGAAATTTCTAGGTGCATATCGCAAAGATCTATGCAACTATTTACAAATTTAATGTTTCTCACATCTTGATATTTGTATTTGCACTCCCATTTTTTGTTAATCACACTCTTACAATCATTTTAATCATATAGATTTCATTTATTAAACTGTATGACAAAACAAATGGTTGAGGTGTACATAACATTTTTCAAACGAAATATAGCATTTTTAGCATTACTAGTTGTAAAATCATCTACATGGATGGTAAGTTTTTCATCGAAATAAATTCTTAATATGAGATTATTATTTAAGTTACTCCTATTAGTTTATTCTCTCTCTCTCTCTCTCTCATTATTTTTTGTTCTAAATACAAGAAAATTATCTCTGCTGAAAAGATAAATATATGTTCTTTTTCTTTTCTTTAGCAAGATAAAAGTAGAATGTGCATGGAACGGATTTTTCTAAAGACTCAGATGATAGAAAAACTTAAAAAACTTTTGATTCATGGAATTCTATATTTTGAGAAATTTTATTTGTTTTACATTGAAATATTTTTAGGTTTTTGTTTCATGTTTGGGAATTTGAAAATTGGGTATATAAGAATTTTGGGTTTTACATCAGTTATCATGTGTTTCATTAAGGGTTTAGAGTTATTCAAGTTGAAATGTAATAATTTAGATATTTAACTTGTTTATTCTTCAAAAGAGTTTGTCTTCTTCTATCTAGACAAAAGAATTTGTCATATGGTCAATTTTTTCTTTTACCAGTTCCTTGCATTCACTTCGTTAGGAAAAGTCAAGGTTTGTTATCTGACCCATGATTCCTTATCCTTATCCTTATACTATATAAAAACGAGTTTAGGGCAAAGATGGTTTATAGATTTTAGCCACATGGGTGGAGACATTCTGGGAATTTGGGGTTATTTGGAGTGAAGTTATAGTGTTAAGTATTACTTAGTGTAGCATGTGTTTTGCTGTATTTATGAAATTGACCTTATATTTTTCTAGATGGAGTGGTATTTTGGTTGAAGGTTTGAATTTTTTGACAATATGAGATTATTTGGTTATCTTTTGTGCAGTGGATACAACCTCTACTAGCTTATATGTTAGTGGAATTATTTGAATGTCCTTCAGGAGGCATTGATTAGTAGTATGAGTTATGTGTCCATTATTATATTCAAGAAACATAAGGTCATCTTTGGTGGACATCCAACTACATTTTTTTATCTCAATTAAAGTGAGGAGAACATGGTTAGGAAAAAAATGTATGTTTGAGCATCTCTCATCTTCACCGCTTCGAATGTCCTCTGCTTCAAATTCTTCCGTTTTGTTCTTTTTGCCTTCCGTTCAATGGTTATTTTGCTGCTTCAATGTGCTTTGTCGTGTTTTGCTATTGTCCCCTAAGTTTGAGAATGGTTCTCCGGCACAGCTATGCTTGGTGGTTCAGTTTGAGGTGAGTTCTCTCTTTTGTTTTTTTTGTTTTTGATAGTGTGATTTGCTTTGTCTTTATTCTAGATTTGGTTTAATTTTGTGAGAAAGTAAAATCCAGTTTATATTGGATTCAAATGACTGCTACATTAAATGTTTAATTAGTAAGATTTGTTAGTGAAAAGAGTCTCCACTCTAAATGAAGAAAGTCTGCAAATGATTTTGGTTACGATGTATAATTTAAATGGTCTGGTTTCTTGGAATTTGTTTGAAGCAATTGTGAGGAGAAGTTTTGCAGTGAGCATTTGGAATAAAGTTAGTAAAAATACTACTACAATTGTTTCATTTATAACGTGGTTTGTGCTGCATTTGAATTGTTTGGCAAATCCACCCAATCCTTACTTCCACATTAAATTACTGCAATTGCGCTTTCTTCTGTAATTGTTTGCCTTACTAACAAGTTGATTGATTTGTGTAATTGATTTTGGTGGTTGTTGCATTATAAATCATCTTGAATTTGTAATTTGTAGTTAATAATTGCTTATACTAATTTGAGTTTGTAGCCAAGTTTATTGTTTTGTACATTTTTTTTAATATATTTGCGTAGCCTATACCTTCTTATTTCTATCACAAGAGTTAGCACCCCTCAAATACTATTCTAACTAATGACTCATAACATATAAGAGTTGAATTGCGACCTTTCAACTCAACTCAAAATCAAGTACTCCAAACCAGAATGCAAACTCAAGGATTTGTAGAGGACCAATATTATCTAATTTGTTTAGGAAAACAAAACATGAACAAATCATTAGTGTTTAATAAAATCTTGGAAGCTACTAAAAAAATCTTTGAACAAGAAAGAGACATAAAGAAAAATTATATTTCCACTGAAAGTTTTAAAAACTTTACTAGAATTTAAATCTTGAAAAAGTTTATCTTTTACTTTCTATGATTGAAGTCCATACAGAATAACTACCAATAAGAATAAAACTACCTTTTTAACACTCATATTTGTTTAGGCTATTTTCTTCATATTTGCTTATCTGCTATACTCCTATGTTATTTCTTTATTTTTTTTATTATATGTTAGATTTTATGTTGCTATTTTAAAAATGCCTGTTATATTTTCCATACAGTTTCTATGAGAATCATATGGGTTGGTAATATGATTTTAGAGAATCATATGGGTTGGTAATTCTCGCCTGCATTTTGTGTTGCTACTTTGCAATTGCCAATTTTACTTTCCCTGCAGTTTCTATGACATTATGTAGTTTATCTTTATTTTTCTTTTCCCTCATTGTATTTTCCCTATGGTTTGTATTGTTACTGTTAATTATATTTTGCATGACAACTAATTGTTATTTATTGTAGTTCATTATTGTTTGCGTAACTAATTGTATTATTACTGTATGCTTTGGAACCGTTGTAGTTTTTTTTTTTTTTTTTTTTTTGTCAATCGTCACTTTATCTATAGTATCTTACACTATCCTAATCTAAGGGGAAGACCCAACTGGGTCTAAGGGAGCACTATCCTACACTTTATCTATATGCTTTGGAACCATTGTAGTTGGGGAAGCACTTTCTTCGTTTTGCAATTAATACAATTAATTAATTTTAAATAAGCAGAATGTTTTACTTAAGCAAAAATTACTCCATTTGTTCAAGATACCAATTGAATAAGTCAATTCTTTACTTGAAAAAAAAAACATTCTGCTTTATTATTACAAATAAACATATTGTTACTAACTGCAATAATTTTTAAATCTTCTTATGGTTCTTTTTCTCTTATTCAAAATTAGTATTCCACACTATTACATTAAGAAAACAACTACTAATCATCTTAAATCACATGCACTAGATTCTTGTGCATTGTGCGGGTCTTTCCCACCTAGTCCTTATATTATATAGGAACAAGTTTTGATCAAAGATGAATTTTGAATTTCAACCATATGGGTAAGAGCATTTTGGAATTATAAGCTTGTTTGAAGTACAGTTATAATGCAAAATACATTTTATGGTAGAATGTATTTTCTTGTATTTACCAAAATGCCATTGCATTTTTTTTTATTATAAATGTAGTGCTAATTTGTTCAAAGGCATGAGCATTTTACGAATGTGAGATTACTTTGATCGTCTTTTTAGCAGTAGGTACAAGTCATAATAGCTTTTGTGTTGCTATAATTACTTAAATGTATTGAGCCTCATGTATCTTCATCAATGTGTATGCTTTTATTTCACAAAACATGAGTGTATAGGATATTTATGAACAAGAGAGATGTTAAAATACAATTATTAGAAATTATTAGGATATTTATGTTGGATGATCATTATCAAAATAATAGCCAACTTGTTCGACCTCTTCTTTACTGTCATTTTAATAGCATCAAAGTTGAAGAGCTTATCAATTGGAATTTTGTTGCTTAGTGATTAGTTGCTGAAAACCTTTCTTTTCATTTTCCGAAATTGTTTCTCTGTGGCCTTCTTGTTCCTTTTATTCCTTTTACGCTAATGCCCAATTACTGACATGAATAAATTCAGGTTCATGATTTCTACCAATGGATTCTACTTCCAATTCACAAGTCAGCAATTTAGTTTAATTTTGGCTACATGGTTTCCAAACTTCAAATTCAAATATCTGATTAGTTAGGTTTTGCTTCAAATTTCATAGTTATTATTTCTCCAGTCGTAACATAACTAGTCTCAGCTCTATTCAAATGACGAACAGTGACTAGTGACTTACTCAAGTGGTCAGAAATACAACCTTTTACTCACACTTGGAGTACTATTATTCAAGTGATTGAGAAACAAAAACCATAGTACTCAAAAGATGGAAAATGCTATTAAAAATTACTCTTCATCAATAGTCAGGTTATGTACAAAAACATTAACCATATAAAGTAAAGTCCATGTTTTCCTACTTCTACTTTAATCACTATTAGTACAAAGGTTAGCAAGTATCATTTCACCTTATGTATTGCTATGCATCAGTTTCCTTAAGTTTTCCAATTTTAAAACTCAATAGCAGTACTTAAAGAATCAACTTCTAAATTCCATTCATCATCTACACCTTAAATGATATTTTCCCTGTTTCACATTTCTTTCATAGTATAATCACATTTTTCATTTCAATTTTTCTTTGCCACAATCTCATCTTGTAAACCAAAATCACTTTCGTAAAAATGAAATTTTCTATATAACATTTTCTTCTAATAAATGTTCGATGTATAAAGACAAAAGGTTGAAGCGCTAATTTATGGTACAGATATAGAATTTTTTAACATATTGCTCGAACCCCATAAAAGGTACTACATTTTCAATGCAAAAGTTCAACCTATTTTGGCCACAAATTCTACCAATAAAACTGAATATTCATGGATTATTGACAACACAACTTCTATCCAACAATTTCAAGAAATTGACAGGCCACTCATTCCATATGTCTTCATCTCTCACATTGATAGAAATTCTATAATAGGTACGATTCAAAATTTTTTCAAAAACCAACAAGTATGCCTCTTAAATAATATTAACAAAAAATTCATCTGTTTAGATATCGTCGAATTTAGTATTCCCATTCAACCACAACCTACAACAGTAGATCCACGTGCTAGACAAGTCATCATTGTTGATCAAAGGTTTGACTAACACCTATTCAATTAATCAAAATGAATTTAAATATATTTTCACTAATGTTACATAGCTATCAACCAATGGCACTAATTCTAACACCTATCCAATTAATAAAAAATGCATTGACAAAGGCAATGAAAGCACACCAACAGTTTATAGGTTAATTCCTTTGTTTATTGATGAAAAAAGAAAACATCACACCAATGTTGATCTGACAAGGGATCTTCTACAACTATGCTTGCCGGGCTTACTAAGCACGGTAGGCTAGAATTTTTTTTTTTTAAATTGGACTATTGGGCCGACTGTTTGCTAAATCCAAAGGCTTGCCATCTTAGGCCCATTTGTTTTTTTGTGTGTTTCTTAACTTTTTATGTGCTTCTTAAGTGGTGATAATATGTACCCCTGTGCATGCTTTTTTGCTTTTCTTATGTTAATATACAGTTTACAATGGTAAAAACCCAAGGCATCTATTAAGAAATCCAATCCACAACGCTAGGGATACGCAATCTTATTTAGAATTGAGAGTCAAGCAATCAAATTAGTATCAAGCCAATTGGGTTTGAATGAAAATGGTGACAAGTGTATTAGTTGCTTTAACTATGTACGTTTTAAAATGCTAACCCCTGCCCTACTACCACATATTAAGCCAACAGAACAGCTTAAATTAGGCAAATGCTTAAACTGGTAAAGCAACCACTGAAATTCATTAATTGGTCAGCAATGGTGTTGCACAATTTTGGCAATGAAATTAATCGAGGTATTGTGAGAAATGAAGTGTTCGAATTAAAACACAATGCAATGAAACTAGCACTAACACTGCAACACTTCGGTGTTAAATATCACTAGCTATCTCACTAGAGCATTTTATTTTGTGCTCTTACTTTTTGCATGGTTGGAATTTGGAAGAGGCTGGGAAAGGGTAGAGACAACAGTAACTTATTTTTATCTTTCTAGGGATCTTTCTCAAACATTAATTTTTAAGTTGCTTGTTTGACTAGAAAATTTAAACGGCTAGTATTCCACAATTATTTCATCATTTATTTTTATATCTAAATTAGATTTCACAAAAATGGATAGCAAGAGAAAAGTGATATAAAAGCATTCGTATGCTTGCCTAATTAATTCACTCTTGTGGTCGTATGGATAACGAGTCATACTGCAATATTCTTAATTCAAAAATTTCATAATTTGAGTTTTACCAAGAAGGGAACCACACAAATGATAAAAACCTATCCTTAGTCTTATTCACTCATTGCCTTTAGATTTTCTTTTGCTAATTGACTAATCTATCAACAGGGTCAAAACGAAGAACATTTGAGACTTTTTAAGTTGTTCACTACCAGGTGTCTAAACAACAGGGCAATCACATGCTTGCCTAATAATACACTTTTTTTTTTCCTTTTGACATCATTGCTGCCGGGCTGACTCAGCCCGATAGACATCAATTTTTTTTTAAATCCCAGCAGGCTGAAGCATGGCAGGCATAGTTGTAGAAGATTCCCCTATCAGATCAACATTTGTGCAATATTTTCTTTTTTCATCAGTTTACATTGTTATCGCACCCAATCAAACATCATACTACAGTAAGTATTGCAAAAATTAAAAATATTGATGGGAACTAACACATGCAAAAGTAGTTTCTAATAATATATTTAACAATTTTGCAACTCTGGACCTACTACAAGACAATCCAAGAGCAAAAACTTAGACGCACAACATCGATATGAGAGAATTGTACTACCATCTGGAATAAAAAGATAAATGAAATAAACTACTACTTTGACTTTATGTAAATATTAGTATCCGCTATAATGTGTTTTTGTTATAGACTATGAGGATGCTCATCTCGGCCATGCCGTGGTGCCGAGGTGACCTCGGTTCGTCTCTCACATGAGCGCAGTCATGTCCCGAGCATGACCCCTAAGCTCGGCCAGATGCCTGACCTCCTGCTTAGATGACCTCTGCACCTCCGACTTCCACCTCGGCTACGCGCTGATGATGTCAAACTGCCTGACATCATTAGGGGCTAGTGCTTTATCTGAAAAGCACTCGACGCTCTTAATGGCTACTATGCAGAGTTCCCCGTCACCCTGCCCAGACGGCTACAGTGTCAGAGTCAGGCCTCCTGACAGGGAACAGAGCCGTCATGGCAGGACATGGGTCCCGCTAACATGAGCCCTCTGTCCTGCCATCCACTCCTGCTCTATAAATACCCTTTATGTACTCCCAACAAGTAAGCATACTGTTTATTTACATATACAATTGCTTTTCTCTCGTTCTCATACTAACTTGATCGTCGGAGTGATCCCAGGGGAGAAGCCCCGCCACCCACTTCGGACGAGTAAAGTCACCTCACCTCACTTGAGAGAGGACTGATTCAGGTCGGTCTAGTTACCCACCAAAAATCACCTCTTCAATTGGCGCCGTTTGTGGGAACGAGATTACTGCTAAAATGAGATCCACGCGCTCCAGAAGTGGAAGAGTCCTTTCGACCGGGGCTGGGCAAACATCGGGAGCCCAGCAAGATCGTATTTCTGAAGAACAAGGATCCCCGAGGGCCCAGCCCAACAACGCAGACGCCATCGCCAAGATGGCCGAGTTCGTGGCTGATAACCCGAACATCTTCGAAGAACTGGGGGGGGTACTTCAAGAGGCAGGGGAAGGAAAAAGCTGAATCCTCCAAGAGGAGACCGACGAAGTCCCCTGAAGTACCTTCCGGCGAAGACTCCGATGAGGGGCACCTCTCTCGGAGCACTTCCAGGCGCGCCTCTTCCAAGGCGACATCTAAAATTGCCTCCATTTTTCGGGCGTTCTCCCGGGGTCTTCTGGGAAAACGAGCTGAGGACCCACCTCGGCGTCCCGGAGGCTTAGCAGCCGAATATCTGAGGGCTCCGCCCTTCACGGACGACATCAATGGGGAGATGGTCCCCCCAAATTTCAAAATTTTCGCACTCCGTTCCTACGATGGCCGAGGTGACCCCGAGGATCACCTCCGCGCCTTCCTCTCTGCATTTCGGCTCTACTGCGTCCCTGACGCCGTAATTTGTCGAGCTTTCCCCATCTTCCTGCAGGGGACGGCCCGAAAGTGGTTCTGGGGCTTAGAACCGAGGAGTATTTCGTCGTTAGACGAGTTGATAGATCGGTTCATCCACCGCTTTATATCATCTCGCCCAATTACGAAGACTTCAGCTTACCAATTGAACCTGCAGCAGGCTCCCGGTGAGTCACTGCGCTCATACGTGCAGAGGTTCAATGAGGAGAATGTACAGATACCTGATCAGAATGAGCAGGTAACCATAGCTGCCTTCACCAACGGGCTGATCGCGGAAATCTTCAATACCGAGATACACCGGGATTACCCCCGCACACTTCGGGAACTTTGGGATCGAGTAGATCAGGGAATCCGAAGCGAAGACTTAAACCGCATGAAGCGGGAGGCTCAAGCCACTCGTACCGGGCAAGATTCCCGGAGGAAAAAAGACGCCGGCCGAGTAGAACAAGGCCCCAGTGGCCCGTCGAACCAATTCCGAGACCGCCGGAGCGTCTTTGACTGGATCGCGAAAGGAAGGTCGTCCACCTCGGACGCTGAGTTGACGCCACTCAATACCAGCCGGTCCCATGTCCTGGCTGTGATGAGGCAAAATCACCTCGGCCGAACACCTTCTAAAATCTCGGGGAGGAGAGATAAGAGGAACCCCAACCTCTATTGTGCCTATCACCGAGATGTAGGGCACGAGACTGAGGACTGCAATGATCTGAAGCGAGAGATCGAGAACTTGGTCCGGCAGGGGTACTTGAAGCAATTCGTTCGCAAGGATGGAGGCTTCAACCGAAGCGTCTCCCACTAGGAGAACCGGGGCCCCCGCCGAGAAGACAGGCGGGACACGAACATGCACTGCCGAAATCCCGAGGATCGTAGCGACGACAAGCGGCCTCCGCACGACGGATCACCGGGCTACGGCCCTAACATCGCCGGGGTGATCAACACAATCGCGGGTGGTCCGACGGGAGGAGACAGTCAGAACTCCCGGAAGCGGACCTACCGCCAGGCTGGGATGGAGGTGGCCGAGCCGAGCTCTCGGCTATCCGAGGTGATTACCTATGGTCCCAGCGACCCTGTCCCTGCCGCTTCCAGCAACCACGAAACTCTTGTGATTGAAGTTCTCACCAACAACTACATAGTCAAGAAGGTCTACGTTGACCCCGGGAGCTCGGTAGACGTCTTGTACTACCGAACTTTCGAAAGTTTGAAACTGACCAGGGAGCAACTCACTCCTGTCAGAACTCCCCTCGTCGGATTCGGGGGACACGTAGTGTGAGAACCTCGAAAATATGCCTACAGATATATACATAATATAAAATATATGCATTGCACCTGCATTTTTAAACTGTTAATAAACTTCATATTTCTCTTTATGTGATTCTAATTAAGTACGTAAAAATAGTTTTATGTTACAAACAGTTTAAGTGTGCAAAATATTAAAAATTATTTGATTCCTGCCATTATAAATTAACACTTTTTGGGGTAAATTATTTTAATGCCATGAGGTTAATTCTTTGAGATCCGATAACCAAGTCTAAGCGTTAATAATATTAAGTGTTAGCGGAAATCCTTTACAATTACATTTAGAACATTAAAATTTTGATAATTGAACTTTTGCAAGAATAAAATACCAGAAGGCTAACAAATGTTATTTGAAGTAAAAATGTTGGAATCAGCTTATGAATGAGAACCCTGAAAAATGTATATATATAAACCAGTGCATATTTTATTTACATTTTAATTCTTTAATAAATTTTAGCACTAAGTCCAATTGTTTTTAAATGAGTACGTAGAAATAAACGTTAGGTGCAAAATAAAAGAATTGTGCTAAACTACTAAACTTCTTAGTTTTGTTACATTAACTTCATATTTCTATGGTAAACTATTTCATTGATCTAATAATTAATTTCTTTGAATTCTAGTATTGTAATTAATTGTTTTGCAATAAAAGTGTAAAGATAATTTCTATGTAATAAATAATATAATTGTGCCAATATTGAATTATTCGGTTTGCTATACTAAATTAATATTTCTTGAGTTGGATTAATTCTATTACTTTAAAATAAATTCTTTGATTTCCGATAACTAGTTTCAATCGTTAATAATGTTAAATGTTAATAGGAATTTCCGCGTTAAGATGAAAACCAATGAATTTTAGATAAATATGATACTAATATACTAAACATACTTAGGACGTAAGGATTTCGATAATCAAAGCCTTGCAAGATTAGCGTATAATTAGGCGATCAAATCATACTTGGGATTAATTTTTGGGATCAAATTAGAACCAAGGACTTAAGTGTTCGTTAGAAGGAATGTGTAAAGACTAAACTACCCTCCACTACCCCACAAATTACCATGCAATTCAAAACAGATTTACGGACAACATTATCAACCACCACCCTATTCGGCCAATCAGCAAAGAGCCAGCACTTCCATTTCTGCCGTAGCTCATTTCCATTTCCTCTCCACACCACCGCACCTCAAGACTACAACAGCATTCTCCTCTGCCTTGTTATTATCGATGAGAGAACTAAAGAGGGAGACTACGTGAGCCTCATCCCTGGTTGCAACCTCCATCAGCTACAGCCATTTCACCAGCACCAATCGCAACACCATTCCAGTTTTAACCAGAAAACCAGAACCAAATCTGTGCGCGAGCCGAGAGGAAAATTTTGCAGCTTCCTTGTGCGTGAGCTTCATTCCCTGTCGCACCTTCAACCAGCTTCAATCCACCTCCAACTACCCCATCCACCTCAACACCCCGCAGCTGCAACATCACCAGGACCAACCATCCAGCCTCAAGCGAGCCGAGAGGAGAGAAAATTTCAGTTTCTCTATCGTGTGAGTGAGCTTCGGTCTAAGGTAATTTTCTAGGCTGAGATGTGTTGATCAGAGGTAGATTAAATTGTTTATGACCATGCATGTGAAGGTTAGGCTTTCGGATGATGAATTGATTAAGAGGAAAATCTGATTTTGGAAGAAAATGTTTCTGCCGAGAGTTGAGTGGGAAATTTTTGGTCAATTGATGACCTGTTTTTCTTTCTCTTGAATCTGTCCGAACTTGATGCTGAGTTAGAATCTGATCTTGGAATTAAATTGATAGCTAATCAGTTAATCTAACCATGCATGCTTTGGTTGTGCAATCGGAAGAGGAAATCAAAGTTTCAGAAAAATCTGTTTTGATGTAAATGTTTCGGCCGAGGAAATGATTTGGAAGGGTAGCTGTAATTCTGTTTTCATGTGATAACCTGAGCACTCAAGTGTAATTAGCCGAGTGAAACTTAATGATTAAGATGCTTAGGACTCTGCATGTTAATTCTATGAAGTTGATTGATGAATTAAGGAATTGAGGAAATTCTGGTTTGATGAAAATCCACTGCCGAGATTGATGAAGAAATGAATTGCTTAATTTGCTTAATTGTGACAAATTGTGGTTATAATCCTAACTCCAAGTAAAAATAAAATGCTTAAGGACCTGCATGTTGAGCTGCACGATTGGACAATGAAGCTAAGAACTTGGAAAATTCTGGTTTTGTGAATTGGAATCCCTATGAACTGAAAATCTCCGAGACCTTGAACTTGATTCTAATTGCGCAACCTGTCTTACAGTGATGTTATGAGTTAATCTGTGTGATTAACTAGTTAACAATGTGTTAATTAAAGTTTGCATGAGGTCTTGTAACTTGGCTAATCAAGAAAATAAAATGAAAGCAGAAAGTTTCTTCATGCATGATTCATCCGTAGCTTGCTGGACAGATTCTTGAATTTCTTTTGGGATGCTTAATCCTGTTGCTCGAATTTGATTATGGAACCAGAAATGCTAAGTAGTGGCCGAAGGTTCACGTGTTGAATCTGAGAATCTAGAAACCATGTTTTAACCAAGGAAAAGTTGCATTTATAAAACTCTAAGTGCTGGAAGAGTAGTGATAGTCGAGGGGATGAACCAGAAATTTCAGTTTGACTTTGGAAATTTTTAAATGGTTCCTGGAGTTTTTCCTTGGGGTGTTAGGAACTCGAAATGCATGACAAAATGTACATGTAATCTGTGAAAGCTATTTGGCAATGAGTCATTTGATGTCTTGAAAGATTTAACCAAAAACATGAATATACAACTGCTGGAAATTTTCCTTGTGATCGCCAAAGTTTGAGTTAAAAATTCCAGCTTGAGTGTGAAACTTTCTTTGAATTCATAATGGTTGAAATTGTCTAGAAAATGTGGTGCTAAAACTCTACTAGAGTCGTATGGATGGTTAGACAAAAAGCCTTGTGGTTTTAAAAAGAGAAAAAGGAGCTTTTCCACATGTGATCAAGAGCTTCCAGATTTTCGGAACTTCTGACCAGTCTAGGTAAAATGCATATATCTTGGTGTAGGAAAATCCGATTGAGGTGCCGTCAGTGGCATATGAAAATAGACTCATGGGCCTTTGTTCTGTAGAAATTTTATATTTTTCCGCCATGTATACTGCTATTCGTGACTCCTCAAAAGTAGACTGCCTGGTATGAATGTCTGGTTTCTTTGTGAAACTAAAGTTGGATTTGGATTGAGATTTTAGCTTACTTGTGGTTTAAATTCTTGATTAAATTGTGGTTGGGAGTGATTGATGTTGTCCAGGGCTAATGATTGATGAAGCCCTTGGCCATTTGAATGATTTTATAAAGTATTACTGGATGATGGAAGTTAATTGCTGGAATGTCTTGGGGCTTTACCTTTATTTTTATTTGCTTATGATGGGTTTGCTGAAACCAAGTGCTAATGATTGATGAAGCCTTGGTTGATCACTTTATTTTATTCAGTAATGCAATTGTTGAAAGCTAGGGCTAATGATTGACGAAGCTCTAGTAATTTGCTATGTGGTTATTTGCCATATTTTGATCCATATTATGATCTCGAAATGGAATCGGAGCGGGGGGAAATTGTATAGACCTTGCGAACTCGAGTAACTGCGTTCAAAATTAACCAAAAATATTTTCCAACTAGTATTAAATTATAAAAACTCAATATCTAGTGTTTTGCCTAAAACTTTCCAACTCGATAATTTTCTTTAGCTCAATCTAGCCTTGATAGCTATAGTAAATAAGTTCTATAGCTTTTGAAAACTCTAAGTCTTATTTTAATTCCTTTTCTTTCCTTAAGCTTTGCACTTGGATAGTTAACTATAGGAAAAGTTCCAAAATACGAGTTTTACTAATCTTAGTGAAAAGCTTGGGAAACTTGCTCGGCAAGAAACCCTATTTTAGGAAAAATAGTTTTTAAGGATAATTTTTGCAAAAGCCGTAACTTTAAAGAAATGTTCAAAGTAACTTCCTAACGTGGATATTAAGAGGTTTGTCGACTTATTTCAAGAAAATAATATTAGTCACCCTTTTATAAGGATAAGTATCTTAAGGAAAACTATAATAAACATTTCTTCTATTTTTGTCAAGTTTTAACCTAAGGGACTCTTGATTCTTCTAAGAAAAGTAGACTAGTAGTATATTAAATATACCTCAATGTCTATAAGCTTAAAAGCTGAGTAGAAACTTATAGTTTCAAAATTTGGTTTTTAGGATATTGCGAGGACGCGGAATTCGATTCCCAACTTGATATCTGAACTCCACTCTTGGTGAGTGTCCCTGCCTGTTCTTTCCTACTTGAATTAAGCACTTTCTTGACTCGATATGTGATAGATTGCAAAATGAGTTTTGATCCATCGAAGTGAGCAGTGTGTACTTCATCGCACTAGCCGTTCGAGTGGTGACTTGCGTGAATCATTTTTCTCATAAGTCCTTGAGTCTAAATGTAGTTACGTCGTTGGGTGAATCCCTCGGCACCTGAATCGAACTACAATAATGTCTGAATCTAAATGTAGTTACGTCGTTGGGTGAATCCCTCGGCACCTGAATCGAACTACAATAATGTCTGAATCTAAATGTAGTTACGTCGTTGGGTGAATCCCTCGGCACCTGAATCGAACTACAATAATGTCTGAATCTAAATGTAGTTACGTCGTTGGTGACTCCTCGGCACCTGAATCGAACTACAATAATGTCTGAATCCAAATGTAGTTACGTCGTTGGGTGACTCCCTCGGCACCTGAATCGAACTACAATAATGTCTGAATCCAAATGTAGTTACGTCGTTGGGTGAATCCCTCGGCACCTGAATCGAACTACAATGAAGTCGTTGGGTGAATCCTTCGACAAATTTTATTACGGGTATATCTCGAGTATACTGCGTCGGTAGACGAAGTGCGGGCCCGAAGCGGAGGTATGAATGGTGACGGGTTAGGATTAAAATGAGTGGATCTACATGGATTATAGGTAGTGAGAGTTGACGGAGGGTCGACTATGATAAATGGCGATCAAGCGGGGAAAATAGCTCCTGAGAGCCCCTGTATCCTACCTTGTGCTGTTATATGCTTTCCTAACTGTTCAATTTGGTTAAATTATTACCCACTGTTTGATTTAAGTGACTGCATGTTTTGGGGCACCACTGAGCTTTAGCTCACCCCACGTTTATTGTTTTCCTTAACAGGTTCTGGAAGTTGAAAGCTGGAATACTTGCTTATATTTCCCTTCTTGAATGTACTGAATACTATGACTTATGTTGTGGGCTGTATTGTGTTTGATTCGGATAATGTACTTTTTATTTTGGATTGCCACTTGAAGCTGGAAAATGTGTAAACCCTAGTTCGATATTTGGTTGTATAGTTTTATATGTATTTGGGATTGTGCGATCCTATTCCTTGGTTGTAATGCGTGAGAAGTTTAAGAGCAGTAGGTTGGAAATTTTAATTACTGTTATCTGTGTAGTTAGTGTGGTTTCGTGATGAGACTATTCGAGGAAATTGTTTTGTAATAGATTAGATTTTTATTCGAAAGGATTTGGGTTAGAATGCTTGCGTGAGTCCTGGCGAGAGCTGGGCAGACGGCCCGCCAACCCTTTGGTTCGCCTCAGGGGGAAGTGGGGTCGTCACACGTAGTCCACTCGGAGGGTATGGTGTCCCTGATGGTGACTGTCGGGCGTCATCCCCGCTGCCGAACTATACCTGTCAACTTCGCGGTGGTCAAGGCAGATTCTCCATACAATATGTTAATAGGCCGACCCACGCTCAACGCCTTGAGGGCTGTGTACTCTACCTACCACCTGAGCTTCAAATTCCCGACACCAGCAGGGGTGGCCGAGGTGAGCAGTGACGTGAGTACTGCCCGCGAATGCTACCTCGCCACCATCCAGGCCGCAGTCACTCCCTGGACTGCGTCAAAGGCCGAAGAGAAGAGGCCAGCTGTTCTCTCCATAGACTGCATCGATCCTCAGAAAGCGGGAAAGCCCAGCAGGCTGGAACTCGGGGATGAGGTGGAGCATGTGGTCTTGGATGAGGCGAGACCTGACCAAATGGTCCAAGTGGGGGCCGGACTCCCCTCGCCTCTAAAGGAAGAGATGATTCACTTGATAAAGGACCACCAGGACGTCTTCGCGTGGTCCGCTGATGAAGTGGTAGAAGTGCCACCTGAGCTCATGATTCACCAGCTCAACGTTAATCCGCAGGCCCGTCCTGTGAGGCAAAAACGTAGGCACTTCGGCCCCGAACGCAGCAAGGCCATATCTGATGAGGTTTACAAGCTCTTGCCCGCCAAGATGATCTATGAGATCCAGTACCCCACCTGGCTGTCCAACCCTGTCATGGTAAAAAAGGATGCCGGAGGATGGAGGATGTGTGTCGACTTCACCGACCTTAACAAGGCCTGCCCCAAAGATTGCTACCCTCTGCCGAGGATAGACGCCCTCGTCGACTCGGCAATGGGACATGAGATTCTCTGCTTCCTAGATGCCTTCAAAGGCTACCATCAAATAGGAATGAGTGAGGAGGACCAAGAGAAAACAGCGTTCTACACCGACCAAGGTGTTTACTGCTCTACTACCATACCGTTCGGGCTAAAAAACGCCGGGGCGACCTATCAAAGGCTGATCAACCGCCTCTTCAAAGATCAAATTGGCCCAATGTGGAGGCCTACGTGGACGACATTCTAGTCAAAAGGTTAACCACTTCGGCCTTCTTATCAGATGTACGGGAGGTCTTCGGCTTCTGCGGGACTCGAGAATGAAGTTAAATCCCAAGAAGTGCGTCTTCGGTGTCACCTCAGGGAAATTCTTGGGGTACCTGGTTTTCCACTGGGGAATCGAAGCTAACCCAGACAAAGTCAAGGCCATTCAGGACATGTCCCCACCTCGGAACCTCCGAGAAGTCCAGAGACTAAACGGACGCCTGCCCGCGCTGAACCGCTTCTTGTCTCAATCTGCGGAGAAAGCCTTGCCCTTCTTTAAGGTGCTAAAGAAGGCTGACCAGTTTGCCTGGACCGAAGAGTGCCAGGCTGCCTTCGACAAATTAAAACAATATTTACACCACCTGCCAACCCTCGCCTCACCTCGGCCCGAAGAAAAGCTGTACTTCTACCTCTCCGCCGCCGACGAAGCTGTCAGTGCTGTGCTCATCCGAGATAAAGGCACTCAAGTGCCGGTCTACTATGTCAGCCAGGTATACCCAGGTCGAAAAACTCGTGCTCGGGTTGGTCCACGCAGTTCGGCGGCTGAAACCATACTTCCTAGCTCATCCCATTTTTGTCAGGACAGACCAGCCTATTCGACAGATACTGGTCCGGTCCGAGGCTTCCGGCCGCCTCACCAAGTGGGCCGTCGAATTGGGGGAGTACGACCTGTCGAATGAGCCGCGCACCGCCATAAAAGCTCAAGCCTTAGCCGACTTTCTAGCCGAGCTTCACCTTCGCGGAAGGTCAGGAATCCACCTCCGCAATTGCCGAAGTGTCCACCTCACTTTCGTGGAAGTTGTATGTAGACGGATACTCTAATGGGGATGGCAGCGGGGCAGGACTGCTCCTGGAGGGCCCCCAGGGAGAAGTGTGCTCGTATGCCCTCCGTTTTGGCTTCTCGGCCACCAATAATGAGGCCGAATACGAGGCCTTGATCGCGGGACTCCAGCTAGCCCACAGGCTCGGTGCCCAGCGGATCCACGTCCGCAGTGACTCCCAACTTGTAGTATGCCAAGTTCTCGGTGAATATGAGGCCAAGGATGAGATCATGCAACGATATCTCTCCAAAGTCCACCAGCTCACCGCATACTTCGAGTCTTTCGAAATCCAAAGAATTCCCCGCTCCCAGAATAGGCGGGCTGACGCCTTATCCCGACTGGCTTCCACATCATTTTCTGACCTCAACAAGACCGTCTTGGTGGAAGTACTGAGCGAGCCGAGATACATAGAAGAGGTGGCCTGCCCTATAAACTCGGGAGATACATGGATGGGTCCATTCATCCTTTTCTTACGGCAGGGAATCCTCCCCGAGGATCGAGCCGAGGCAAGAAAGATACAACGCAAAGCCGCTCGGTATGCTCTCCACGATGGAGAACTCTATAAACGCTCCTACCTTGGACCGTGGTTGAGGTGCGTCACACCCGAGGAAGGACGCCAGGTCCTCCACGAGGTACACGAAGGCCTATGTGGGGCCCACGTCGGCCATAGGATGTTGGCCAAGAAGACCTTGCTCCTTGGGTATTTCTGGCCTTCCGTCCGACAGGATGCCCAGAACCTTGTTCTCGGCTGCCCATCCTGCCAAGTCCACGCCCCCGAGCACCACCAACCCTCAAGCTTCATGGTTCCAATCACCTCACCCTGGCCGTTTGAGCAATGGGGGACAGACATCATTGGCCCTTTCCCAAAAGCGGTCGGGGGTTATACCTTCCTGGTAACCGCTGTGGATTATTTCACTAAGTGGGTTGAGGCCGAGCCTCTAAGGAACATCACAGGGCTGGCCGTTCAAAAATTCTTTTGGAAATGCATTATCTGCCGCTTCGGCATACCTCAGATTATCATCTCAGACAATGGGAGACAATTTGCCGAGAACCCATTTAAGACTTGGTGCGAGAACCTCGGCATCAAACAACACTTCACATCGGTAGGCCACCCTCAGGCCAACGGTCAAGCAGAGAATTTCAACCAAACTCTCTTGCATGGCCTCAAGACCCGACTACACCGAGTTGGATCATCTTGGGTGGAAGAACTACCCAGTGTCCTGTGGTCATATCGGACCACGCCGAGGTCATCCACGCAAGAGACCCTCTTCTCCTTAACCTATGGAACCGAGACTGTCATCCCTGCTGAGATCCTAACACCCAGTCCTCGGCTGGCAGCTTATGAGGCCGAGGTGAACGAAGAAGAGAGACAGTTGGATCTCGACCTCGTCGACGAGAGAAGGGACATTGCCTCAGCTCGGGTAGCTTCCTACAAGAACACCCTAGCCCACTACTACAATGCTCGCGTCAAGCATCGGCGATTCCTGGCAGGAGACTTGGTGCTTAGAAAAAACTCGGTCAGCCGAGCTGAGCCGCAAGGGAAGTTGGGCCCGAAATGGGAAGACCCTTAACGAGTTGTGGAATCTAATCTAAATGGGTATTGCAAACTGAGCTACCGAGATGGCTCATTAGTGCCGAGAACATGGCACGCCGAGAACCTCAAACTGTATTATGCTTGAAAATTTTATCAAGTTTTGACTTCAGCAGCTTTGTTATTTTTCAATACAATGATGCCACACATCTGTTATTAAAAAATAAGGAGGACAAGCAAGGGACGAAACAAGAAATTAAAATAGCCGAAGTGGGAAGAAGTATGTTTCATTTAACGAAGAAAAGGCATTACAAATAGATTACAAGACCGAGGTCAGGAATGCTACTAAGCAGTTCCCACCTCGGCATTACATATCACCACCTATGAGCCTAGACTCCTGTCTCGACTCCCTCCTGGCCAATTGCTTCCCCGATTTCTCCCCCGCCGGGATAAAGCTCATCTCCTCCTTCTCCTTCTTGCCCTTCGACAACCTTCTCGCCGACGTCACCCCCAGCTTCCTCTCCTCCGTCCTCCTCGAACACCTCGTCGAGCTCAGCTAGCCATTTGTTGAACTCGTCCTGGACTTCGGCCAAGTTCCTTCCAGCTTGGATCCCGTCGGCCATTCGATCGCACAATTCCTTGGAGTCTTCATTATAGTTGGCGTTGTTTCTTAAAGACTCCAAGGCTTCGGAGGAGAGGTGAACTGCGGCCTCGTCGATAGCCGACGTGAAGCCGAGCATGAAACTCGGCCTCGTCAGCTGGCTGAGATTCCCGATGAAGGTCTCGGACCTCCGGAAATGCTCAACTGTCGAGGTCCTTGCGCTTTCGAGGGCCTGTTCGTGGGTCTTCTTCACCTCCTCCGCCTGCTTCTGCTCTTCCTCCAAAGCCGACTTGAAGCTGTTAATGGTAGCCTCGGCCTCCAACTCTTTCATCTCGGCTTCTTGAAGGCGTCGCTGAAGCTCAGACTTCTCGGACTCGGACACCACCAGTTTTTTCTTCAACTTGGCAATCTGATCTTGTAGTTTGCCGGTGTCCCTGCTCCTCGATTATAGTACAGTACCGATGCGTCATCTCGGCCACAAACGCCGTCTGGGAGGCCGTGGTCACCATTATACTTTGGATCACCTCGACCGGGGACGACTTCCTTGTAAAATCTACGTCCCTCGGCAAGATTGATTGCATCACCAAGTCTTGGGCAACCCGAGGATTGGCGCACCTGTCGTTGACCTTAAGTGTCCACTCCGGACACCAATGCTCGCCGGGGTGGGACTTCTCTTTTCCGGGAAACACCGGGGGGCTATGGAAACGGTTCCATAGTGAAGACCCCGTCACCGCGTTGACCGGGGCCTTCAATTGTTTACCTCGGCCCTGAGGAGGTGGAAGTGCCGTGGTCACCCCTAGTGGCACCCCTTCTGGCACAGTAGAGGTGGACCCTATAGCTGCGGCGGCCGAGCTGCTTTGGGCCGCCGTGGTGGGGGTGCTCTTCTCCACCGAAGTCTTGGAAGATTGCCCTTGCGACTTCTTTTTGGGCGGAGGCGCCGATGTCTCGCCCGAGTTATTCCTTTTTGACCTCTTGGCCACCTCGGCCGAGCCCGATGTGATGATGTCGGACAATTTGGTCACTGCACAAGGAACAAATATTATTATTTGCCATAGCCGAGGTAAAGGGAAAGCCATGAAAGAAAAATTACAAGGTCTCTCAAGTTTAGTGGAAAAGAAGGAAGGCTTGTCAGGAGGCAGTAAGGCTCGGCTAATTCCCCCGTCGACCAGCACGGCTTCGAGGTAGTCCCAACTGAATATCCGAAGTCCAGACCCCATCAACTTCTGGAAGGACTCCTCCTCGTGGTCCCCCGCGGAAGGGTCGGCCTTCGATTTAATGGGCTTCCACCAAAATCCCCGAGGGAAGTCCCCGGCTGAGACGAAGATGAAGTCCCGTTTCCAGTTCTTTATCGAGGTGGGAGCCCCAATCACCAGCTTCGGGATGGTGTTGTTCCGGTTACAGATGTAGAACCACCCCTTATCCGTCCCGTGCACCTTGAGGGTATAACATCGGCGGAAGAGGTCCATGGTGGGACTTACCTCTTGATGTCGGCATAGCATCTCAAAACCTACGAGGATGCGGACCGCGTTCGGGACGAGCTGAGTAATCCTTACACCGAAGTGACGGAGTGCGTCCCTGAAGAATCTCGACGTCGGCATCCTCAGCCTGGCCTCCAACTGTTGAAGATAGATGGCCACAGTGCCCATGGGGGGATTCTCGGTCGAATCGTTCGGCCCGGGCGATGTGATGAGATACCCCGACCTGAAGGGATATTTTCTTATCACCTTCCCGGCCCTGTCTCTTCCCACGCGGCTCCTAAACATCGGCATCTTGCCGAAGTCAAGGTTGGCAGCGTTCCTTGGGGCAACCGGCTCCAGCACTCCCTCGTCATGGGGCATTGCAGTTCCGAGGTCGGTATCGTATTCGACATCGGAACCGCCCTTGCTTATCTCTGATGACTCTGACCCCGATGCTGTCCCGACCACTTCCTCCTCGGCTGATTCCCCCACATCCGTAGGTGCCGACCCCGCAGAGCTGGACGTAGTCGCTTCTTCCAAGGGGTCCGACCCCTCCTCGGCCTGATAGCTCGGTTTCACGGTTTCCTTGTGGGTTTTAGCTGTTTTGGCCATGTGTGAATGATGAGATGAAAAAAAAGATACTTACTGTTGACTACAGAATCTGACAAAGTGGATGACTTCGGTTGATATCTCGGCTGGCAGGACTGACCTCGGCAACGCTCACGAATTTTACAAGTCTGAAGCTGAGAAAGAAAGTGATGGGCCATGCGGTGAAAAGGACCCCCTATTTATAGGGATTTGGGGGGAACCCGAAGAGGCGGCAAGAATGCAAAAAGGCAACCACGCTCTAATTCAAAAGGACGTGCCTCTCTCTCTCCTCATTAATGACTCGTCCTTTCAACTGACACTCCCCCTGCACGAAACGTCCCACTACCTCACGACGTGACGGTTACCCGTAACCACTCCGCTCACCACGTCTTGTCAACTGACCTGCCCACGTGTCGCACCCCCGAAATTTCCGGAGCAGTTTCGGGTCTCCGACCCTGAACGACCTCGGCACAAGGAAGCCTCGGTACCTCCCGGGCCCGGAGCTTCCGAGGCTTGGGGGGCTTATTGAGGATGCTCACCTCGGCCATGCCGTGGTGCCGAGGTGACCTCGGTTCGTCTCTCACACGAGCGCAGTCATGTCCCGAGCATGACCCCTGAGCTCGGCCAGATGCCTGACCTCCTGCTTAGATGACCTCTGCACCTCCGACTTCCATCTCGGCTACGCGCTGATGATGTCAAACTGCCTGACATCATCAGGGGCCAGTACTTTATCTGAAAAGCACCCGACGCTCTTAATGGCTACTATGCAGAGTTCCCCGTCACCCTGCCCAGACGGCTACAGTGTCAGAGTCAGGCCTCCTGACAGGGAACAGAGCCGTCATGGCAGGACATGGGTCTTGCTAACATGAGCCCTCCGTCCTGCCATCCACTCCTGCTCTATAAATACCCTTTATGTACTCCCAACAAGTAAGCATACTGTTTATTCACATATACAATTGCTTTTCTCTCGTTCTCATACTAACTTGATCGTCGAGTGATCCCAGGGGAGAAGCCCCGCCACCCACTTCGGACGAGTAAAGTCACCTCACCTCACTTGAGAGAGGACTGATTCAGGTCGATCTAGTTACCCACCAAAAATCACCTCTTCCATGCAAGCTAATTAGGGAATGAAAATTATGAATTCTACTTTTATGTAATCTTTGATTCTTATGAATTTTAGTACACAGTTATCCTTAATCTTTTTCATGGTTCTATTTTTCTTATTAAAAATTAATACTTAATACTACTACACATCAAATAATACCTATCAACTACCTTAAATCACAGGCACCAAACTCCCGCACATTGCGCGAGCTCCCCTCTCCTAGTAATGAACAGACAAAACAAAAAAATATTTGTTCATAAAAAACTAAAGAGTGATGCAGCTATTTAAGAACCGTGTAGTCTATAGACGAGCCGTGGTCCAAGTTCACCCAAGTTTTTGCTCAAAAGAAATGCTTTGCTAAAGTTTAATATATTTCTAAAAATAATTTTTAATCTTTTCAACTTATATGAAAATATCTCATCCCCTCTTACTTCCTCTCAAGATCTTCTCTCCAAAGCTTTAGTACCCTAGATCGGATTGTCTCTCTTTTCTTGAGTGCTATAGTGGCATGCCTCCCAAACTACACACCTCTCTTGTATATAATCTCATCAAATCATGCATAGGAAATAATACAAATAACCCACATACAAAAGAAAAAAGATACTGTTGATGAGAATTGCAAGTCACCATTGGCATGACCTCCTCAATCAGAGTTCACAAATCCATATCGCCAGTTTATACAAAATTCATGGATCTATTAAAAAGATACAAAATTTTGATAGTGACTCAAGTCTACTAAAAGTTGAACTACTTCACCATTCATCACCAAATGAATATGAATTTCTTTCACCATTTTCGTGTGTGCTTCAAATTCTTGTCAAATGCGTATAGAAAGAATAGGGCACTAACACCTTTTGTTTTGATTATTAAAAAATAAAAATTAATTAACAATTAAAAATATAATAAATACAAATAGAAGATGGACTAAACTAGATTCATGGCCTTTCTAAAATTAAGTGAAATAGAAAACGAGATTGTAAATATTTGAATAACTTAGTAAGAAATAATGTTACAAAGTTTCTTAGAGGTATTCTAAATTCTATTCATCAGTTGCCTACATTCTAATGTAAACTTACTGTTATTTTTTGATTGAAAATGATATTAAAGATATGAAATTATGAATGATGATCATGCAATTATTAATGATGATCATACTATTTTAAATTAGATGGACAAGATTTCTATTTTCTTCAACTTTAGTTGTGTGTATATTCTACTTTTAAATTAACTTTACTAAAATAAACTACTCGATCTATAATTAATAACTCAAATATATATTATCTACTATTTTATCTTAAATTTGTTTTATATGTTTGATGAAATTGAATACAATGCATGGAATTAGTCTTTATATTGGATCATATTTTTTAGGGTAAAAAATCTCATAAAAAATCTCAGCAGCCACTGAACTATTGGTTAGATCATATTTTGGCCATCAAACTATTTTCGTCAATAATTGGCCACTAAACAACTTAATCAGTAAACTCGTGACTATTTAGTCGATAATTGCTCTTAATTTGTAAAATTAGAAGTTAATCTATGAAATAGGGTCACATAGTTGTTGGACAAATTTATCCCGCACTTTGCCACATGTACTGCTAATTTCACAGATTAAGAGCAATTATCGACTAAATGGTCATGAATTTTCTGATTAAGTTGTTTAATGGCCAATTACTGACGAAAAATAGTTTGATGGCTAAAATATGAGATAGTTTAGTGGCCGCTGAGATTTTTGCCATATTTATTATTATTTAATTATCATATTTGGTTAGCTTATTAAAATTGAGTATTTATCCAATAAAATTATAAATATTAGTAAAATAACTAACGTTTTAGTCATTTCACTAATTCTTTGTAAGTAGAACTAAAATTTTAAATGTATAAATGTATGATGGCATTTGACTTCATATGGATTGGATTTTGAGACACTTATCTTTTCTAATATTATACGTTTAATTTAGTTTGTAGTTTAGTGTACGGTTGATCATGTTGCCTAGGAAAGAATAATCTTTATTAGCAATTCCTATATTATTCAATCTAATTTATAGCTTAGTATATGATCCATGTTATTTAGAAAAGAATAATTTTTATTAGAAATTTCTATAATTTTTCTTCACTATGTTTTGAGTTTCTAATCCTTTACTTGTGCCAACCTTTTGAAAAAGCACTATGTCACAAGTACAAAGACATGCATATTCACACTCATAAACACAAATATAGAGAAAGACATAAATCCAAGTATCATGTCAAGACTGAGGTTTGCTCATTCTCAGGCCAAAAAGTTGGCAGTTTTGATTGATTTTAAGTATTGATTAGTTATCTGTGGAGAAAGTCAAGGCTAAATAACAATAAATTAATCTGTATAGGGATGTATCTGTGTATGTCGATGATACCAAATTGAGATATCATTCTCTTGTGAAAGAGTATCAAGATAGGCAAAATCTAAAGGTTTTAAATCAAGTGGGGTGAGTGATGTTTGATATTAGTGAGGACTACTATTAAAAGGCTTCAAGGTCATTTTAGTGAAATCACTCGAAGAAATTTAAGGCATTTACATGGAAACGGTCTTGAGATCAAATTTATAGAGGATGTTTATTGAAAGAAACCAGATTTTAAGTATTTTAAGGTAAATGTTGATGTGGGAGAGCGAGACTTGTATACCTATTTGGGAATAGTAATAATAGACCACATTAAAAATTCGATGAATGTTGAAACACGAGATATTGAAATACAAATTGATATAGTTGAAGCTGAATCTATCTTAGGATGTGGTAGGTTTGTACAAAGATTGGAAATTTAAAATTGAAATAGATTGGCTATGAACATTGGGAATTTGAAATTGAAACGGATTCTCTCCCATCAAAACTTAAACTTTTTTTCGATGTAAATGTCAAATATATTTGTATGGAAACAACCGTATACCTTACTGGGCTACTAAAATTAGGAAGGTGAGTTACAAGGATGAATATATTAAGAGTACTTCTTTCTACTTTTATTGAGGTTGAAAATTTTGGAAAACCAACATCAGTAGTTTCCTTAGGAATTTGACTAATAGAAACTTTATAAGATTTGAATTGTAAATAATTATCAAACATTTCTTCGAAATGTTCCTTGTTTTGGATGTTTACTTGTTTTGAGGTTACTGTTAATTTTCTACTTTTGTTTCATGTTGACAATAGTATACCAATAGGTATATATTGTTGACATTATGTTTAAAAAAAAAAAAGGATTGAATCAAGTAAAAGAGAATTCAATTCTTTCTTCATTTTCAATAGTTTGCTCATATGATGAGTTCTTTCTCTTATTTATATAAATTTATATTCTTGTATAACTAAATAAATGAAAATGTAATTATATAAATATGCTCAACTTTTGTTAGAAATTTGAATCATCCACCTAACCAGATAAGAAGCTAGTGGTTATGATTAGAATCCTAATTCAAAAGTTACTAAATGTATATCAAGTGGAAGTAAAAAAATGGATAAAAAAACTTTAAAACGAATGAATTGGATTAGACTTGAATAACTTTTGTAAGAAATTTGAATCATCAACCTAGCTAGATGAGAAGCTAGTGGTTTTGATTAGAATCATAATTCAAAAGTTACTAAATATATGTTCAAGTGGAAGTAAAAAGTGGATAAAAAAAACTTAAACAAATGAATTTGATTAGACTTGAATAACTATTTCATGGATATTTAGAGAAATTGTTTTTGAGTTGTTTTGTATAGTTGAATCTCATAAAGTGAATGTTATATAACTGCTTTGCACTATTGGAACCCATAAGGTGAATATGATTGCAGCTATTTTGCACTATTAGAAACCAAAAAGGAAAATTGTTGTATTTTACTGATTAATTATTTTGTAGTACTTCACTTTTCATTTTTTCTTTGTTTCACCGAACACATGTTGATACTTAGTCTATACTTTTTATTTTTTTGGGTTATTTGAACGATAATCTTATATGTGTATTACCAAATAATTATGACAAGAAATTTAGGTCTATTGAATTGATATTTTTGGATAATCATATCCATAACAATGATGCTATTGCGTATTATGACTTGTAGGTTTTTTTTTTTTATCAAAAACCAACTATTTATATACATTATGCAATATGTACATAAAAAATTATAATTAAATATGAACAACACATGTGTTAAACTACATTAATAACATAAAAATTAGATTAAAAGTAGAACAACATTTGATATTCCATAAATCAACTCTAATACCATTTTAAAAATTCATAAAATAATTTTATATAAATTATTCATAAAAAGCTGATAATCAGTACTTATCAAATATGAGTATCTCACACAACACACAATGTCAAACATAAAAAAAAATTAAAACTAAATGCTAGATGTAATAAAACTATATAATTGTAAAATAATTCTCTATTAACAACATATTCTACTTTACGAATTGTCTACAACCTCACTAATTTTATCAATCTCACATATTATGTAATCCTATATATTAAATATTACTAAAAAAATTACCTACCAACAACAAAGTAAAAAATACACAATGTGTTATCCTAATAATAATTGACATAACATCTTTTTAAAAAACTTTACAAAGGAAAATAAAAACTATACAGACAAAACAACACAACAATTATCATTTAATGACGGTATCCATATCATATTTAAGAAATCGAAACCTAGTAATATATGACAGATAGTTGATACAACTGGCTCTTGAGATTTTTACTGCCTCACTGGGGATAAAAATATCATTTTATTAGTTTATTATGTTTGTACTATATTTAGTACAAGCTACTGTTGATTGAAATAATGGTCAAATTTCTCTATTGTCTCTTTCTAACCTCTAACCATTAAAATTTCTTGAGTTTTTTCCTTTTATAATTTTGTCTAGAGACATGAGTATTAAAAATTAAGTGAAGGGTAGCTATTTTTGTAGTTATTTAGTCGCCTAAATGATTTGCCTTTCTGGTTCTTGCGTTAGTTTTTCTCTTTCCTTCCTTTTTCTTATTGCTTTATATCTTTTATCTTCATCAATTGGACATGTATTAGCGGAAATTTGGTTACTTTTCTTAATATTTGATATGTATATTCTGAATTGGTTTTGATTTCTCAATTTTATGAATTTGAATTGAGGAAAATTTTATTTACTGCAAATTTGTGATTGATTTTTACGATGAGTTGAAGTTTTTTGAGATACTATTTTGAAAAAAATCATTAATTTGATTATTTTGCACTTGGTTTGTTTCTCAAATAGGTTGTAATTATCATTTAAATTTAATTTTACTATGTCTTGGATAAGATATATATATTCTTATTGTAAGGCCCAAAGACAACCTAAGAGGGGGGGTGAATTAGGTTGATTAAAATCTTAATCAAATTTATGCAATTTTTACTTAATAAAAATTTACCTTCTTTTCTAGTAATGATCAATCAAATAGATTAGAAGAAGAGAGCAATATTGATTCGAAAAACAAGTATAGATAAGCAATGAGAATTTTATTAAACAAAAAAGAATAAGATAGAATATCAAACCGATTGTCTACCAAGCTTTCCTCAAACTTGAAGACCAATCACTAGGTTGAGCAACTTCTCTTTGATGAAAGATGATCAACTAGATGTACAATGGAGGGAGCACTTCCTCCTTGCCCTAAGCCACAGTTAGTCAAGCTAAGAAGTTTTACAATCACTCAGATAACCCTCAACAAAGCTACACTAATGAAACTTTCAACCACAAGAGAAATGCTCACAAGGAATTCACACCACTTGGAGAACAAATCTAGCTTTGGAGACTATTTTCTAGCTAAAATATCTCTTGAGATCTTGTAAACAAAGTGTGCAAAAGTCCCATCTGATTCAGAGTCGTTTGTATTTAAAGGGAACCAAAAATGGGCTTCATTAATACTTCCAACGGATAGAAGGCAAATGAAGAGTCAGCTAGCCGTTGGAGCTGTCGGACGTCCGACGGCTTAGTCATCGTCCGATCCCATCGTCCGAAAACCAGTCAAGTTGTTGTTCGGACGTCCGATGGGATTTTATCGTCCGAGCTTCTGTGTTCGAACGTCGTCCAGAGAGTTATCAAATCTTCGTGGAATTTTTAGGACGTCCGATGAGATTGATGTGCGTCCGAAGCATGCGTCCGATCCTTCAGGACGTCCGATGCTTCCTTACGAGCGTCCGACAGAGTCTTGGCAGAGAGTCATCAACACTTTGTGGAATTTTTAGGACGTCCGACCCGATCGATGTGCGTCCGAAGAGTACGTCCGATCCATCCGGACGTCCGATGCTTCCTCACGAGCGTCCGATAGAATTTCCTTCTTGATGCTCTTCATCCTTTTGGACGTCCGACTGATTCCTTCGGACGTCCGACATGAGTGTCCTGTTTTTGCTTCTTCTTTTGGTTGATTTTCATTTCTTGACATATTCGTACCTGATTCTTTGATAGGCAAAAAGCACTTATATTTGAAGAGAGTTAGATAAACATTTCAAAGTCCTTTGTGATCATCAAAACCAAGAATAACATTCTCCCTCTTTTTGATGATGACAAAACAAAGGTTTGAAATGAGATTTGATGATTGCAATAAAAACTCCCCCTTTCTTAATAGGCAAGAACTCCCCCTTACTTCGTGAAAATTTTTTGAAAAACTCCCCCTCACTTGGCTGCCCAACCAAATTAAACAATTATCCAAAATATGACAATTAAGCAGCCAACATCCAACATTTTACCAATTCAATCCATCAGCCAATCCAAATTTAATCAAATCATCAATCAATCAATCAATCCAACATCATCAATCATCAATCAATCCAGTCCTCTCCCCCTTTTTGTCATCACAAAAGGGCAATCAATCACATCCATCTCATCCACAAACACATTCATCAATGCAAACCAAAAAAAAATTCATTACATCCATACAATCATCATTCAAAATACTTAAACATCTATCAAACAGTACCAAAAGAAACATAAACATAATCATAACCAAATGTTGAATTCATCTACATATCCATTGTTGAACACCACAAACACATGAAATAGACAAACAAAATGTAAATGTCCTAAATGGTGAACTATGTGGATCCAGGTGTTCTTCGAGAGAGCTGATATTGGGAGAGGTCCTCCTCTTCAGTTTCTTCATCAGCTTCAGCAGCCTCTTCAACTGGTGCCTTGCCTTTATCTGATGTGGAAGGGCCATGAGGAGTCACAGGAGTTGATGAACCAGGGTCTGGAATTGATGAGCTTGGTTCAGTGGGGTGTGGCTCTTTGTCATGAGAAACTTTCTCAACCACAGGTGGGGGAAAAAGAAGGTTCTTTTTGTCTAGGAAGACTGTTTGTTGCTCAGAGGACATGGTGAGCATTAGACCATGTTCTAGAAGAAGAACATGCTGTTTGAGTTCACGAAGGAGCTCAATCACTTCATCATTGGAGGAGGAAGCTGCTTTAGTGGCAGACTTCCTGGGATGAATGGGAGTGAGTGAAACAGATGAAGGATCATGTGCAGTCTTAGACCTCTGTTCACAAGATGATGCCCCCTTATAAGCCCACAGATTATCTTTAAAAACAAGATTTTTCCTTTCAAAATATCCTTTGGTAAAGGCATAAGAAGATGCTTCTTTGGGACAAACACCTAGAATTGGAACTTTGTAAAACTCAAAAATCTTTTGAAGAAACTTTCCATAAGATAATTTTCTGCGAGAATCAGTGGCATAGCGAAGTAAAAACTTGCACATGACAAAACCAAAATCAATACGAATTTTTTCTCGAAAACAGTAAAAGAGATACAACTCCATTTTGTTTGCATCAGTTCTATGGCCATCAGTGGGTACAAGCAGGTTTGAAATGATTGAAAAGGCAATTAGATTCACAGGAGCAAGATCATTCAGTTTAGCATCAGCAGGGGAGGAAAAACTTCTTTTAAAATAAGTTAACATTTTAGCCCCATCAAAATGATTATCAGCAGTAGGGTGCTCTTCATAGGAAAAGAAATTTACAATTTTATCCTTGCATCCAGGTTCAATAGTAGTTTTTAAAATATCATTCACAATTTCAGAATCAAAGACTAAGTCTACCCCATTAACCCTGGACATAATCTCAGTCTGATCAGTGCCTTTCCTAAGATTAGCAAAGAATTGATACAGCATTTCAGGGTAATAAACATTGGGCATAGAAACGAGATGTGACCATTTCTGGAAAGCAAATAGACTCAGAATGGATTCTAAACCTATGTGGCGAAATTCAGAAGAGTTTACAGTTCGTTGAGGGATGACACCTTTCTGGGATATCCAGGAGTGTTTGTCTTTTGCAGCATCATCAAAGAATGTAGGGAGTGTGGCTGATTTTGGAGGCGGTTGAGAAGAGGTTCCCTGTCCAGATTCAGGCTGAGAGGTGGGTTGTGGAGTAGGCCGTGACATTTGACCTTTTACGGCTCCTCTCTTGAAGCGTTTGGATGAACGTTTGACCGTAGGAAGATCCTCCTCCTCATCCCTGAGTGGATGCTTGCGTCCGGCAGTAACCTTTCCTCCTCTTAGATTCACCATTGTGCGAAATGTGTGGAATGAAGGATGCAAATGATGCACACAGTAGTAGGGAAGTGAATCGCACAGAAATTTTGGGACAAAAAGGCCTTGAACATGATTTGACAGAGCGGTGATGAGAAAGTAGGGTTTTGAGAAAAATTTGGAAATTTACGAATTGTTAAGCGATTCGGTGAAATGATCAGGAGAAATGAATCGCAATCAACCAGGAAAAGTTTTGTTTGAGTCAATTTGGGAATGAGAGCTTCAGAATGGTACGAATTTGAGAGTGAGAAATGAGAGAGTTGTCGTCCGAGAGGAAATAGAAGAAAAAGAGTTTGAAGCAAATGAGGGAGAAAGTTATTTTAAAAAGTGAGCCGTTGCACTGTCGGACGGCCGAACGAAGTCGTGTGTCCGACAGCTTCGTCCGAACAGGTGTTTTCTGGAAAAAAATAGCTGAAGAACATTATCGGACGTCCGTTCATCTTCTTTCGGACGTCCGAAGACTTTGAGAAATTTTAAGATGATTTTTCAATTATTTCTAATTTTGATCTTAGATGAATGAACTGATCTAATGGCAAAGTTTTGGTAAAAATATCAGCAAATTGATCTTTAGAACAAACATAATTTACACAAATTTCACCTTTTTGAACAAGATCTCGAATAAAGTGGTGCTTTATATCTATATGCTTTGTCCTAGAATGTTGAATTGGATTTTTGGTCAAATTAATAGCACTAGTATTATCACAGAATATAGGCATGCAGTCATATAACAATCCAAAATCATTCAAGGTATGCTTCATCCATAAAAGTTGAGCACACCATGCACTAGCAGCAATATATTCCGCTTCGGTTGTAGACAGAGATATTGCATTTTACTTTTTGCTAAACCAAGAAACTAAGCAATTACCAAGAGAGTGACAAGTTCCACTAGTACTTTTTCTGTCCACACGACAACCACCAAAATCCGCATCCGAATATCCATATAAAGCAAATTCACAAGATCTAGCATACCAAAGACCATAGTCCAATGTACCTTTCAAATACCTAAAAATTCTTTTAACAGCATTTAAATGTGATTCTTTTGGATAAGATTGAAATCTAGTACACAAGCAAACAGCAAACATAATATCAGGTTTGCTTGCGGTTAAATAGAGTAAGCTTCCGATCATACCTCTATAGTGCTTTTCATCCACATGATTACCTTCTTTATCTTTGTCAAGTTTTGTAGAAGTGCACATTGGAGTTCCAACTTGCTTTGAGTCCTCCATGCCAAACCTTTTCAGCAATTCCTTGGTATATTTTGCTTGATTTATAAAAATTCCCTCAAGGGCTTGATGTATTTGAAGACCAAGGAAGAAATTTAATTCTCCCATCATACTCATTTCAAATTCACTTTGCATAGTGATGGAAAAATCCTTGCATAGATACTCATTAGTAGCACCAAAAATAATATCATCAACATATATTTGCACAATAAGAAGGTCATTTAACACTTGCTTAGTAAAAAGTGTGGTGTCCACAATACCTCTTTTGAAACCATTTTCAATCAAGAAACCACTTAATCTTTCATACCAAGCTCTTGGAGCCTGTTTTAAACCATATACTGCTTTAGATAGTTTAAACACATGACTTGAAAATTTTGTATTTTCAAAATCGGGGGGTTGATCCACATATACTTCTTGATCAATAAAACCATTTAAAAAGGCACTTTTCACATCCATTTGAAACAATTTGAAACCTTTGAAACAAGTAAAAGCAAAAAGCATTCTAATAGATTCTAATCTCGCTACGGGAGCAAATGTTTCATCAAAATCAATTCCTTCTTGTTGTGTATATCCTTTAGCAACTAATCTGGCTTTATTTCTTACAACAACACCTTTATCATCCAATTTATTTCTGAATATCCACTTTGTGCCAATGATAGGTTGATTTTGAGATCTATCAACAAGTGTCCAAACCTTATTTCTCTCAAATTGATTAAGTTCCTCTTGCATAGCCAAGATCCAGTTATCATCCTTTAAAGCATCATTGATATTTTTGGGTTCAAAAAGAGAAACTAAAGCAAAATTGTCTATCAATTTTCTAGATGAAGAACGAGTCTTTACCTTTTCGGATGGATCACCAATTATAAGCTCTCTTGGATGATTTTGGCTAAATTTCCAAGCATTGGGAAGGTCTTTGACTGAATCATCATTCTCATCTTCATCACCCTTTTCTTGATCATTATGAGCTTCATCCATCATTTCCATTGCTGCTGGTTTAGATATTCCTTCATCACCAATTTTCAGCTTTTCCATTCCTTCACGAACACCTACATCATCATCCTCACACGAACTTTTGGAATTATCATCATTAGTTTCATCAAATGTTATGTGAATGGCTTCTTCTATCACAAGAGTCCTTCTATTAAAGACTGTATATCCTCTTTTGTTCTCACAATAATCCAAAAATATTCCTTCTTCAGATTTTTTCTCAAACTTACCAAGATGTTCCTTTAAATTTAAAATAAAACATTTACAACCAAAGACTTTGAAATATCCAACCATAAGTTTTTTATCAAAAATCAGTTCATAAGATGTCTTATTCAAAATGGGTCTCAAAAGGATTCTGTTCATCACATAACATGCAGTGTTTACCGCTTTAGCCCAAAGGTATTTTGGCAAGCTACATTCACTTAACATAGTTCTAGCAGCCTCTTGTAGTGTCCTATTTTTCCTTTCTACAACACCATTTTGTTGTGGAGTTCTTGCAATTGAAAACTCATGTATTATGCCATTATGATCACAGAAATCTGGAAAACCACAATACTTGAATTCCGTTCCATTATCACTTCTAATCCTAACAATTTTTAAGCCAAGCAGATTTTGCACTTTAGCAAACAATGAAGTGAAATTCTTGAAGGCATCATCCTTATGAGCAAGAAATATCACCCAAGTATATCTAGAATAATCATCCACAATCACAAAGAAGTATTTTTTACCTCCCAAGCTAGTGATTTGAGTAGGACCAAATAAGTCAAGATGCAAGAGTTCTAAAGGTTTAGAAGTTGAAACACACTTCTTTGGTTTAAAAGAAACTTTTGTTTGCTTTCCAAATTGACATGCATCACAAATTTTATCCTTTTCAAAACATATTTTTGGCAAACCTCTAACCAGCTCCTTTTTCGAAATTTCCTTTAGTAAATCCATGTTAAAATGACAAAGTCTCCTATGCCACAACCAAGGATCTTCATTTGAAGCTTTAAGACATTTGAGGCTAGAAGAATCAATTTTATCAAGAACCACAATATATATGTCGTTAAACCTCTTACCTTTGAACACAACATTATATTTGGAATCAAGCACAATGCATTCATGCTTTTTAAACAACACATTCAAGTCTTTGTCACACAATTGACTAACACTAAGCAAGTTATAACCTAAATTATCAACTAAGAGCACATTATGAACAAAAGTTTCACCATCCTTACCAACATCACCTATTCCAATTGTCTTAGCTTTCACATCATCACCGAATGTCACCTTTCCACTTGATTTTGATTTTAGCTTTATGAACAAAGAGGGATCACCGGTCATATGCCTTGAGCAGCCGCTATCAATAAACCATTTGGACTTGTTTGAGCCTTTTTCCTGAAAAGAGAAAATGTTTGGTACCCTTTTTAATTTTTGGGTCCACAATAGTTAGCATTGTATCTCACTAACCACATGCATTTCATCCCTCTGTTCAGATTTCTTTTCACATAGCAATCTCCTTTCAAATGCCCTTTTTGACAACAAAAATCACACATAATGGAAGAGTCCTTAACATGTACTGGTTTGACATATCTCAATCCATTTCTTCTATATGTAGTGAAACCATGTGCATTTTTGTTGCGTGCTAATGTTCTTTGATGAGCAGTAAGAAAGGTTGATGACATGTTCTTTTTGAGAAAATCTTATTTTCTTGCTTTCAAAGTGTCATCCAAGTTGTCCATTCTTTTTTTCAAATCACCATGTCTTTCCTTCAGCATTCTACAAATATTTGTCTTTCTATCAAGCTCATTTTGAACATTAAATCCGGCTCTTACAAGACAATCATTGTCAGTCTTTAGTTGCTTATTTTGTTGAAGAAGACTTGTATTTTCATGAATGAGAAAAGTAATTTTCTGTTTTAGCTGCTTGTTTTTATCATAAGATTCCTTCAAGGCATTATGCAGTTTTTCAACAAAGGATTCAAGATCATCATCTTCTTCATCATCACTTTCAGATTGAGAGTGTATGGAAGTTACCTCATTATCTCCAATAGCCATGAAGGCCATTTGAGCTGATTCTTCCTCTTCTTCAACTTCCCCTTCAGAGTTGCATTCATTCCAAGTAATCTGGAAGTTGTTGAATCTTGGCTTTCGATCAGCTTTCCCATCTTTCATTTTCTTCATGGGGCATTCGTTTGCATAGTGTCCAGGCTATCCACATTCATAGCATTTGTCCACTAGCTTCTTGTTGAATTCTTGTTTTCCTTTGTTCCTTGCATTTGATGAATAATTTTGAAATTGATTGCTAGGTCCTCCCCTTCTAAACTTCCTTTTATTCAGGATTCTCTTGAAGCCCTTTGTGATGAGAGCAAGATCATTATCATCACCATCCGAGTCTTCATCATCCAAGTGAGCTGGATCATCTTCACCTTGAGTAGTCTTTAGAGCAATGTTTCTCTTTGCTCTAGCATCCTCTTCCTCCTGCACTTTAGATTTCAACTTCAACTCATAAGAGGTTAGTGAGTTAATGAGAGATTCAATAGGCACTGAATTTAAATCCTTAGCCTCCTCTATTGCAGTCACTTTATTTTCCCATTCTTTGCCCAATGCATTGAGAATTTTCCTGTTCTTCTCTCCCAAGGTGTACTCTTTGCCCAACACCTCGAGATCTTTGATCAAGTCATTGAACCTGCAATACATTTTGTCAATATCCTCAAGAGGTTCAATTTTAAATGATTCATACTTTGTGACCAAGATAGCCTTTTTCTGTTCTCTCACATTGTCATCACCCTCATGGATTTCTCATAGCTTATCCCACATTTCTTTGGCCGATTTACAGCCTTTTACTCTAATTGATTCATTTGAATCTAAGGCACTATACAGAACATTCATGGCTTTGGCATTCAGTGTGAGATTAGTCCTATCTTGAGCATTCATTTCAGCTCTTCTTTTTGGCCGAAGCAACCCTGTATCTGCATCAAGAAAGTTAGCTTCATGCGGTCCTTCACTCACAATAAACCATAGCTCAATATCGATAGATTGCAAAAAAATAATCATCCTTTCTTTCCAGCTAACATAATTGGAGCCACTGAACATGGGAGGCCTAGTAACAGATTGTCCCTCAACAAACATAGCATGACTGGTTGTCATCTTTACTCCAAGCCGTTTGAGCTTAATCTCTAGGAGACCAAGCTCTGATACCAATTGTAAGGCCCAAAGACAACCTAAGAGGGGGGGTGAATTAGGTTGATTAAAATCTTAATCAAATTTATGTAATTTTTACTTAATAAAAATTTACCTTCTTTTCTAGTAATGATCAATCAAATAGATTAGAAGAAGAGAGCAATATTGATTCGAAAAACAAGTATAGATAAGCAATGAGAATTTTATTAAACAAAAAAGAATAAGATAGAATATTAAACCGATTGTCTACCAAGCTTTCCTCAAACTTGAAGACCAATCACTAGGTTGAGCAACTTCTCTTTGATGAAAGATGATCAACTAGATGTACAATGGAGGGAGCACTTCCTCCTTGCCCTAAGCCACAGTTAGTCAAGCTAAGAAGTTTTACAATCACTCAGATAACCCTCAACAAAGCTACACTAATGAAACTTTCAACCACAAGAGAAATGCTCACAAGGAATTCACACCACTTGGAGAACAAATCTAGCTTTGGAGACTATTTTCTAGCTAAAATATCTCTTGAGATCTTGTAAACAAAGTGTGCAAAAGTCCCATCTGATTCAGAGTCGTTTGTATTTAAAGGGAACCAAAAATGGGCTTCATTAATACTTCCAACGGATAGAAGGCAAATGAAGAGTCAGCTAGCCGTTGGAGTTGTCGGACGTCCGACGGCTTAGTCATCGTCCGATCCCATCGTCCGAAAACCAGTCAAGTTGTTGTTCGGACGTCCGATGGGATTTTATCGTCCGAGCTTCTGTGTCCGAACGTCGTCCAGAGAGTTATCAAATCTTCGTGGAATTTTTAGGACGTCCGATGAGATTGATGTGCGTCCGAAGCATGCGTCCGATCCTTCAGGACGTCCGATGCTTCCTTACGAGCGTCCGACAGAGTCTTGGCAGAGAGTCATCAACACTTTGTGGAATTTTTAGGACGTCCGACCCGATCGATGTGCGTCCGAAGAGTACGTCCGATCCATCCGGACGTCCGATGCTTCCTCACGAGCGTCCGATAGAATTTCCTTCTTGATGTTCTTCATCCTTTCGGACGTCCGACTGATTCCTTCGGACGTCCGACATGAGTGTCCTGTTTTTGCTTCTTCTTTTGGTTGATTTTCATTTCTTGACATATTCGTACCTGATTCTTTGATAGGCAAAACGCACTTATATTTGAAGAGAGTTAGATAAACATTTCAAAGTCCTTTGTGATCATCAAAACCAAGAATAACACTTATAATTTTATTCATAATTTTCTAAACTTAGTTAACTATAAGTATTTTCTTTCATATTTTCTTTTTCTTAATTGATATGAATGCCTTATATTTCTTTTTATTATCCTTTGTTGTTATCATTCTCTATCTTAGTAACATGTTATCTTTCCCTTTTAATTATTTCTTATAAATGTTTCTTCTCCCATGTATTTCTTACTTTTCTATTTCTTTTTTCTTATTGTTTAGGTTTCTTTGTTGAGTACTTTAGCTTGTAACTTAACAGCGACAGATCCATGACCTTCTGCTGAGTGGGGTCAAACTTTAGTACAATATAACTTTGCAAAATTTTCCAGTCTATTTTGGGAATCATAGTTTCAAATTAAATTTACCATTCAATGATAAATAATAGTTTTTGACCTTTTCATTTTAATAATTTTAAATATATAAATATAGACCTTAACCATCATTAAAAGAGATACATTGAGAGAATAGTTTTCTAAAAGGGTCACAAAATTTCTTAAAACTATTACTTTCTCCGTTCCGAAAAATTTGATGCTTTTTGGGACTTGGATTTTTTTTATCCATAGTAATCTAGAAAGCTAGACTTTTGCTCTTTTTTTTCAATATTATCCTTGATTTGTGATGGAGAAAGTTTGAAATTTGAAAGGAGTCATTCTTGTAATTTACATATCACTTTAACACACTATTCATACTCTCACTTCTTTGAGTAGTTGTCATATCTGCATAAAATGTGTCCTAATCATACACCAATACTCATTGCTTCTTTATTCCATACATTCATTTCAACCAATCATTATCATGAAGATTATAATTTTTCAACATTTCATTCCAAGCTTCTATAAAATCATCTTCTTCATCAAGTTCATAAATACATTTTCTAAATTAATGAGCAAAACTATTATACTCTTCAAAAATAGAACTCAAATGAATTACCGTATTCTAATACATATGCCAAATACAAAGACGATGGTTTGTATCAAACTATCTAGAAGTCAAAACTGTAGCCATTGCTGCATCCTGATCCAGAAGCATGGTATTTGGCTTCTTTTCAAACATAGTTCTGGCAAATGTATCGAACAACCATTCAAAAGTTTGTGAAGTCTCATCATACAATAAGGCACCACCAAAAATAGTAGTCTTCTTATGATGGTTTACTTCTACAAATAATGCAAATAGATGTCCTTCGTTGTTTTTTCTATAAGTTGTGTCAAAACAAACCATATCTCCAAATTTTGCATAATTAGTTTTCATCTTTGCATCAGACCAAAATATGTTGGTGATCAAATCATCTTTGTCTACTTGAATTGCATAAAAAAAAGTTAGGATCTTCCAGTTGACTTCTTTGCAAGTACTCAAGCACACCTCTTATATCTCCAACATTCATATCTCTTGTTCTTTTAGAACATAAATAATTTCTATAATCTTCAGGAATGAATCCCAAATTTTTTCTTCCACCTACTTGTCTAATCTCAAAGTCATGAATTGCTTTTGGACGTATCCTGACACTGATGGCTATATCAATTTCAGTCGCATGAGCAATATTTATCTTTCTATGAGATCTGTGCAGATGAGTTTTACATGGACTAGAAAGATAATAGTTGTGTTTCTCAAAAATTTTGTAATGCAATATTTACCAGTTCTTTGACTGTTAACTCTGAATTTTGCTAAATACCCAAATCTTATTTTCAAATAAGGGACTCTCACATAAGCATCTCATTTGTCTTTTGCCCGTTTTCCTTCAGCACTAGAACAAAAAATTCTATCAAGCATCTTACCGCTGCTGTCTCTGTGACCGTTCTTCCTTTTTATGCTAAAACCTACTAATTTTGCATATGCATTATAAAAATTGTAAGCTGTTTCTTTTGTATCAAATTTCATGCCAATCTTTGGGACTGTTTCAACAGGTATAAGTGAGTGAATTTTATTTAAATTTTTATCAACATTCAACCCATCAAACTTGAACTCCCTTTGTCTTGGTTGGCAATTTCAGAGTCATGTTCCTGATCGTTGAAGTCTCCGAAGTCTAATCGATGACGTGGTGAAGATTCATGTCCAATAGAAATGTCAGAACCAATATTCAGAAAATAGTTAGATTCAACATCATAATCAATCAATAATCTACAGTTCAAATTATTGTTTCTAGAATAAAAATATTGACACGAATGGCAATTAAAGTATAATTCACACAAATATTTCAATACAATATAGTAGGAAAAAAATTTGTTCAAATTAAATTAACAACTTACCAAGGATATAAACCAATTGAATTAATCTAAAATGGCAATATATAGGAACCTTGAGAAAAAAAAGTCAAATGGGAAAAGTTGCTCTTATAACACCAGAATAAATGAGTGGTAAAAGGATATCAATCTGGTTGTATTATATATTGATGTTTAGAAACTACTAAAATAGTTAAAACATTCTACCTATTCTTAAATTCCATAGACATGAAAAATGGGCACATAAAAAAAATCATGAATTTCATTGGTCATGAGCCAAAGAATTATTTTGAGCTTTATTGCTTAGAAATGGAATAGAAAATCTAAATCGTATTTGCATATGTCAATGTAATTCATGTATACACAGTACAAAAGTAGGAAAAGTATGGTTATGTGCAAAGATAGTACAAAAAAAAAGATTGTGTTTCTGGCTTTCTGCATATTTGTTCTATTTAGTTTAAAACATATAAATAAACTTGAGACTTGATATAGAAAAAAAATATCAAACACTACTTAGATATGGTCGTCTTGATTGCAAGAGCATAATTATTTAAGTAACCAATATCAAACAATGGATGTTAATATGCCGTAACAGCCATTGAAATGGTGGAACAGAAAGGTATTCAATAACACAATTTATGAATTTTTTTTTATTAAAATATTGAATTCTTACACTTACAATAAACAAATATTTGTTTATAGTTTGTTTTGTAGGATAGAATAGCATGCCTAATACGTAGAAATTTGTTTTCTACTGTAAATTTTTCTAGAATAAAATGTAAAAGCATTCTCTTGTCTCCCCAAGTCATACGATTCAAGGAAAAGTAAGAGTATGTGATTATTTTAAAATTTTCATATTACCTCGGAATTGGTCATGCTGCTTATTATCATCCTCTAGAGATTCTTTAGTAAACTACTGTAGTTTGTGATATGTTAGTAAAATAACAAAAGATTTAGGGTTAGTAGAAGTTTGGAAGTGGAATTTGGCGCTGCTACTGAAGTTTTGTAACGATCATGTGACTGGTTGTGAGGCAAGTCGTGTTGAGAAGGAATAGCGTCGTATTGAGAAGGAATTGCCGAATTGATTTTTGGATAGGATTGGATTAGTGAGATCATGTGAGTTGTTGCAAGTGTCAAATTTTTAGGGTAAGACTTGGTAAGGGGGCTCCTTAAGGGTGTTGAGGATTAGATGCACATTATTTTAGTTAGGTAAATGTATATAGATAAATGGTGGGACTTACCTGAAAGACATGAGATTTTCCTTTCAATAACAAAGTACAAGGGTTAAAATTGGAACACTAGTAATATATTGTTTGCCTAATTGGTAAGTGATGCTAATTTTGGGATGGATAGAAAAATATATACGAGACTTTCAATGGGATGAAGGGAGTATAAAGCAAAAACTATTATATTACATACACATTACAATTGTCTTCTAAGATTACCCATCTTTTGAAATGTTGTAAATCAATTCATTGTCAGTTTGATTAAAAATATCTTTTTAGTGTATTAAACCAAGCTATTTAATTTTCTATAAGTTTCCTTTCTAGAAATTTATCCACGACCTAATATAAAATAAAATTTTGTTAGTGAACAAGAAAATCTGTGAAATATATTTCATATGAGCATGATGATAATGAAGATATCACTTGAGATGTGAAAAGCTAATATAGGGAAAAAACTAAAGAAATCAAATTATTTGTAAATTTAAAAGTAACTTGTCTAATGTTCGAATCAAATTTAGTAAAGACTTGATTTGAAGATTTGGAATTGAAACTTTACGGGATAACATCCTATTTCTTGATTTTGATCCGTGCTTATAAAATATTTTTTTTAGTTTATTCTAGTTGTTTAAGACCCCTTTAGTTCATTTGTTGGAGTCATGTAGCTGTGCTTGGTCTCCTAGGTTGTCATTTGAGTTCTAATCTAAAATTAAATTTTAGTTTCTCATAACTTATTAATTAGCTTTTGACCCTAATATGTATTTTTTTATGTTATCAAATAATAGCAGCACATTACATGTATACAATTTTTCTAAAATCAAATGGGATTAATTGACTCCATTTGGAGCTATGTGACTCTGCCAATACGCTTGGATAGTTAGTACAAAATTGATCAAATTTTAGTTAGATTATGAAATCCTTATAATCTTGCCATCCTAATTTTACCTTTGGCATACTATGATAAAGAGTTAAGAGTTTATTGGAAAGTGTTATCAAATAAGATATTGTAATAGAAAAAAAGACTGATCAACTAATGTTCCTCTTAACTAGTTCATAATATTTGAAAATACATCATAAGATCATAATATTTCTTTAAAATCAAGGAATCTATATTGTATTAGCATGGCTTAAGTAATTTTTAATAAATTTCTTTTTAATACTCAATTGATGGGAAATTATGATTTGTGTTTGTGTAACTTGTTTTAGGATTTGGTAATTAATTGGTTGATACATTGCTTGATTACACTTCATCCTTGTAGTTTTAAAGTTTTGTGTTTGCAGAAAAATTCTAACAACTGTTTGATACATGTTTTCGTTAAGTAATGTTGGTTTATTTAATAAGTAAATTTAATATACATTGTCAGTGTATACACTATCATGGTTGGATGAATGACCTGTAAACAAAATTTGAATTTAAAATTCAAATTTTATACATGTGTAATATATCTAACCGTGATAGCATATTCACTGACAATGTATACAAGATTAATCCTTATTTAAATAGTATGAATTGTAATTATTTCTCATGCATTTTTTATACACAAATATTACATATCTAGATTTTGTAAAGAGGTTATATTCAAAATAAGGTATCTATATTATCTAGATATGCAATATTTGTGTTACACAGTCAAATAAGTTATTAGAACAAAAACGTGCAATGAACAAAGCACTCAAAATTAGAGGTTATATATACAATAAAAAATCCATCAGAAAACCAAAACATCCCATAGCAACTTAAATATTCTAAGAGAAAATAACATATAAACTCGTGTAAGCACAATAGAAAATCATAAATTTGAAAAAAATTCTATTAAACTCCAATGTTAGGGATTTTATATCGATTGATGACAGTAAAGAGTTCTCTTCTCCTTTTGACGTTGTGGATACTTTTATATATTTTTACCAAAGAAAAATTTTATTTTTGAAGTTGATAGGCTTGCTAATTTTTTTGCAAATTCTTTCATTGATCTAGGTGACAAGATCATGGCTCAAGTAACAGACTCTAACCAATATCTCTCAATGAATTAGAAGATCTTATACTTGAGTGGTATAATACTCAATATTGGAATTTTTAAATCAATATAGGGTACAAAGCAAAACTTAATCGATAAAAATAATCTATTTTTGTAATTTTAAATTAGTATATTTGTTAAATAGGTTGAACTCTTTTTGGGGAAAGAGTCCTTCTAGAAAACTACTAGATAATGTATGTGATTCCATATTTTGATTTATATGCCCTATATGTTATGTTTAATGCTTAAGTTATAATTCATTAAATAAATTTTTCTCAAACCTCTTTTCTCAGTTTCGGTGCATCAATATTAATTACCTTTTATAACCTTTCTTTTTTTCAAAATTTCAGAATGTTCATGAATAACATAAAAAATAAGATTTTGATCATTGGAGGAACTTTTTGTTTAAGTTTTTTCTGGTCGGAGAAGGGTGAAATTTAAGAAGTGGAGAAGGAAAAAAGGAATTTGAACTCAAAATCTCTAAGTACTAGAGTTTTAGCTTTAGTTACTAAATCAGGACCTCCACCGTAGAAGAACATGATAGGTTGGCAAGTTTGTAGTTGAGGCAAGCATTAAAACCGGTTATCCCACATTTGTTTCGTTAGAGATTATAAAAACTCTAGTCTTGTTTAAGGGAACATTATTACAAGCTAAGCTTCAAGAATTTGGGTGTCACTTTAGTTCTAGTAAGCATCGTAATTTTTCATGAGTAGTTTTAAATTTACCAATCTATCAAATAGACTTAATTGAAATGCTTTATTGTATTTAGTTTGATCATGTTACGAGGATACAAGAATTAGCTTTCAGTGAACTAAGAAACTATGAGATCTGAAGATTAAGGTCACTACAATTTTAGCTAAAGAAGAAATACAGAGAGCAAAGTTCAGGGTGAAAAGGCCAGTAGTTCTTGCAACCACAAAAGGTTTTTTTTTTTTTTTTGTGTAAGTGGGAAGGTTCAAATCCAGAATCTCTCACTTACACTCCCTCCCTTGAATTACCCAACTCATCTATCCCTCCTGTAGCCACAAGGTTAAGGATTATAATCTTTCCACTTATGATAGGCATGTTGTTAAATGATAAAAGAAAAAAAAGAAAAAAGTGAAAAAGGATCGGAGATGAAGAGGATTGACTTCTAGAATCAGGTATATTGATGGAATGTCAACTTGTGGTACTTAAAAATAGTCATCCTTCAATATAAAGTGAAACTTATCTTCCTTTATATAAAAATCCAACCTTTCTACTCTCATATTAAGCCACGTGATAGCATTTGGGGAGAGAGGCTACTGTGTAAATGCATGTTTTGCCATTAATGTCCTCAAAATTTTGACGTCTCATTCGAATAGTGCATAACAATTGAGGAGTTTTTCTGCCTTTTTGCTTCTAATTACTACTTTGCCTTGCAAGATATGATAGCTCCTTGAAATAGTAGCTAGTTGTTGAGGGTTGTTTTTGGCATTTGGCATGCCATTCTTCTCTTTTCTTTCTATTTCTTTTTCGTCTCTTATTTTTTCTCTCAAAAATAAAGAAGCAGTAGTTGGATTGCTTGCAGATGGTCATCCATCTCTTCCTCTTCTTTGATTGTCAAATCAACCCATTTTCCTTTGAATTTTTGTTGTAGATTTTGGTTATCCACGTGATAATTGTACTTAAAAGATGAAAAATCGGGGACTTTTGCCTAGATTAGGTTGTACTTTTTGACCAAAAAACTAATGATTTTTCCTCCAAAGTTTGGCACTTGAGTTTTTTGCCAAATTTTTATGCTACAAGTTTTTTTAAAACTTTAGCTACAGTAAAATTAAAAATCTTTTCAAAGTTTTTAAACTACACACTTCAAAATATTAAAAAATTTATACACTTCAAAATTTTTTTTAAAAACTTCTATAGTAAGTTACAGTAAAATTTTAGACAAACACTCAAAAAACTCACTTGCCAAATGGGGCCTATGTTTGGTCTTCTGATTCATCTTACCTTACACCATCTCATCTCTCAATTATCCGATTATTACATAAAAAATACATTTCTAAATTTGATTTTTTGGATTTTCCAGTTACATGAAAAATAGGGCTTTATGTCACGGATTGCTTGTTTTCCTACAAGCCAACACACGGTGCGACACTAGCGAACGTTCAAGTCTTAAACTATGAACGATTGGCTAGTTCAGCCTATACACAAAATGTGTGGAAGTTATGCGAAAGCGTAAGCATAAGAGTAGTAGGCAAAGATAGAAGTATATGTGGCAAAGGAAAGTTTATATTACACTCAAACTTCTTGTACAAAGGTTACTACGAATGGAAAGGGTTTGATATATTTATAGGCAAGTTAAGAACACTACACAACTCTAGAGAATTGTACAAAGTGTACACCTAAGCGCTATTCTAGAAATCTCTACACAAAGTGTATATACACTTGGATTCTAGAAACTTATACACAAGTCTCATCTTATCCACAAAGTCCTAGACTATTCTATAAGGCTCTTGGATAGCCTGGAACGTTCTACAAGCTTCTAGCATGTCCTACACAATTCTAGCAACTGGTGGCACAACTTCCCTATCTTGGTCAAACCTATAAGGTTTGGTACTTAGTTGGGGGATTGAGGTGTGGATCTACTAACGGTCTCAACTTTGGTGCCAGGATTACTACGTACTGTGCTGCGGAACTTGGCCGATTGAGCACCGTCGAGCGGTCATGCATGGTTGCTTACGGGAGTACCCGAGAGCGCATGCGTGTGTGGATGGGCCTGGTCGCACGCGAGTTGGGTGCGATCCGTGTCATCCTCCCTCACTTGAATAAGGCCTCGAACTAATGACCTAACTTGTCTCATATGCATGTATGAGGTCTTCAAACTGCCATAATTTTTTGACCGGTTCTCAACTAATGCTTCAGGTAGCCCATGCCAATGCACCAAATACTCCTTTGATGGTGCACGATTTCTGTGTCGGATGATACAATCGGCCACGATCTCTTTCGCAACCTTGTCGTACTCGTTTCTCATACCCACAGGTGCTCTTGCCGACAAGTTTCTTGATGGATTGTGCATGTATTCATAAAATTGTTTGAGTAAGTTGATATGAAAGGCCAGGTGGAGTTGAGATAAAACCTCGGGCAACTCCACCTTGTACGCTATGTTGCCAATCTTCTTAAGCATGGTAAACAACCCTTCATATTGACACATAAGTTTCTTGTGCACTTCGTAGATACGTTCATATTGGTAAAGTTTCACCAACACTTGGTCCTCCTCCTTAAACTCCCGAAACAATTGTTTGCGATCGGCCCACTTTTTCATCCGTTGTTGGACCTTCTCCAAGTAGAGTTTAGCCCTTTTTGTCTTTTCTTGCCAATCCTTGGCAAAATGGTATGCAGGAGGACTCGCTCCTCTATATCCCCCAATGATGTCCTTCGGGGTCGTCGGTTGGAATTCTAGAATGATCTCGAACGGACTCTTGTTTGTACTTTCATTCTTCTGGAGATTGAAGTAAAATTGTGCGACATCTAGTAACTTTACCCAATCTCACTTGTTCACCACAATATAGTTCCGAAGATACATTTCTAGCATATAATTGACTCGTTCCGTCTGTTTGTTCGTTTACGGGTGCATGGTTGTTGACATGTTAAGTCCCGAATCAAGCAAACAGAATAACTCCTGTCAGAACCTGCTCATGAATCGTGAGTCACGATCGCTCACGATCATTGCTGGTAACCTCTAGTATTTGACGATATGGCTCATAAAAAATTTGGTTGTCACCTCCGTGGTACACTCCTTTGGGCTTCGGATGAAAGTAGCATACTTGGACAACTAGTTAGCCACAATAAAGATGCTCGTGCATCTCTCAAATTTAAGTAACCCAACTGTAAAATTCATTGAGACGCTCTCCCAGACACATCTCGATATTTACAATAGTTGCAGCAGTCCAGCGGGTAATTCATGCTTCACGTTGTCTTGCTAGAATATAAGACAAGTCCTCATGTAATTACCGACATCATCCCTTAAACTCGACAAGTAGTAACGTTTTCGCACGAGGGACAGCGTGAGATGCATTCTAAGATGGCCAGCGTAACGGTTGTCGTGATATTTTTTAAGAATGTCTCTCCTCAAGTGTCCCCAATCGGACACAAATTCGCTGGCCCTTGACATAGAAGACCCCGTTCTCGAGTTAAAATCGTTTCGTCTTTTCCTTCAGTGGCTAGCTCCATGAGCGTCGGTACCCTGTCATCGTCCTATAGTCCTTCCTTGATTTGCTCCAGAAGCAGCCCCTCCATTATGTACACGGGCGCGATGACGTTTTTGCGACTAAAAGTACCGGGAATAACATTCGTCTTGCTCAGATTGTATTCAAGCTTGTACTTGAATTCATCCAAGTAATCCAACCATCATGTTCGCTTACTTGATAACTTCTTCTGCGATTGATGGCGACCTTGAGATAATGCTCCCAAACCTGCAAGCAATGCACGACCGCTAGCATCTCCTTCTTGTGTGTCGGTCACCATTTCTTAACGTTGCTTAACTTATGGCTCATAAATAATTGGGTGTCCGTCTTGCATTAAGATACCATCAATGTCAATGTCAGATGCGTCAATGTATACTTCAAATGGCTTGACAATGTCAGGCAATATCAAGACCGGCTTTTTGGTTATCGCATTCTTCATTACCTCAAACGCTACTTGGAAAAACATCGTCTATGCCCACGTTTTACTTTTATGTAGCAAATCCGTTAGCGGAGCAGCGATAGTTGAGTGCCCTGCGATAAAATGAAGATAGTAATTAACCAATCCAAGGAACGATCTCAATTCCGTAGGTGAAGTCGGCACCAACCACTCCATAATGATTTTAGTCTTTTGCGGATCTATACAGATCTTGCCGCTCCTTACGATATGGTCTAAGAAGGAGATTTCGTGCAAGTCAAACTCGCACTTCCTCCTTCCAGACATACAATTTATTGGCTATCAAAGCAGCGAATACCTGTTTTAAATACTCAACGTGTTCATCCATGTTATTGCTATAAATGGCAATGGATTTGTTTGGATAGAGTATTATTTAAAATAATTACTGTAGCACTTTTTATAATGTGATGTATGTGAGATAAAAAGGTGGTTGGGAATAAAAAAGGTGGATTGAGAAATGTGTTTATGATGCAAGCGAAATATTATTTGAAAAAACCTGCTATCCAAACACTCCTAATATCGTTGAGATAAACCATGACAAACTTGTCTAAAAATTCTTTAATACTTCTTGCATCATCGTGCAACATGTGACTGGTGCATTTGTCCACCCAAACGGCATCACATTAAACTCGTATGATTTATACCTTATCATGATGGCCGTTTTGGTCTCGTCTCTCGCCTTGATTCTCATTTGATAGTAACCCTTGCGTAAATCAAGTTTAGATAATATTATTGCCGGTTATAGTCAATCGAACAATTCCGCCATAAGAGGTACAAGATACTTATTCTTGACCGTTATCTTGTTGAGCGCACGATAGTCATTATACATACGCAAGGTGCCGTCTTTCTTGCATTGAAAGAGTACGGACACACAAAAAGGGCTCTTGGAGGGATAGATAGATTTCGATTTCAAAAAGTCTCCAAGTTGCTTCAGCAATTCCTTCAATTCTTCAGATGACATTCGGTATGATAACCGAGAGACTGGTTTAGCTCCTTTCACCAGCTCTATGGCATGATCAATTGCACGTTTAGGAAAAAACTCCTTTGGTAGTTCTTCCGGTAGCATATTTTTGAATTCTACTAAGACTACCTTAATCTCGTATGGAATTGGTACTGACTCCGTAGATTAGCACAACGGTGAGTATTCTTCATTAAGTATAGCCACAAATGTCGAATCATCCTTTCGTAATCCATTCTCCAACTGACGGGGACTAAGTTCTGTTTCTCAACATACATTCACCACACAGAGTTTACCTTCTTGCGTAATGAATATGATGTCTTCGTGCGGCACCATGATCGGGCTCGGATGATTGGGCCTGTCAATGGGTCAAATCCGGGTCTAAATTCATTATTTTGGACTCGAATTCGTCATTCTATATCGGTTCTGGACTCAGTCTGTTTACCGAATGGGTATTAGAAGTTATATCTGGAATATGGATTCGACGGGTCCCGGATTCGGGTTAGGTCTATTTGAAAAAAAATTTCAAACCTATTTTACAGCAAGATTAAAAATAAAACCTGTTTTGACAAGAATTAAAAACGAAACATGTCTTGCAGAAAAATTTGATATTCAAAACCAATCACAAATCTAAATAACAAATTACAAAACCAATCACAAATTACAAAGCCAATCACAAAGTCATTCCAAAGCGACAAAATCAATATGACATCCAACAAATTACAACTTCTTCAAGGTCCAATCAAACATTAAATATCAAATACATCATCCAACAAATGAAATACTATTGTTTCGTAAATTTTAACACTTTTCATGACTCTCAAGTTTCACAATTTTCTGCAAAAAAAATAAGAAAAAAACTTTTAATATGGATTTAAAAAGAAAAAACAACAAAAGAAACAAAAAATCAAATTATAAAAACATAAACATGAAGGACTTACTTCTTTTCTTTTTCAAAGATAATCAATCTCCAGTTGTTATCAAAGTCTCGACCACATCAGGAAGCAAAGAAACGCGCGTCTCATCAATTACCCTTTCGCCAACACTAAATGCTGATTCGGATGCCACAATAGTAATTGAAATTGCAAGAATAGCACGAGTCATCTTCCTAAGAACAAGAAGTTTTGGGCTATTCGCCTTCCACCAATCTAGTATGTCAAAATCATCCTTTCTTAGAAATACAAGCTCTTCCAAGTATAATTTCAACTCAAAATTTTGGTTGGTAAGGATTGTTGAAGAACAAGATTGATGATACCATTTGTCAAAATCAGACAACTTATTATCATCATAATCTTCTACATCCATATTTTTTTACTAGAATTAGAAGTCCCATCTCCAATATTATCTCCAACATGTGACAGCCCCACCTTCCCCTAGGGCGAACCAAAAGGGTTAGCGGATTGCCTGCCCAACTCTCGCCAGAACTACGAAATTAATCACACTCATAATACATATTCACATCGATATCATAGCATTCGAACGCTTCAACGGTCGCGAAAATCGAAAAAATGAAAACGAAACCGCGGATGAATAGTGCCGGCCACGTCACTATCCAGCCGGAATCTGGCCGAATTGTTGGCCGGATTCCAGGCCGGATAGGGGCCAGTAGCCCAAAACAAAGGGGTCAAAAACTCCTGTCAATCCGGCCGGTAATCCGGCCAAGAACTGGCCGGATTCTAGCCAGAGGCCAAAACCTCAAAATTTTTTTTCTTCCCTGCATATCTGGCCTTGTATCCGGCCAGAACTTGGTCGGATTCTTGGCCGGATTTGGTGAACAGTGACTTCGCCAAATTCTTTTCTTTTCTCGTTCGATTCTTGTACTCGCACAAGTCCAAACTAAACACAAGTGACATGTATCCACCAATAGAGCAAGTACATATCAAAGCAATATATAACATATACAAGTGAGGAAACACTTTTATACATCCTTGACTTCCAAGTTTTACAACTCAAAAGGGATCATGGAGTCCAAATACATTTAGGAATTTTCATAATCGAGGAGCTATACGAACAAAAGAATGCTTAACGAGTTCAACTCGTTTCTCAAAACATGATTCCAGAAGTGGTTCCTGTAAGAAAAACAAAAGTCGCGGGGTGAGCTTACGCTCGTGAGGTACCAAGAAGACACACAAGTATAAACATACTTCACTATAGTTAACCAATGTACATAAAGAAGTAAACCAATATGAAAGGATACAATTGGCTCTCAAGAGCCACTTTCCACTTGCCGCAGTTGATCTCATATTCGTTGACACTCCGTCAACCTGTGAAGAAAGGGACAAGACCGTAGATCCCACTTTACACCACATTCCTTCCACCAAACATTCCCCTTGCCGGGCCCGAACAACTCACAGTAACAGAGGGGCGATACTCGAGTATACCACAGGATCGAGGGAACAACATTTCACTCGGCTAACAGTAAATTCATAGTTGATTATCGAATCGCCCAGGCCTTTGCCGGCTCGACTCGAATAACAATCAATGAGGTATGAGCTCAGATATCACAGTTAAGTCGTTGGTCATAGTCCCAAACGACGTTAAATCATGCACAAATACAGTTTCGCAGTTAAATAGTAACAGTCATACAGATAAGAGAACGGGAGCGATGAAGTACACTCTTGTCCCAGTCAGGCCAACCAAGTTCACATAACAAGTACAAACAGTCATTTAAGCAATAAATCATATAATGGTACACTCACCTAATCAAATAAGCAACTTCACAAATTTCCTTTAGGTGTAGGCCCCAGATCACCGGCACGACCTATAATAAACAAGACCACCATTGAGACTCGAACACACATCAAACTACTATAATGAGCTACTAGTATAATATAACTAAGAAGTAAAATGGAGTGACAGTGGGTGTTAGGTATGAACAACCTCAAAATCTCTTCAATTCTACCCAAAATCACTCACAACTCAAGATTACCAAATCTCCATAACATTGGACAGCATTTTCCCTTTAATTTTCATATTTCCAACCTATCATTCATCACCAAAGTTCACATGAAACGATCACATGTACATATATATTTCATAAGCTAAGTAATACACCTCATTAGGGTCTCACTACCCTTAAATCTCAACCAATTACAAGCTCATAAGCCAACCATAAAAAAAAACCCCAAATATATAAAACCCTAAAACTGAAATTTTCCTCTAAAAGCTACAATTTTCCGCAACAAACCACCATTGACATATAAAGGCCCTATATTACTCAATATAAGGCTATCATTCCACGGCTAACTATAATATACTATATAAAATTGAAAAATCCTTAATAAATAGGAAAATTGGACAACTCAACCATAATTCAAGAAATAATCCACAAGATCACATGCTTCACCACTAGAATCCATTAATTGATCATTATTATCATCAAAGAGGAGATGTCTTGACAACTCACCTTATCAACTACAATAAGCAAGATAGCTAGTGATTCTTCTTCACAAATGGCTCCACCAAAGACCTTAAACTAGCTTATCAACTTACTTTTGTGGAGAAATTTGGAATTTGAATGGTAGGTTTACAAGATTGGAGCAAAAAATGAAGAACAAAAGTTGGAAGCTCTTCTCTCTTTTCTCTCTATGTTGCACGGCTAAGAGGAGAAAAATGGAGATGATTTTTGGGTCAAAATTGATTTAGGAAAGGTGAGATAGCTCTAGTCAAAGTCCAACATCTAATGGGAGAGCGACAAGTGGCAATTCTTGTGTTTATATTATCCTACTACTTACCAAGGTTTACTTATCTAGATAACCTCCAATTAGCTCATAATACCATGTAATATAATCTCTATATACAAAACTTCTCCAAATTACCCACATTTATCGCACTTATCGCCCTAGTGGGTCCCACCTCCACTGTACACCACCATTACCACAGAAAATGACTTATTTTGGAAAAATAATTTAAAAATCATATTTTCTCACAAAAATTCCCAGAAAATTCATATAATAAAGAAAATATAGAAAATATGCACAAAGGAACAAAATAAATGCCTAGAAAATAAGAAAAAATTTCGAAATCTCACACAACATAACTGATGCGGTTGAGCCCAAGGCCTATGGTGCTCAAGTAGACCCTGTGAAGGTGCCCCAAAGCCCAGTAACTCGAGCATGAGCCAAGAGATTCAAGGAGTCGCTTCAAGCTTTGGTTCGTGCCGTCCAAGCCTAAGAGAAATCGCCCATTGAAGGAATTGAGTTGAAAGATCCTTGCAAGACTACTAAAGTATTGTTGACAATTGAAGTTACAAGTGTTCAAGACCCAAACGGTGGATTGGGGCGCTGAGCCTATGTATTGTTGGGCCAGCTTCGGCCAAGTAAAAGTAATAGGCTGGCCGAATTTTCTTATTGTTTTTCCAAGCTTTATTAGGGTTTAGTCAAGGCTATAAATAGCCCCAAGTGATGTTTTACATTCAGTTTTTCGATATTATTCAATAAAAATTCCAGAATTTCATCCATTGGTTGTGGCAAATTCCTTTAGCTTGTGAAAGCTAGTTTGAACATCCTAGCATGGTTCCTAGGTTGTTTACCGACTTATCAATCAAGCACATACACTTGATTGTGACGTCCTCTACCGTTGAATCCGTTCTTGAGTGGTCCAAGTTTGGGTTCAACTCCATCAAATCGTCAACGTGTCCTCTAAGATCCTAAGATAGCTTCCGCGCTCACATCAATAACTCAATGAAGGAGCACAGTCACCTCCGTATTCAACAAACATATCAACAATAACATTACAAACTCTATTCACATATCTTTGACCATTTTCTCCATACAGACTATATAATAATACTCTACCAAAGCCAACTTAAATATAGAATCAAACACTACAGCAATAGCCACTACCAAAGAACTTTCTTCTTTATATTTCTCAAATTTAGCTCTCATTGGAATCGCTATTTTGAAATAAAATCATGCTCGCTAAACTCCCATTGTCTCAACTTAAGATGAAAATTACATATATCAGGAAAGAAAACATTTGTCGTGAAAAAATTAGTACCAGTAAAATGACATATGGGTTCATAAATTTTTTCAAACAATCATGAACAACACTAGTCACTTTCCAATCAGCTTGTGAAGGATTGAACTTATAATTTCTGTCCATTTGTTCTAAATGACAAAAAACATCTTCAAAAGCAAAGCTGTTTCAAGCATCAAGAATGTAGAATTTCATCTATTTTGAACATCTATACCCACCTTTTTTTTATTTTTCAGCTTGCATTGATTAATTGCATTCTCAAACTTTTGATAAGAAGAAAAAGAAGACTTTTTCAAGTATTTTAAAGTCTCCCGGATCTTATGAAGCAAATGCCCAATAATAGATAACTCATCTTGCACAATCAGATTAAGAATATGTTCACTACATCGAATATAAAAAAGTTCACCTCCTAAATTGAGTAATGACTTATCCAAGAGCCATGATTTCAAATATTTAACCATTGAATCATTTGAAGATGCATTGTTACCAACAATAGAGGTCAACTTCTTGTCAATGTTCCATTTCAAGATGATATCAGAGATATATCTAAATAATATTTTACCATCATAAGGATATGGAATAGATTTAAATGTAAGAATTTTCTTTTTCAATTTTCAATGTTCATTGACATAATGAGCTGTCAAACAGACATAGGCAAAATTTTGGTGATCTGATGTCCAAATATCAGTAGTGAGACTTATCTTGCCATCAAAATTATCCAAATACTTATACAATTTTTACTTTTCTTCTTTATAAACACTAATCACATCTGTCCGGGCTGTATTTCGAGAAATCAGTTTAAAATATGGCTACAAATTATTCAAAAAAAATCTCAAAGTACTCATGCTATACCATGTTAAAAGGATAGTTGTGTTTTGCTACAGTTCTAGCCCAATCCATTCTATTTCTCTCTTGATCAAACTTAAAAGTTTCAACTTTAACTTTATCATTCAAAGTATTTTTAGCAAGCTGAAATACTTGCTGCCCTTCACTCCGATATTTTCTGGCGATACAATTATCTATGTGTTTTTTCAAGTGGTTTGTTCTGCTTGAACTATCTCTCGCTATTTTTTTTTGTGCAATATTTATATATGGCAATAATACCAGTAGCAGTCTTAATTCTATCCATATCAAACCATACTTTAGATGTTAATTTTTTTTCCTTAGGTTTCTTACATGAATCATCGTCCTTCATAGTCTCCTCTTCTAAATCCAAAATAGCAACCTCATTTTCATCAGTTGTGCTACTTGGTATTGGATTACTTGGCAAAGATGACATCCTACAATTAGTTAACACGAGAATTTCAAATATAGTTTAGCCAGATCTAAATCAGTTTAATTACAAGAGAATTGACTTGCAATCCATCTATGTTTAACATATTATATTACACTGCTGTCAAGATAATAAGATATTAATTGCTTTACATTTTGCGACCATCTTTGACAAAGATTAAAAAAAGAAACCACTGAATTAAATGGCAGATCAAGTCCCAAAGTCCCAATAAGCTCAATCGAAAACTTCAAAAAACAGCAATCGAAAAAGCAGTGAAACTATTTTCACAATAAGGTCAATGATATCTCAAGTCAAATACCAATTTATTTTGTCCCCCTGTTCTAATCATCTTAGTTATCAAAAAGTTAAGCATGGAATGGTAAATCTCAACCTACACAATTGACCTAAAAGTCAATGTCCCAATCATAAGGTCTTGTCTAAGCTAATGAGACCTTTATTGCAACTATGTGCACGTACTATGAAAAGAATATGCTTTACATTTTCATTCACTTACCCAAGTAATTGTAATTACTTCCGGGTGGAGTCTTTTCTACTAAATTATTTTTGCTAAACAATTAGTATCACTTTGCTAAACCAATTGTAGTAGTTTTGGTTTTTTTTTTTTAAATACGAAATATTAAGGAAGGGTTAACTAGATTCCAACCATAAATACATAAAAATATGACGAGATTATGCATTTCTTTGTCGTCTGCTGCAAATAAATTGTTCCTAGCGGCTATCATGGCGAAACAATTTTAGTAATAGGATTGATTTCTTGTTTTCTTTTCAAGGATTTCTTTGATAATTTTGTGGCTTGAATTTATAGAATTTGCAAACGAAATTAAATCAAACACGGAAGATGCGGCTTGACAATGGATGGAGGGCTTGGTCAGCAACAGAAGAGGGAGAGCAATAGTCGGTAGAATGGAGACTGTCAAAACTGTCAAGAGTAGACACCGGCTTGGCAATTGGAAGTCTGGAAGCTCTGATTTTGTCTTACTCCTCTTTGAAGCGTGAAAAAAAGATGACGTTGATACTCAGATTTCATCAATCATTACCAGAGTCTGGAGCCTGGAGGTGGAGGAGCAAAAGAGAAGTAAAAACTAAAGAGTAAAAAGAGTAAAGACCTTCCAGACATGGGGGAGGTGTGGCGGCTAAAGTCTAAAGAGTGTATTAGGGGTTGGATAATATTTAGTTGTTTGGAGCATAGAAGTAAATTTGAAATATATTATTGATAAATATATATTTTTAATTATTAATCTATTTTATATCTGGATACGGGTTGGAATGTTATATTCCATATCCGATCCATTTTTGTTTGACAAAACGGATCCGGATCCGGATCCGGGTCTGAGTAATAGAATTATATCATTATCCGGACCTATAAAAATTTGACGGATTCGGTCCGGGTCGAGTTCTGACCTGGACCGTTGATAGGTCTACAAATGATCGAGAAAGCGCATGCCAAAGAATACTTCGTATTCGTTGATCGGGGCAACGGAGAAACTAGTTGTACCCGTCTACTGATCCATGCTTACATGTAACTCATTGACTTCTTCTACCAGTTGCGTCCATTCACCGTTGACACCCTTGAAACACCCCAATGCTGGCACCTGCGTAAGTCCCATCTTGTGCATAGTGTTTTGACTCATATAGTTGACATTCGCTCCGATGTCTAGCAACGCCATCACTTGGTGCCCGTTAATGTTGGTGTCGATGTACATGGGACTCCGGTCATTTGTTGCCTGCACAACCTCAAGGTGTCATACGCACACGACCTTCTGTTTCTCCGTCGGTCTAGTTTGTTGCGTGATCGCAATAAGGCTGTCACGAGTATAATGCTCTTTACTCTTTCAAATATAGCACCCCTCAAAGTTCTTGCCCGACTTACGATCGCTCGGGTCTTTACCCTTCTGCTACTTTTTGTTGGTCTCCGATCGCTGGGCTTGTTTTGATCGATTTCTCCCACTCTTTCCATTGCCTGGCTTTTTGCCCTTGTCTTTTGCAGACTCCTTCTGTTGGAACTCAATTAGTCGTTGGGCAGCTTTCATTACTTGAGAGATGTTTTGTGAGTTTTTAATCCTCCACCCGTTGCTTAGCCTATGGTTGTAGACCGTCAAGAAATGTGAATAATGTATTTTCGGGAGCCATATTTGGTATCTCCAACAACAAGTTGGAGAATTCATGTATGTACTCCTTCATGTGGCCGTCCTTGTGGTGGAGATGGCGAAACTTGGCCCTTGCCTCATGTTCGACATTGGCCGGTTCAAATTCGACCTTAAATGCGGTCCAAGTGGTGATTGTATCCTCATCACGTCATTCTTCATCACACTTCCGTCTCTACCATATCAAGACAGAATCCTTAAGATATAGTGGAACAGTTTGCAAACGAGTATCGTCACTTGTGATACTAAGGGTATCGAAATACCGTTCGAGCCCGTAGAGGAAATTCTCAATTTTCCTTGCTGTCCTTGCACTACCGTAGGCCTTCGGACGTGGAACCTCCACTCTATGTGTGATCACAGACGCACCACCTGTCCCTTGTGTCCGTAATGCATCAACTTAGGTCTTGAACTTCGCAAGCTCCTTCCGAACGGCTGATGGTTCTCCGGCGATCACGCTAGCACCCTGTGCTAGCTGGGCCTTGAAAGCCTCCAACTCCCCTTGAGTTGAACGACTTCTGCACCTAGAGACTTGACCAAACTCCTATATGGCGTCGTTTCCCTTTAGCAGTTGATCCACGGCCTCATTAAGTGCACCTTGCACGTCCTCGTGTAGTTCGACACCATCAAGCTGTTCCATGCGTTGGTCCAACTTGTCCAAACGGTCGTGATGATCAGCTATGGTCAGCTCTACTCGTGCCAACCTTGTTTTCAGGGCCGCCATCGGATTTAACACAGATGACTTGTCTCGTTTGCCTTTACCATGAGTAGGCACAGCCCTCTTCGGCTCCCTCGCGACTTGCTCCTCTTGTGGCTCCTTAGTGACGTCCGAACTTGTGGCCATCGCTACCGAAACTTAGAGATGGTATCAAGTTCTGATACCACTTGTCACGAGTTGCTTGTTTTCCTATAAACTAGCACACTGTGCGGCACTAGAGAACGTTCAAGTGTTAAACTATGAACGGTTGGCTAGTTCAACCTAAACACAAAATGTGCGAAAGTTGTGCAGAAGTGTAAGCGTAAGAGTAGTAGGCAACGATAGAAGTATGTATGGCAAAAGAAAGCTTATGTTACACTTAAACTTCTTGTACAAAGGTTATTATAAATGGAAAGGGCTTGTCCTATTTATAGGCAAGCCAAGAATACTACACAACTCTAGAGAATTCTACAAAATGTACACCTAAGCCGTTCTCTAGAAATTTCTACACCAATTGTATGTATACTTGGACCCTAGAAACTTCTACACAAGTCTTATCTTATCCACAAAGTGCTAAACTATTCTACAAGGTTCTTGGATAGCATAGAACGTTCCACAAGATTCTAGCATGTGCTACACAATTCTAGCAACTTGTAGCACAACCTCCCTGTCTTGGTCAAGCCCACAAGATTTGGCACTTAGTTGGGGGATTGAGGTATGGGTCTACTAACGGTCCCAGCTTTGGTGTTAGGACTACTATGTACAGTGCTGTGGAATTTGGTTGATTGGGCACGGTCACATGCACGGTTAGACACAGTCGCGCGCGGGCATGATCGTACGCGGGCTGGGTGCGATCCGTTTCACTAGCAATTTGGACCTTTGCTTTTTGGGGGAAATACGAAATAAAAAAGGGAACAGAGATATTTGTCGGTGCATAAAGTTGCTTCTTTTGTCTTACAATTTGAGTTTTGTGATTGGAAGAAAATAGCTACAACGAAAATCGATCCTGCTTTTCATTGTTTCTCCTGTGGAGTCTTCTTTGTTAAGACTAATTTTTTCTCTTTTTGTTCGTTCATTTTTTTTTTACATAACAATAGTAGACAAATAAAGGAATTAATATACATATGCTACTGTTGATAATTTCTTTTTGAATTTTATTTTGGTTGACAAACTTTTTTAGAGTTTTACTTACGGTTGGGAAGGCTTGCAAATGAATTGTTTCACTTACAGGTCATTTCTTCTATTTCTTCAATATATAATCAAATTTGGCCAACTAACTTGTGTTGTGATTGATTCTAGGGATAATTTTACAAACCTTCCTTGAGATTTTTAACAATTACAAAAAGATCTCCTCAGATTTTAAAAATTACATATACCTCCCATACTTTTACTGTTTAGTAACAATATAGGTCCAAGAACTTAGATTTTCTTTCAAAATTTCTAAATTGTCCTTTTGTACAAAATTTAGAAAGAAAAATATGGTATACTCAATTATTTTCTTCCACACTTTGCATAAATCAACAAGCCAAATTTCTAACAACCATTCAAGCATAAGTTCTAAAATCAAGTAGCCATTCAAAAGATCTCAAATTACATATACAGTATTAATACTTGCCATGAAAAAAAATACAAAATCCCATTGACAACCAATTTTATACCCCCAAATTAAATATCAATGCTCGGATACCTTTTCAATATAAGCTAATTTGATCTGGAACCACCATTACAACTTTTCCATGGCCTTAAAAATATTAATATCTCAAAAGTAGAGAATAAATTCTACCTCCACAACAAAATCATAATAAAAAAATTTCTAATCCAATGAAAGAAATCATTATGTAATTATTGACATTTTATAAAAGTGTTTCTTACAAAATATAAAATATGACAAATTCCACATCTTTAGTTCTTCTTCCTATTTCAATTATCAATTTTCTTATTTATTTCTCTATCATTGCAAGTCTCTTCATTTCCTTCTAGTTTGACTCATAATCTACACCATTTGTAGATTTTGTAATTTTAATTTGCTAATATCCACAAAATTGAAGATAATAAAAAGAGATTATATTAACTAGAAAATAGACAACAGATAGAAAAATAGATTTTTTAAGGTTTTGTATATTTATTGCCTTAAATTTAAAATTATCTACTAAGTGGAGGGCATTAGAGGTATTTTACTAAGTCAAGAGAGGTAAGTATAATTTCTTAACCCTAAGAGGATCCAAGTAAAATTGTCAGAAACCTCAAGGGAGGTTTTTGAAATTATCCCTTGATTCTAATATCTTGATAAAATATATTGCTTTTTGATGTGAATTAATTTGAGGAGTTCATTCATCTTTTTCAGTGAATTTGACTATATGTTGATAAGCATAATTTCAGTTTTTTCTTTTCTTTTTAGTCATATTCTTTAAATAGATGCTTGGTTTAGGTTAAGTTTAGTTATAATGTTTGTTTTGTTTGTTTGATTATGAGATAAATGTTAGACTATTGGAGCAGCTGATTGTAGGTGCTCAATGATTGTGATCATTTGAATGTTAGTATTTCCACTATTTAAGTTTTGTGTTTATATTTATTAGTTGATTCTATTTCTTATGTGACTGTATTTGAACAACTGGTTTTTAGCCTCCAACCATTCTAATTATTTCAATATGAATGCTTTAATATTCAGCTTTTGCTTTTACATTCATTAATTTGTTGCTTGGTTTCAATTAGGTTGGATGTCACCTATATAGTTTAAATTTATCCTTTTCGGTTGTTTGTTATTAGTTAGAAGTATTTATTGTCACTTTGATTAGTATGAAAAGAATAAAAAAGACAAGGTAGGATTTTTGTTTGATAAATGAGTTCTTTGATGGAAATTATAGTGATCAAGTTTTATTAAAAGAGAAAACAAATAGCTCTCATACACTAAAACGGTGTAAAGAGCTATTAATAAATTTGGTGCTTTCTAAATGAGTATTTTATTAGTCCAGTGAACGTAGACTCTAAAAATGCGTGTCTTGAAACTAAAGTTCCGAGGAACGATATTTATCCAAGTCGACTCACCATCAATTTTGTGAGAGAGCAAATTGGTAGCATGACTACAGAGAATCATGGAACCTCTATTAATGCAATTGAGGCTGCTCTTCACCATCCTTTCTCAGTCTGTGTTACACCTAACCCTAGACCATATGGCTTCGACTTTAGGATTCTTCCTAAATCGAACCATGGTGAGCTTACATCAAATTCAAAGACAAAGGTCTATTGTCCATTCATGATGTATAGATTTCATTTGGAATTCTTAGAATGATCCAACTATTGCACCTCAATAGCCAGTGCATTCTTTGAGCTTTCAATTTCTAGAAAATACAACACTCTATTTCAAGCAAAAAGCAGCTTGGATAAGTGGAAGTGTGGAATTAACATTTAGTCAAACTCGTTTCTGGTACTTGCCTGTTCAAATTATTTTAAAACTGTCAATATAGAATAGATTGGATTATAAAGTGTCCATCATGCAAACAAGAAGCTAAACTTGAGTTGATGTATTATTCTATATATAAGCTACTAAAAGAATATTTCTTTAGAATTTGTATACTATTACAAAACTAAAGTTGTTGTATCTTATTTAAGGTGCCGAATCGGAATCACAATAACTGATTCAATGGGAAGCATTCAGTGCCATATATTTGGAAAAAAAGCAAAAAGATTGATATAGTTTATAATTTACTGCTACATAGCTCGAGCAATTAGAGAAGCATGCACAATTCTAAACTATATTTTTAAGTAATTTTTCATTCTTTATATGTACATACACACACACACATACAAAGATGAATATATTAGCAATCAAATTGATTACTTTGACAACAATGAATCAAGAAATTTCCGCCACCTTGAGAAAGTACAGATTGGTCTATTTTTTCAAAACATATGAGACAAGTTTCCAACGACAGCTTCAAAGGAGAAACACAATCATCAAAACCTACACCACAGAGGCCTCAAGATACCATTGCTCTACCAGATCCAGCAACCACTTTGCAAATCTCATAGGTTATCACACCATCAACCAGCAAATAGAAACAGCTACCAGAAGAACACATGTTTACACTAACTGCAAAATTGGTCATTGAAAAGATAGTTGAGTCCACTGTTGAGAAAACAAACTTGTAACTGGATCAAACGGTGCAAAAAGTACTCTCAAGTTTACTTAAACAAAGATTGAGCAGGTGTCCCTTATAGAAGCTACATCACAAAACAATAAAATACTTGAAGAGGCTGTTATCATACCTTTCTCCAAGAGTCCTTTGCTCAACAAAAACCAGTGCATGCCCAGCAAAGAAGCCTACAGCAAGATAGTTAAACTCCTACCAAATCTAGCTAGAATATTTTGTTATTGGTATAGAACACTATGCCACTTAAATATATAATTATATCATATTTTGAATGCAGTTTTAGAATCCATTACTCCAATATGTTTTGATAGAGTAATTGATATAATGCATAATTGTTATTAAATTTGTGAATATTTTCCTTGATATTTTCCAAATATTGCATTATTGGATAGATTCTACTTATATTTGGTGATTAATGTTAATTGTAGGAAAGTGGAGCGAAAAAATAGTTGAAGGGGCAATTTTCCAACATGCTATGGGCTAATTTGGTGGTGGCACGATCAGGACCTACTTTCAAGTTCAAAAGACTCAAGAATTGTCTGCATGCAGAGGTTTCCTAGTTTGAATCGAACTCCGGACAGACATTGGCTAAAGAATTATAGGTTATCCTTATTAATTATAGGAACTAATTAGGAAACTAGGGCATTATCTTTTGTAGTTTTCTTTTCCACTTAGGAGTTTATTTTTCGTAGCTAAAAAGTAGGCAAAAGAAGAGGAATTTTTGTTTTGGTTAGATAAGAGGGCTTTATACCCATTACAAGGTAACTAATCTAGGCGTAGTAACACCCACTACATCATATGCTAACCACTTCCTCAACTCCTCAGGTGGGGATGCAATCTCCTGAACTCCCGGCTCCAAACTCAAGCTTTTCTTGGCTAACCAATCCGTACACAGATTACCGTCCCTCCACTGGTGTATTACCTCATATTCCTATCGTCGCTCCTTTAACCCTCTAATTTGGTTGATCTGCTCCAAGAGCAGGCTCTCATTTGGCTCTCCTTCAATAAGTTTTAAACTAACTTTAGAATCTATTTCAATGACTACTTTCTTATACCTCTTGTCCCAGGCTATCTTCATCCCAAACTAGACAGCCCACAGTTCAGCTCCAATATTGGTTCTCTGGCCTAGATTTGCCCAAAACCCACTAATCCATATTCTGTACTCGTCTCTTAAGAGCCCGCCAGCCCCTGCAACACCACTCCTGGAACTAAACGTCTCATCTACATTAACCTTTATCCAACCTCTCTCCGGTTTAGTCCACCCGATATTTATAGTTTGTCTTTCTCTGCTCCTGGCTTCCGTGTCTAATATTCTTTCATTAGATTCCAACAGTGTCACTATCATTTTATCTAGATTATCAAGCTTACTGCCATCCTCATTAATGCAAAAGCTATTCGTGCCCTCCCATATTGAGTATACCACCTGTTGGAATACTGCCTGCCAGTCTAAGTGATCCCATCTGCCTTTATTACCTCTCTTCAGGTTCTAGTCTATCCAGCATTCTCCATTCTTGCTGTTAAATTTCTCCCAAAATTTTGGATGAACTAGAATGTACCATATCTTTCTAGCCAAGGACAGTCTCTTAAAGTATGGAGCTGCGTTTCCGGATCCTACCCATATATTTTGCAATAACTACCTTCTTGGAGATTTTTTCTCTTTTTTTCTGCATTAGTTAAGAGTCTTTGGTGTCTAGCCAACCACATTATGAACTGCCATCTGCTCTGTCCTCTTTGCTTCCAAACTTGATTCCAACCTTTCTGATCCGGGACTGCTTCTTCATTGCATTCCAGATTATATGCAGTTCTTGTTGAAAACACCCCCGGGTTCCGAAGTCCAAACTGGGAAATCCCTATTAGTCCCTTCTTCTTCTAAATGTATTTTCTTTAGCTTACTTAACATTCGGGTAGGTAGTGAGAGCTCCAATGTATCCATACTCCATCCTTCCCCAAGTACCCAGTAGTCCCTGACCTGCTTATGCATCTCTCCTGGTGGAATTTTCCTTTTCGCTCATTTCCACTAACGGCTTTTTTACTAACCATACGTCCTTCCAAAATCTAACATCCACCCCATTTCCCACTTTCCACCTCACTCCTTTATTTAAAACCTTTTGCCTCTTCTCCATACTCCTCCAGACAAAGGATTTTCTACTATTCCTCCCTGGTTCTTTATATTTGTTCCGAAGAACCCTTACCCACAGTGACTCCTTGTGTTGCAAAGCTCTCCAGTTCAACTTAGCAAGAATTGCTCTGTTGGTCTCTCTCATTTTTCGTATTCCAAGTCCTCCTTCCTCTTTGTCCCTTGTCATAGTACTCCATTTCATATGATGAATTTTCCTGCACTCTGTCGAGGTCCCCTATAAAAAGTCCCTTGCACATCTCTCTATTTCATCTAGAACTGAACATGGCAACATAGCCGTTTGCATGGTATATAATGGAATTGCAGCTAGCACTGACTTCACTAGTGTTGCCCTTCCTGTAAATGACAGCACTTTCTTTTGCCAGCCTACTAGTCGTTTTTTGACTTTCTCCACAACTGGTCGAAAGGTACTTTTCGTTACCCTCCCATGTAGTAGAGGCATACCCAAGTATTTTTCCCAAGTCATCCGTGATCTCTATTCGAAACCTCCCTTTTATTAGCATTTTCGCACTCTAGGGTATGTTTATTGAGTAGAAAATCTTTGATTTGCTAACGTTTATCTTTTGCCTCGACAGCTTGCAAAAATTACCCAGGATATCTCCTATCACCTCAGCTTGTCCCGCACTTGCCTCTGGAAACAACATTAAGTCATCTGCAAAGCTTAGATAAGCTACATCTGGGCCATTCCGAATACTTTAATTGGTCTCCACTCCTTCAGTGCTACTGCTTCTTTAATCATGTGGCCTAACCTTTCCATACATAATACAAACAAATACGATGACAGCGGGTCGCCTTGCCGTATCCCTCTAGTTGGCTTAAATGGTGCTGTTTTCTCTCTCCATTTCATAAGACTTGCATGGCACTTGCTTGGACAGAGTTCATGATTAGCTCAATTAGCCCTTCCGGGAAGCCTGCTAACCTGAGAGTCTGATGTATAAAGCTCCATCTTAATCTAGCTTACGCTTTTTCCAAATCTACTTTAATTGTCATTCCGCCCTTCTTTCCCCTCCACTTGCTCATAGTGTGTAAAATCTCCTGAGCTATAATTATATTGTCTGCTGCTTGTCTGCCCAAAATAAAACTGCATTGATTCTGCTCGACTAGCTCAAGAATCATTGGCCGAATTCTTTCCACTATAATCTTCGTTACCACCTTATAGGAAACATTGCATAGCGAGATGGGTCTGAACTGAGAAATCATTTCTGGAAACTCCACTTTTGGTATTAAAGAGATAAGTGTGCTATTAACATGATCTGGCATTATCCTCTCTTCAAATACCTTTTTTACAAAACTGACCATTTGGGGCCTTACTAACTCGCAGTGCTTTTGATAAAATCCCGCATTTACTCCATTCGGCCCTGGTGACTTGTTTGGATTCATTTTGAATAAAGCTTGCTTGATCTCATACTCATATACCTGTCTCCCCGAAGCTTCCATTCTCCTCCTATCCAATTTTGGGAACATATCTAGTGTAGGACATTCTCCAGCCTCTCCCTCCTCCTTTTCTTGATACATGTCATGAAAATAATCCCGTACCACAGTCATTAGGATCTCCGGATCATTATGCCACTTACCACCATCATCCCTTAGTCTCGTAATTTGGTTCTTTCTTCTCCTAATTATTGTTGACGTATGAAAAAACTTAGTATTTTTGCCCCCCTACTGCAGCCATTCTATCCTAGATTTTTGCCGCCAAAAAATCTTCTCCTGCTCCAATATTTTATTGTGCTGATCCACTAGCTTCACCTCTAACTTTTCCAACTTTCTCGAATACTGCCTGCATAGTATCTTTTGAATTCCTTCCAATCTCGCTTTGCATCTCCTTTTTCGCTGAAAATATTGCCAAAAAAAATAGATTTCATTCCTTAAGCCTCGTTCTTAGCATTTGTATTTTGCCTTCTAAACTCTCCTCGCCATCTTTCTAGGCTTCTGCAACTACCTTTTCGTACCTAGGGTGCATGAACCATGCTTGTTCTATTCCAAATGGTTTCTCCCCTTTAAATCTCCTTGAGATCCCTTCCAAACAGACCTGTAACGGTGGTGATCTGAGTGAGTTTGGACTATGTGTTTGACCACTGCTTCTTGAAACAGCTCTCTCCACAATCCATTATGCAAAGCCCCATCGAGCCGCTTTTTGACACTCCGTGCTCCTTTCCTACAATTGCTCCAAGTAAGTGGAGGGCCACTGTATTCCATATCCATTAATCCCCCTTGCAATAGTAGCTCTTCGAGGCCTAATTGACTTGCTCTTCCTATTGGTCGACCTCCGCTTTTCTTTGCTGAATGAACCACCTCATTTAGATTCCCCACTACCAACCATGGAAATTTGATAGAGTTATCTATATGGAAGAGATATTCCCATAAGCGTCTCCTTATGGATGGATTAGGTGACGCATACACTGTTGATAACATCCACTCCTCTCCCCTAGCTCCCTTAACTATCATATTAACAATTTGTCTATTTTTAGTTATAGTTTCAACCTCCCATTTATGCCTGTTTCATAGTACCTAAATACCTCCTGAGAAGCCCTAAGCCTCTACACAAACTATATCAGTGAGTTGCGAGCTTTGGAAAACCCAATCTATTTTGCCACTGTCTGTTTTGGTTTCCACTAGAATAAGAATCAATGGATCATATTCCCTTAGCATTTCCTTTAAATTCCTTCGAAACTTTGCATTCGCTGTGCCACGGCAATTCCAACTGATAATATTCATAAAGTTATTGGAAGTTGGGTCCTGCTACCCCCTGCTCCTCATGCACATTCTGCTCCTGTGTCTCCATGACTTCTGATACTTCACTCATATACCCAAGATCCTTCCTCACACTTTGTTGAATATTGGCAGGATCCGCTGGGTCATCAATCATACAGTCTCCCCTACCATCTAACTTCTGTACCTTCCCCCATTGAATAAACTATGATTCCTTGCTTTTTCCGTCTACACTTTGCCTCACTAAGGAAATCTCTTGCTCATTCATAATCTTAATAGGGCTATCTCGTATATTTCCCTCCTGCTAGTCCTCTCGTCGGAAAACACATACACTATCCTCTATCTTGTCCATACTTTTCCTTTCCTGGACCTTCGAGCATTCTCTCTGAGTCCTACCCCGACTCTTCTTCAAGCCTCCTGTCCGCATTTTGACTAAGACCCCATTATTTTTCTTTGCTACCTCAAATCCATTCTTTGACTGTCCAGGTCCCTTCTGTCCATTAAATCCAACCTCAAATTGGTGAGGGCCAGGGATCGAACTAATCTTCTCTTTTAGCACAGCACATATATCTCTCTCCACTTGCAGTTGGTCCTCTTTCTCCTCCTTTAAGACCTCAAATCTAGAGCCTGAGACCTCCTTCATCAGCCCCCCCCTTCCAAATCTGAAGATGCTTTCTTGTTCCTTATTAGCCTGAGCCTCCTTCCTATTTCCAACCTTAATCCACTATTGGTTTCCTTGGTCCCCCATCCGTCCATTACCTACCTTGTCCGCCCCTCTAGATCCACCGTTCTGTCCTTCTTCCTTACTCTTTCCCTTCACCTTCGTCGCTGCTGCCCAACTTCCCATTCTCTCCACATATCCCGCTAACTGCCTTCTATTCTTCCTTGCATCCGTAATCATCCAGGGGCCAAATGGATTAGTTTCTATCTCTTTATGCCTCTCCCCCTTGTCTAACTCCTTTTCCTCCCCTGCTGCATTTTCATGTTGATGATGATGATTAGGACAATCATTCACCCTATGCCCATACCTTCCACAATGGAAACAAATCAGATGAAGCCCTTCGTACTTAATTGCCTGGAGTTCATCATTGACCCAAACAAAGGGGACCAACGATTTACCCAAATCAGCCTCTATGCAAACTCTCTTCGCAGTCTGCTAGTCAATTTTCACTGCTTTCCCCAGTGTATTCCCCAGTTTCATCAAGAAATCCTCTGTGTAATATTCAACTGGAAGTCCTGGCACCCGGATCTAGACCAGTGTGGATAATATCTTGTTATTGGAAGCTCGAAATTCTGGCCTCGATTTACTGATAGTCACATAATGACCTTGAATTATCCATGGCCCCCATCAAGCACTCTATCGTAGTCCTCTTTATTTCTAAATCTCGCTATGAAGTATCCTTTCTCCAGATCTGTGAGTTCAAAGTCATGTTGAAGTTTCCAGATTTCCCCTACTTTCTGCTCCAGGGTTTTGAACCCCATCTTCTTTCCCAACACCTTCAATATCAGGCTCTGCCTCCATGGCTTCCAGCTCTCTCTCCTTTCCGTCTCTTCTGAATAAAGCCTTGGGAAAATTGAATTTCTTTGCTTATTCTGGGCTTCAGGTTCATCTCCATTTCCTTTAGATCTTCTATAGTATCCCTCTCATCATTTGAACCCTCACAGAATTTCCCTTTGCCTTCCCCAAATCGCAGTGTATCCACAAAGGGTCTACAATTCTAGAACCCCGAATTCAGTTTATACGGCTCTTCCTCCACTGGGTTGCGGCAAGGAACAGTAATCTGCTCACCATATGCTATTCTTTTGAATTTCTTAATAGTCCGCCGCCGGATCTCATCATCCTTCTTCAGCGCGCAACTTGGATTCGGTTCCCCATTCTCCTTCTCCATCTCCATTCGGTTGCTCTAACTACTTCACAGTACGTGGCCGACAGTCAATTTGGTGGTAGCACGATCAGGACCTACTTTCATAAATTCCGAACTACCAACTGGTTCAAACTCCAATCCATTGAATCTGATGGGTTTTAATCAATCGGTTTGTTTGACAAAGCAAATGCAATTATGACTACATTTTTTTATCTTTGGCCAACTATTTCTTACAAAATGCAAGACCAAGTTTGAATTCTTTAGTTTAGTAACTAACGCTTTGTCTCTGTGCTTAATATACTCATTTAATTACTTCATTTGACTAATTCCCTTTATTCTCTCCATTTTCCCATGAATTATGTAAACATTTGTATTTATGTTTTTATTTCTCTCTTCTTTCTTCTATAATTCAATTTTCTTTCCAAATACCAAGTATTTGAATTTTACAATTTTTTTCATTTATCAAAGTAATTCTTCTCTTTGTCCTTATATTCTTTCTACAAATTATTCACCTTTATTCGTACAATATTATCATTATTTGACAATGATATATAATCTTAGAAAAGTTAAAATGCTTTAAAAAAATTAATTCATATGAGAAATTACTGCTCTTAAATATTAATAGTTTTAGACTTATGTTTCAATGATTTAATTGACACAACTTTAAAATATCACTTATTTGGTTGGCAAAGGGCCTACAAGTATTTTTTTTTAAGAAAAGGCTCTATAAGTACTTCAATTTAGACAAGTAATGCTTATAAATTAATGTAAAATATATTTATGACATCACATCTAATTACGATCAGCCTAGTGTTGAACCAGTGACCGTTGAGCCAGTAATTTTTCCGAGTCAATGAATGATTTGAGTTTCATAAACATGTATATATATATTTGCATAATTTATGGAAAAATGAAGAGGATAAAAAGAATTGGTCAAATTAAGTAATTAAATGTGTATATTAAGTGGAGAGACAAAGATTAATTACTAAGTTAAAAATCATTTAAACTTGGTCTTGCATTTATTAAAAAGTAGTTGCCAAAATAAAAAAAATCTAGTCATACTTGTATTTGTTTTATTAAATCATTGGATTTATTAAAACCTGTCTTGGTTGAATAGGTTGGTGGTTGAACCGATCAGTTTTTCAGTGTTTATGAAAAATAAAATGAAAAAAATGGCTTGTTACCCCTAACAGATATAGTGGCTCATCTAAACCGATAAGAAGACCGGTTGGCAATTCAGCTGGTCCGATCTGAATTTTAAACTTGCAGACTGATCTTGTCTAGTCCTTCAAGAGTCTAGAGACTAGTTGAACTTATCTAGTTATTGGGCTCGGCCTTAGGGTTTTTGTCATGGTCCAATGATTCAATCTGTTCTTGGGCCTAGCACGTCAAAATTAATTGAATTGGTTTTTCAGCCATTATTCATTGGTAAACCATTTTTCAGGTGCACAAGACCAACAAAACAATGCATTATTAGTTACCCATCCATACAAATTGAGATTGGCCGTGCTATGCACAGCCAATGCTCACCTGAAAGCATTTTATTGCGATCATATTTTTGGAAAAATATAATGAATTGTTTGTGCCTTTTTACTTTTACATTTAGCGTATAAATGGTTTTATAATTTTGGAGTTGATAATGTAGTCATGTTTAAAAGTAAAAAGAACAATGTGTATATCTTTTCATAAGTATTCTATTTTTTGTTAGTTTTTAGTAGTCAAAAGGAAAAATGTGCATGGTTGTTTAAAAAATGTAACTATTTTTATTAATCTTTGAAGAAGTACTTATTGATTGTTAAGCTATATAATTTTTATAGTATAAATTATTCAATGAGACGATAATTTTTTTTTTCTGTTAAGTTGGAATAATATATTCCTTTTTGTTTTATGAGGTTGCACTATTGGATTGTATTGTGAAGAAATGAAATAATCAGAAGATTATATTTTTAATAGATTAATGTAGTTACATGAAGAAAAAGATAAAATCATCAAAATGGTTTTTTATTGTTTTTTCTTCTGTACCTATATATAGATGGGTAATTGTAGAATTATTAAATTGTGAGTAATATATAAATTTGCTTGGAGATAAAGTTTTTTATAAGCTGGTGAAGAAAATCTTTACATTTCTTGCTATTGTTTTTGCATATCTATATATATATATATATATATATATATCTATGATAGCAGGAAATAAATTAGCTTTCATATAGGATCTCTTTTGTGATTATAAAACTATAATTTCCCTGTGTTTTTTCTTTTTTCTCTAAATCCCAAACAATAGGAAAGTTTAAAAGAAAAAACTAAAGCACAAATTCTCACAATGCCACACTCATATGATGGCCAGCCCATTTTAGAAACTTTCCTGCCCATAGCCGAAGTCATTGTCATTACAGTCCATGATCCAAAAAATTCATATGGGCCAAAATTGAATTAAATATAATGGAGAGGAATTCAACTTGCATAGCGATTTGAAGGCAAACAAAACACTGAAGCTCTCGTTTTAGCGTACCACGTGGCAGCCCCAGGAGTAGCTACCGTAAGAACCAACTGGTTCTTATATAATAGTTAGATTAGATTAGATACATATGCTGCTCAAACCTATAAATTGCGGTTGATGTGGGCCGAAAAATATCAGCAGATTGAAAATCAGGAAATTCTTTTAGCTTTCTTTGCTGTTTTTTCACTCATTGAAACTTGTTAGCGTCTCTTCTCTTAAATTCCTTGCATAGCATAAACAGGTTTATTACTTGTATAGACGTAGTAGATTAGCATCTATGCAAGCAAAATTTTTCGTTGAAGTGCATGGATGTTATACTTTTGGAGATTTTGCATCTTGTGAATTGTAACAAGGTTATAAAGTTTTCAGAATCAGATCAGAACCTTATACTCAATTCTTCACGATAATCAGATCATTGTCTTCTTTGGAAATTATTAACTTCATTAAGAGTGATTTGTAAGGTCTTTCTAAATTGCAAAACAAAGTGATTGATCTTATATCATCAGAACTTGGATGAAACATAGTGTGTCTATATAATAGGATAAGAGATTATTTGAAAAAAAATATTAAAGCACTTTTTGTGATATAATGTATGTAAAATTAATGGATATTTGAGAAGATAAAAAAAGATTGGAAAACATATTTGTGATGCAATGAATTTTTTTAACAAATAATATCGAAACAAGCCCGAATTTCTTCTAGATGGCATTTGATATATTTCCGATTTCTTTTTTAGTCACCGGTCATTTTCACTTTGTTAATGATTTTGACTTGCTCAAGATTTGGTTAAGTTCATCGTAATAGATAAAGAGTTGAAAGATGTTACATTTTTTCCCCCTCACTCTTCCCTAGGCTTTTTCTACCCCTAACTATTAGATATAGATTCAAATCCTAAATCTAACAGCGGAAAAAATTTTAAGAGTCTTTCTTTGATTACTGGGAGAAAGATGTTACCTAGATACTGTTTTGGTCAAATATTTCGCTCTCTTTTTTTCTTGTACTCGTAGAAAGATACTACCTAGATACTATTTTGGTCAAATATTTCACTCTCTTTTTTTCTTGTACTCGTGTTTTTCGTTTTTCCTCTTTTTTGTTTTTTGGGTTAAACATTCAAGACTTTATGTAAAATCCTAACAAGTTCATAGATATGTCCTTACATACATATGCATATTTCTCACCTAAGCGTTGGACTTCGGCCCATGTCTTTTTAGTACTTAATGAAACTTTAACTTCTTTTTTGTCGAATGAGGATGCCAAATCTGCCGGAAAGATCTATGATTTGGACTTCAAGGGTCCCAAATGCTGAATTTATAGTCAACTACGCAAAGAAATCCAAAGTTTTGAAGCAAAAGGCAAATCATCTTTGACTTACGAATTTTCTTTTATTGACCATAATTAAGTGAATGTTGTGTTGCTAGTTCCATCACTTCCTACCCACTACCGTGATCCTTTCCATGAAGCCGAATTTGTGATTCATTCTTTATAATTTTATGTTATCAATATCTTGAGGATTTTAGTAGCATCATAAACACACTAATTTTGAAAATTACAATTGCAAGGTAAAGTCAAATTTGGATTTGTTTGGATAGAGTATTATTTGAAATAATTACTGTAACACTTTTTGTGATGTGATGTATGCGAGATAAAAAGGTAATTGGGAATATCAAAAGGTGAGTTGGAAAATGTATTTATGATGTAAACGAAATATTATTTGAAATATTTTTGCTTATTACTCCCTAATGATTGAGATTCAGACCTCTTAATAAAATTTCCCAGTTATCTATAAAAAAAAATGAGTGAGTCCTCGAGAAGCTGCATGAGTTCTTCTTTTATTGGGGTTGAAATTACTTAACATATATAGATAGGGATACAAGAACAGTATTAGTTGGACGGTTAATCAGATAGCTAGTTGACATTCCAATCCGTGTACGGGATTTAAAAAAAAAAAAAAAAAAGCTAGTTGTATTAGAATACAATTAATGATTAAACTTGGTAACACAGACTTACAATGCCTTTAATCTTGTTATTTTACTCTCTCCAAATAAATTCATGTCATTACTTAATTTATGGTATAATTACTAGTGTGCTTTTTTTTTTCTTCTAATTTTAAAAATCTCATAGTGATTTGATTCGTACGTTTGCTATTGCGAAAGGTTGGAAATGTTGTGTACATAATCATATGAACCACCAAAAAAAAAAAATTTCATGCAATTGTGATTTCAAACTACCTGAGGAAAAAAGTATGGTCTCTTTCTAATATTCAATCTCCGTCCAGCAGCTCATCTGTTCAATATATTTGAATTTTGAATTATATAATTTGGGTTCGAGCCTCATAGTTTCGGCCTTTTGGGATTGTAAGATGAAGCTAAAGAAGTTAATATAAGGACTGGAGTCCAATATTTTTGAAACTTGGTTCAAAACACTGCTGTGTTTTGGCCCAACAGGGACCGGGGGAATGATCTTAGGCGACTTCTACTCTGCAACTTCTTTGTGCCGGCTCCCACATGTGCCATTTGCTCTCCTCTTATTCTTCATTTGCCTGTTCAATTGACTTTGTCATAGACCTAAAAAGGGAAGAGTTATTTGACATTGAGTTGTTAACTTAGTCTTTTGTATGGAAAATTTGGAACAAGTACTTGCATTTTTGGGCCCTTCATCTCTCTGAATTATAAGTTTCAAAACTCGACTTGAGTTTAGTGTTATTAAAATTGCGATTTGGATCGTACGATTCTACGTTCCTATTATTGGGAATGGAGCTATCATTCCGGGTCGGCACTAGAATTGCTTTAATGATAAAATTGGATTTGGTTCATGCTTGAAATCGTAAAATATTTGCAGGACTGTACAAAATTTTTTACTCAGAATTGTACAAAATTTGACTTGCAACATGCAAGTGGTGCAGCCCACATTTTAAGCATTTCCTTACCTGTTTGTGTTCAACTTTACTACAGCCATGAGGAATAATTTAGTAAATAGCTGCAGATGGAATGTATTTAACATCTTGTGGTTTGGTAATTGATTGTTTTTTCTAAAAGCTATTAGTCTACTATTAGACTATTAGCATCAAATCTGATCATGCAATGAGAACTTAAGTTTGATTTGTTGGAAAAGGAAAACATTTTGTATTGTTTTATGCACTTTAAATCCTCTGTCCTAAAATTGCCTTTTGTTCCGTTTGTTCTGTTTCATGTTTATAGTTGCTACATGTATTGATGCATTGATAATTCAAACAAATCTTTGACTTGTTGACTTAGTCAGTTATCAATTTATTTGACCTATCAATGCATCAATACAAGTGATAACTGTATAAATACGAGACAGAAGGTAATTTTGGAACAGAGTAGTTGAAGCGTGTTTTATGCCACTTAGTAACTTGGTGGTGGCAATGGATCATTATTCAGTTTATATCTTCAGTAAAATTCATGAAATTGTAATGTAGGAAAGTTAAGAAATAGGGTTTTGTTCTCCCATAGAACTTAAATATGGCCTCTGAGAAGCTAACATGAGCCTTGAAATGTGCACTAACCATGTCAATAATCACTATACTAGTGTTAAGATCATGTTTTTTTTTAAGCTATTATTATCTGCCAAATATAGAACAAACAAATCCAAAAGATATTATAGAAGAACCTGATGAAAATAATTTGTTGAATTGATCTTATTTGAGAGGAAGTTGGAGTACGAGTAGCTTGACTATAAGTCAAGACCAACAAAACAATGCATTATTAGTGACCTATCCATACAAACTGAGATTGGCCGTGCTATGCACCGCCAATGCTCACATGAAAGCATTTTATTGCAATCATATTTTTGGAAAAATATAATGAATTGTTTGTGCCTTTTACTTTTACATTTAGTGTATAAATGGTTTTATAATTTTGGAGTTAATAATGTAGTCATGTTTAAAAGTAAAAAGAACAATGTGTATATCTTTTCATAAGTATTCTATTTTTTGTTAGTTTTTAGTAGTCAAAAGGAAAAATGTGCATGGTTGTTTAAAAAATGTAGCTATTTTTATTAATCTTTGAAGAAGTACTTATTGATTGTAAGCTATATGATTTTTATAGTATAAATTATTCAATGAGACGATAAATTTTTTTTCTGTTAAGTTGGAATAATATATTCCTTTTTGTTTTATGAGGTTGCACTATGGGATTGTATTGTGAAGAAATGAAATAATCAGAAGATTATATTTTTAATAGATTAATTTAGTTACATGAAGAAAAAGATAAAGTCATCAAAATGATTTTTTTATTATTTTTTCTTCTGTACCTATATATAGATGGCTAATTGTAGAATTATTAAAATTGTGAGTAATATATAAATTTGCTTGGAGATAAAGTTTTTTATAAGCTGGTGAAGAAAATCTTTACATTTCTTGCTATTGTTTTTGCATATATATATATATATATCTATGATAGCAGGAAATAAATTAGCTTTCATATAGGATCTCTTTTGTGATTATAAAACTATAATTTCCATGTGTTTTTTCTTTTTCTCTAAATCCCAAACAATAGGAAAGTTTAAAAGAAAAAATTAAAGCGCAAATTCTCACAATGCTACACTCATATGATGGCCAGCCTATATGAGGAACTTTGCAGCAATGTTTTAAAAATTGGACCGTTAATTGAACCGGTGAAGTGAAAGGGTCGAGGTTCAATCGGTCGGACCGGTTCAACCTTGGTTCAATGAATTTTTTTAAAAATAATTTATATAAATATATATATGCACAAAATAAGACATGTAATGGACTAATTTAATACTTTACATGATGAAAAGTTTACTATTTTTGAATAACTTGGATTTTTAAAAATAAATTATTTATTTTTGAATTATAAGTTAAAACAAATAAATTTCATCTCAATTTCAATTATATCTACCAAAAAATCTTAAATCCAACCCAAAAATATCACAATATTTTGAAATTATACAAAATTCACGTCTATGAGAATTTAGACATTGTGAACTTAAATTTTAATTTACGTTTTGGGATTTAGAGATTGCAATTTAAAAAGAAAGTTTGGAGTTCGAAAGAAGTCAAGAGAATCGAAAATAGAAATGCAAACATGATAAGAAACAAAAAATGAGATAAAAGTAAGTGGTTGTGGCATTAAATAATTTGGGTTAAAAAAATAATTCTTTTTTAACTTTTTTAATTTAATGGACAAAAATAAAATTAAAAGATGTAAGAAAACATCAATAAATTAAAAATAAAGATATTTGATTAAAAAGGGAGTGACAAAAGAGAAGAGGAGAGAGAGAGAGAGAGAGAGAGTTGAAGATTAAAAAGAAAGAGACATGAGAGGATGAGATTTTGAAAGAAAAATAGAAAAAAGAAATATGAGTGTTTGTTTTATAAAAATAAGTTGTAAAAAAAATTAATAAGATGTGATAGTGCAACGGTTACTATATTGGTCTTCTATTACAAAGGTTATGAGTTCGAATCTTGAAAGCTACATTTTGCAAAACGTAAATAATAAAAAAAAAAAGAGGAAAACTCGAAAACCGGAAAAAACCGGTTTCGACGGTTTCACAGTTGGACCGGTTTTTGACCGATTTTCTAGCATGATCAACCCTAACATAGAATCGGACCGGTGCTATGGCCGGTTCGTGATTCAATCGGTCGAATCGGCCTGTCCGATCCGATTTTCAAAACATTGCTTTGCAGCCCATAACCGAAGTCATTGTCATTACAGTCCATGATCCAAAAAATTCATATGGGCCAAAATTGAATTAAATATAATGGAGAGGAATTCAACTTGCATCGCGATTTGAAGGCAAACAAAACATTGAAGCTCGTATTAGCGTACCACGTGGCAGCGGCAGGAGTAGCTACCGCAAGAACCAACTGGTTCTTATATAATAGTTAGATTAGATACATATGCTGCTCAAACCTATAAATTGCTGTTGATGTGGGCCGAAAAATATCAACAGATTGAAAATCAGGAAATTCTTTTAGCTTTGTTTGCTGTTTTTTCACTCATTGAAACTAGTTAGTGTCTCTTCTCTTAAATTCCTTGCATAGCATAAACAGGTTTCTTACTTGTATAGACGTAGTAGATTAGCATCTATGCAAGCAAAATTTTTCGTTGAAGTGCATGGATGTTATACTTTTGGAGATTTTGCATCTTGTGAATTGTAACAAGGTTATAAAGTTTTCAGAATCAGATCAGAACCTTATACTCAATTCTTCACGATAATCAGATGATCATTGTCTTCTTTGGAAATTATTAACTGCATTAAGAGTGATTTGTAAGGTCTTTCTAAATTGCAAAACAAAGTGATTGATCTTATATCATCAGAACTTGGATGAAACATAGTGTGTCTATATAATAGGATAAGAGATTATTTGAAAAATATTAAATCACTTTTCGTGTTATAATATATGTAAAATTAATAGATATTTGAGAAGATAAAAAAGATTGGAAAACATATTTGTGATGCAATGAATTTTTTTTTTAACAAATAATATCCAAACAAGCCCGAATTTCTTCTAGATTTTTTTTTTTTTTTTTTTTACCAAGCAAGTTAAGACTTTTGTGGTAATAAACTAACCCGAATCCCGTGAGAACCCCAAAAGCTGGTAACTTTTGAGGTCTCACAGGGAACTAATATACTACCCCAATCCCCCTAACAACCCCGATGTGGGACTGAACCCCCAAACAGGGCAGCTGCTACTAGGCCTAAACTTAGAACCCACTACCCCGAGCAAGGTTTGGTCTTTTTTACCAAGCAAGTTAAGACTTTTGTGGTAATAAACTAACCCGAATCCCGTGAGAACCCCAAAAGCCGGTAACTTTTGAGGTCTCACAGGGAACTAATATACTACCCCAATCCCCCTAACAACCCCGATGTGGGACTGAACCCCCAAACAGGGCAGCTGCTACTAGGCCTAAACTTAGAACCCACTACCCCGAGCAATTTCTTCTAGATCGCATTTGATATATTTCCGATTTCTTTTTCAGTCACAGGTCATTTTCACTTTGTTAATGATTTTGACTTGCTCAAGATTTGGTTAAGTTCATCATAATAGATAAAGAGTTGAAAGATGTTACATTTTTTCCCCCTCACTCTTCCCTAGGCTTTTTCTACCCCTAACTATTAGATATAGATTCAAATCCTAAATCTAACAGCGGAAAAAATTTTAAGAGTCTTTCTTTGATTACTGGGAGAAAGATGTTACCTAGATACTGTTTTGGTCAAATATTTCGCTCTCTTTTTTTCTTGTACTCGTAGAAAGATACTACCTAGATACTATTTTGGTCAAATATTTCACTCTCTTTTTTTCTTGTACTCGTGTTTTTCGTTTTTCCTCTTTTTTGTTTTTTGGGTTAAACATTCAAGACTTTATGTAAAATCCTAACAAGTTCATAGATATGTCCTTACATACATATGCATATTTCTCACCTAAGCGTTGGACTTCGGCCCATGTCTTTTTAGTACTTAATGAAACTTTAACTTCTTTTTTGTCGAATGAGGATGCCAAATCTGCCGGAAAGATCTATGATTTGGACTTCAAGGGTCCCAAATGCTGAATTTATAGTCAACTACGCAAAGAAATCCAAAGTTTTGAAGCAAAAGGCAAATCATCTTTGACTTACGAATTTTCTTTTATTGACCATAATTAAGTGAATGTTGTGTTGCTAGTTCCATCACTTCCTACCCACTACCGTGATCCTTTCCATGAAGCCGAATTTGTGATTCATTCTTTATAATTTTATGTTATCAATATCTTGAGGATTTTAGTAGCATCATAAACACACTAATTTTGAAAATTACAATTGCAAGGTAAAGTCAAATTTGGATTTGTTTGGATAGAGTATTATTTGAAATAATTACTGTAACACTTTTTGTGATGTGATGTATGCGAGATAAAAAGGTAATTGGGAATATCAAAAGGTGAGTTGGAAAATGTATTTATGATGTAAACGAAATATTATTTGAAATATTTTTGCTTATTACTCCCTAATGATTGAGATTCAGACCTCTTAATAAAATTTCCCAGTTATCTATAAAAAAAAATGAGTGAGTCCTCGAGAAGCTGCATGAGTTCTTCTTTTATTGGGGTTGAAATTACTTAACATATATAGATAGGGATACAAGAACAGTATTAGTTGGACGGTTAATCAGATAGCTAGTTGACATTCCAATCCGTGTACGGGATTTAAAAAAAAAAAAAAAAAAGCTAGTTGTATTAGAATACAATTAATGATTAAACTTGGTAACACAGACTTACAATGCCTTTAATCTTGTTATTTTACTCTCTCCAAATAAATTCATGTCATTACTTAATTTATGGTATAATTACTAGTGTGCTTTTTTTTTTCTTCTAATTTTAAAAATCTCATAGTGATTTGATTCGTACGTTTGCTATTGCGAAAGGTTGGAAATGTTGTGTACATAATCATATGAACCACCAAAAAAAAAAAATTTCATGCAATTGTGATTTCAAACTACCTGAGGAAAAAAGTATGGTCTCTTTCTAATATTCAATCTCCGTCCAGCAGCTCATCTGTTCAATATATTTGAATTTTGAATTATATAATTTGGGTTCGAGCCTCATAGTTTCGGCCTTTTGGGATTGTAAGATGAAGCTAAAGAAGTTAATATAAGGACTGGAGTCCAATATTTTTGAAACTTGGTTCAAAACACTGCTGTGTTTTGGCCCAACAGGGACCGGGGGAATGATCTTAGGCGACTTCTACTCTGCAACTTCTTTGTGCCGGCTCCCACATGTGCCATTTGCTCTCCTCTTATTCTTCATTTGCCTGTTCAATTGACTTTGTCATAGACCTAAAAAGGGAAGAGTTATTTGACATTGAGTTGTTAACTTAGTCTTTTGTATGGAAAATTTGGAACAAGTACTTGCATTTTTGGGCCCTTCATCTCTCTGAATTATAAGTTTCAAAACTCGACTTGAGTTTAGTGTTATTAAAATTGCGATTTGGATCGTACGATTCTACGTTCCTATTATTGGGAATGGAGCTATCATTCCGGGTCGGCACTAGAATTGCTTTAATGATAAAATTGGATTTGGTTCATGCTTGAAATCGTAAAATATTTGCAGGACTGTACAAAATTTTTTACTCAGAATTGTACAAAATTTGACTTGCAACATGCAAGTGGTGCAGCCCACATTTTAAGCATTTCCTTACCTGTTTGTGTTCAACTTTACTACAGCCATGAGGAATAATTTAGTAAATAGCTGCAGATGGAATGTATTTAACATCTTGTGGTTTGGTAATTGATTGTTTTTTCTAAAAGCTATTAGTCTACTATTAGACTATTAGCATCAAATCTGATCATGCAATGAGAACTTAAGTTTGATTTGTTGGAAAAGGAAAACATTTTGTATTGTTTTATGCACTTTAAATCCTCTGTCCTAAAATTGCCTTTTGTTCCGTTTGTTCTGTTTCATGTTTATAGTTGCTACATGTATTGATGCATTGATAATTCAAACAAATCTTTGACTTGTTGACTTAGTCAGTTATCAATTTATTTGACCTATCAATGCATCAATACAAGTGATAACTGTATAAATACGAGACAGAAGGTAATTTTGGAACAGAGTAGTTGAAGCGTGTTTTATGCCACTTAGTAACTTGGTGGTGGCAATGGATCATTATTCAGTTTATATCTTCAGTAAAATTCATGAAATTGTAATGTAGGAAAGTTAAGAAATAGGGTTTTGTTCTCCCATAGAACTTAAATATGGCCTCTGAGAAGCTAACACGAGCCTTCAAATGTGCACTAACCATGTCAATAATCACTATACTAGTGTTAAGATCATGTTTTTTTAATTAAATGTGCATGTATTCAATAAAATTAGGTAAACTAATAATTGAAAAGTAACATTTGCAATTTACAATATTTAGTAGAATCTTATGATGTTACGTTTCCAACCTGCTGCCTGAAATGATCATATGTAGAATCTCGATCTTATTATAAATTATATTCAACTTGTATTGTTTCAATAGCCGGAGAGCACCTCAGAGCACAATGGTGCACGGTAATTAACAGTTCTAGAAGACTCAAGGCCAACTTTAGTTCATGAAAACATAGGTTCATCTCATATTGATTGTGGAATTCAATTTTTTAAGTTGGGGATCCACTAGAAGCCTTTTAAATATTTGAGGCCTTAGAGAAATTATGTCGGTCTTGATTTCCTTCGTCTTACTTCTAATATGACAGCGTTCTCTCAGAAAAACTTTTTCATTTTTTACACTGTCCATTCGGTAGTTTAAAATAATATTTAGGGCAAACTCCAATTTAGCCCCTGTGGTTTAGTGTTTTTTGCAAAACTCCCCTATGGTTTCAAAAGCTATATATAACCCCCTTATGATTTGAAATTTGAATTAAAGTGTCAAAGTGACGGAAATTATCATTCATAATGGAGTTACCTAAAATATCAAAAATACTCTTATGTAAAGTTGAAAATTACTTATTAACTAAGAGGGGTTATGTGTATATTTTGAAAACCATAAGGGGGTTATATGTTAAAATATTAAACCATAAAGAGCTTATATGGTAAAACATAAAAACTAGGGCAAATTCCACTTTACCCCCCTGTAGTTTAGCGTTTTTTTACATAACCCCCCTATGATTTCAAAAGCTATACATAACCCCCTTATGGTTTGGATTAAAGTGTCAAAGTGACGGAAATGATCATTCATAACGGTGTCACCTAAAATGTCAAAATTACCCTTATGTAAAGTTGAAATTTATGTATTAACCATGGGGGGTTATGTGTATATTTTGAAAATCATAAGGGGGTTATATGGTAAATTATTAAACCATAAGGGGGTTATATGGTAAAATATAAAAATCATATGGGGTTAATGTGTCGTGTATTTATAAGGGTAATTTCGACATTTTTAGAAGTTCCGTTACAAGTGACTATTTCCGTTATTTTGACACTTTAATTCAAACCATGAGGGGGTTATGTATAGCTTTTGAAACCATAGGGGGGTTATGTAAAAAAACGCTAAATTACAGGGGGGTAAAATGGAATTTACCCTAAAAACTATACAGGGTTAGTGTGTCATGTATTTATAAGGATAATTTCGACATTTTTAAAAGTTTCGTTATGAACGACTATTTCTGTTACTTTGACACTTTAGTCTAAATTATGAGGGGGTTATGTATAGATTTTGAATCCATAGGGGGATTATGTAAAAAAGCACTAAATCACAGGGGAGTAAAATGTAATTTGCCCCAATATTTAAGAAATCCAATTATAATTAGAAAGTTCTACATCTTTTTTTTTCTTAATTTAATTTCTACAATCCATTCTACATGTCAAATTTTTGGGCAAAATACACTTTACCCTTCTGTGATTTAGCACTTTGTCACACAATCCTTTTATGATTTCAAAAACTATAATAACTCTCTTATGGTTTGGATTAAAGTATTAAAATGATGGAATTTGCATTTTATAATGGAATCAATTAAAATGTCAAAAGTACTCTTATATAAAATTGAAAATTATTTATTAACTACAGGAGAGTTATGTATATATTTTGAAAACTATAAGGGGTTATATAGTAAAGTATTAAACTATAAGGGGGTTATATGGTAAAGTATTAAACTATAAGAGAGTTATATGGCAAAACATAAAATCATATGGGATTAGAGTATCATGCATATTAAGTTTATATATATTGGTCACTTCAGCCAATTTACTTTTTAAACAAGGGTAATTTCAATATTTTAATTGGTTCCGTTACAAAGGATTATTTTTGTCATTTTGACACTTTAATCCAAAGGGTTAATCACATTTTATCCCCTTAAAGAATACCCCATTTCTCAGTTTACCCCTAACCTTTAATTTTGCTCACTTAACCCCCTTTAGGACAAAATTGCCCTTGCATTATTTTGACTTTTCATTTACCTTGTTTTCTTTTCTTTTATTTCTTTTTCTCTTTCTTCTTTATTTAATTCTTCCTTTTTCCCACAAAAATTTTCACCTTAATGATTAAATTAAAAAAGAGGAATTGCAGAGATCTATCTTCTCCTTAAATGATTAAAAAAATATTCAAATCACTTTCCTAAAATACAATTTTTTTAGCCTTTCAATTCTTTTAATTTTGGATTTTCCTCTTTCCTTTCTAGTTTCTCATTTTATTCCCAAGAAAATATCTTAAGATGGAATTGTGACCTGATTAATAATCATCAATTGAAATTTGTGACACGTGGCACCATATAAAAAATCATTTTAAACCTTTACCCAGAAATATGTAATTACAAACTCAAAACAAAAATTTTCGTTGAAATGGAATTTCTATTGGGAAGGATGAAAGAGAGAAGAAAGAGAAAAAGAAATAAAAGAAAGGAAAACAATTTCATCTTATGATATTTTCTTGAGAATAAAATGAGAAACTAGAAAGGAAAGAGGAAAAGCTAAAATTAAGAGAATTGAAAGGCTAAAAAAATTGTATTTTAGGAAAGTGATTTTAATATTTTTTTAATCATTTAAGGAGAAGATAGATCTTTGCAATTTCTCTTTTTTAATTTCAATCATTAAGGTGAAAATTTTTGTGGGAAAGAGGAAGAATTAAATAAAGAAGAAAGAGAAAAAGAAATAAAAGAAAGGAAAACAAGGTAAATGAAAAGTCAAAATAATGCAAGGGCAATTTTGTCCTAAAGGGGGTTAAGTGAGCAAAATTAAAGGCTAGAGGGTAAACTGAGAAATGGGGTATTCTTTAAGGGGATAAAATGTGATTAATTCTAATCCAAATTACGAGGGAGTTATGTATTACTTTTGAAACTGTAGGGGGATTGTGTGACAAAACATTAAACCACAAGAGGTAAAGTATATTTTGCCCCAAAATTTTCAGTTGGTCATGCCTAAGCGGGGTCAGGATGTAATGTGACAGAAATGTCTAATTAATCAGATGATCATGATTGTTTAAGATTAATATAAACAATGGCTAGTCTTAATAAATCTACTTAGTTGCCATTCCAAGAATAAAGTAGATGGGGGAAATTTGCCTTCCTTGAGGCCATTTCTTCCTGACGCTACTCATGTAACATAAGAAAGGGACATGTCAAATCAAGAATCAACTTAATTAATTGCATGGATATTGGAATCATATTTTTAGCTGTGGAAGTCCCTATCAGGATGATTTGTGAATCAAATCAAGAAAAGGAATTCGGCTAAATGATGAGCCGTTTGAATGACTTTTTAGATAAGTTTCTCGCCACAATCAACAGTAACGAGTCATTCCGTCTTATTTCAAATTTGCCTTTTAGCCATCAAATGAACAGTGCTTGGAACATCTTCATATATAAGCAGTCTGGATTTTCGTACAAATTTGTTTTGTATGTGTTTTTTTTTTCCAGAGAGATAAACACACAAGCACCCAGTTAGAATAACACTCGGAAAGGCATCACCAAATTGAATCAGAAACTAATCTAAGGGAGACTCACAAACCAACACCATCCAACCAATTAGTGACAGGAGGTGCGATTGAGGACCTTAAACCCAAATTGAAGAACCCACAGTCTTTCGACGTGGGACGGATGTTTTGTATGTGTCTTAAAGAACTTCAAAGTGTGAATGAAGGAAAATAATTATTTGTGCACAGTATTCATGACAAGATAGGAAGGAATCAAAGTAAAGTCATCCGTGCAAGCTCTGAAAAGAAGTTGGAAATGAAACAGCATCTGCACTTTAATATTGCTAGTTAAGTTGCCTCTCGACTTTAACTTTCATGCATTCAGATTGGTTTACTTTAATCCACCAATCAAGTGGTCCACGAAATTAATTGTCTGGATTGATGTATGATATATTAGTGATGGAAGGGCAAGAAAACGTTTTTTTCCCTTTTTTTTTTTTTTTTGCTTTGAACATCTCGTATTCCTACTTTCAGCGAGACTAATCCCATTTGACCTAAGAGCGTCCGCAGAATCCGACTCTTACTTGGGAATGAAGGTCTAGTTCAAAACTTTTCAAAACGTCACATGCAAGAGTCGAATTTGTAACCTCCTATTTGCATTTGCAATCCGTTTATCAGCTGTCCCAAGCTCATGGATTTTTTTTCTCCTTTTTTGGTTACTAGGGAGGGATTACGGTCACTAGATAAAGAAAAAGGTTCACAGGCACACATAAATGGGTAAAAAGCGTGTAGTTTCTTTACATACTATTCCACACGTATTGGTCCACAGGATTGGTAAGAAGAATTAGTAGGAGACTGGATCTTACAAGATTTGGTAACTGAAGGACAATTAAGAGTCCTTCAACTTGAGCTTCTGAAGACGAATACGAATAAAGTTGTTGTCATTTATTGAGGTGACAAATGTAAAGCGTAAAGGCATTCAAAATATAATTACCCAAAGAACGTCAAATCAAGTATTTCATTTGATAATATTTTGTGTGTATTAGCCAATATTGAGTAGTCCAATTTCAGGAGAGTGAGCATGCCAGTCAAAAACATCTGCATGGCGAACTTAATTATGAAAAGGGACTAAGAAAACTCAAAACAGATTGCATTTGTGGTAGAAATGTACCAAAATCTCAACCAAATTACTCTCATTCAACTTGCTGAGGTTTAATTTAAGATTCATATTTTGAATGCAATTCCTTCTTTTGACTTCTCATTTTTCAGTGTATATGGTATATTTCTTGCATTCAAACATCTGAAAATCTAAAGTATAGACCTTTCCTTAACCCTGTTTCACGTGGCTTGTTGACCTAAACATAATATTTTGGTCATTAGCAAAGTTAATGATTTGAAAGGAAAAGGATTTTCTTTTTTGAATTGGCTAGTTTTCATTTTCATAATGATTGCAACATAGAAATTTAAGAGTATCTGCCTTCATCTTTGTATGGAGGGATTACGTGATATTAAGTTTAGTTCAATACGTTTTAGGCTTATCTATTGATAAATTCCATTATTAGGGTGTTTCTTTAAGATCTCAGGCCGGCTTTGTAGCACCATAAGTTCAAATGAAGAGAGAAGAAAGGTAACTCTTAGGGAAGTAGAAGCCTTGGGTAAGGATGGGCACTTAAAAGTGAGGGAAGACAAGTAAAATAGAAAGCTCCCAAAATTTCAAAGAAACACATGCAAACAATATATATATATATACACACATATATAATTTTTTTTTCTAAATCTACCTGTTACACGAGGAATAAATACTCCAATTTCTCCCAATTAAATGTTCTTCTTGTTATTCTAGTCCGTTCTGAAGTAATTTACACTCTTATTAAATGAAAAACTCAATTAACAATTAATTTCTACTGTATTATTCTTAATCCCCATTTTGAGTTTAAGTAAACACTCAATTGGGGAGCAGGATACTTGGATGTGAGGACTGCTGTTGACACACTTTAATGTGTTTCTAGCGCCTTTGTAGATTGGGCAGACAATAAATTACATAGTCAAAGTTTGCGTCTACATCAAAGTAAGACAAATTCATGGGAGTATGCTACGTGTTTGGGCATTGTAAGCCCAGAGATACCTTAAAGTACTCCCTACTCCCTAGCTGTGATTAGATTGAAAAATGATGAACAATGTCGGATTCTTTTGTCTCCATTCATCAATTTCCAATAAATGAGGAGCTGATAGCTTTGTAGGGCACAAGTACTTTCCATTGCCGATTTTCCATTCAATGAGGAGAAGATGGTGCCAAGAAAATGATAGCATTGTTGGGCACAGGAAAGTTACATGCCAGCAAGACAAGTCCACCTTGGTCCCCAGGATTCTGTTTCATTAATTTGGCACATTTAAATTGATAGAAAATTAATTTTTCTTCTCCTCTAATGATTTTGAGTACTAGAATGGCAAACACGAAAAGAAAGAACAAGGGCAGTATAATTCAAACCTTTATGTAAAACGAGAAAAGATGAACCCTTGATCGCCTGACTAAGTGGATCTTTAACCATGTACATAAATATGTCCAATAAGGTGGTTTGAATTGTTATTTTTTTAAAATTTTTTTAGAAAAATATACTATAATAATTGGATGTATGTAAAATAGAAAATAATTAAAAATATATATTAATAAAAAACGTAAAAACTTTTTTTAAAAGAAACTGCACTCTAAAAGGACTAATTTATAGAATGGAAGCTCAATAGCATGAACATTGGATATGCTCAAAATGGTCTTGTTCGTATATTTTCTTACCCTTTTTTTCTTGTATTTGACTAACAAATTTCCTAGGGAAAATTGCTCAAGAAGAAATATCGTGTTACTTGTGTTCACAACATGCTTTCAACTGCAAGAAATCATAAATCTAAGTACACACTGCACGTACAACACACACATACCTTGATACCTCCAGAGAAACCTCCCTAACTAAGCACAGACTGAATCGTGACCTTTCATGTAATTGATTGATGTGACTATTAATGGTCGGCTAACATAAAAAGTCACGGTTTGAACATAATATGGTGACCAAGCAGATGCCCAAACTAAAGTCGGTCAAAATCCTACCTCAAACGCACGATAACAGCCTATTTCAGTTTGCACTTGGACAGCAGCAAAAATAAAATTTTTATTTGAGGGCTTACATAATGAACCAATTAATGCAACGTATATACGGTGGATATTTTAACCATTTAAATTTTGTACACATCTTGAAGATTGAAAATGGGAAGATTACACAATATTGTTGTATATATTTTCATTGATATTTTCAGAGTTCACATTATTCGTTCTTAGTATGAATATTGTCTTCAGCAATTAATAGTAAGTACTTACATGACTCGTCTCTTTATAAGTTTAAAGTTTAAACCCCCAAAATCAAGCCACTTTGATCGTTGGTATCAGAGCCCAGATGTTTGAAGGAAATAAGTCTCTATACTCTCTCTTTCTTCTGTTCACAAGCTATTCTTATGAATATTGTTAATGAATACCGTGAAAATATGCAATGGTTAAATCTTTATGGTAGTTATGATGCTTGGTATAAACACATCCGTGATCGTCATACTACCAACCTAACATTTATGATAGCCATAGCTTCTCCAGCACAATGGAATTTTACGGTGCTTATCTTTAATTTGTTTTTCTTCATGTTTATATTTCTATGATACAGTCATTAAAGCTGTGAACAAGTAGATTTTCATCTCCTGGATATAGACTTGTCTCCATTTTGGTTTTGAAGTTGGTTTTTCTCACCAAAATGAATAGAATTATCACTAACAAGGTTTTTTTTTTTAATTTTTCTTGATGAGTATCAGTAATTAACAAGGCCTTTTATAATCTTCTTGAAAGCGTACTAACCCTATTGCTTAGGACATTATAATTATTAAGCTAAAATTAATAAGCTATTTAAGTGTTGATTGGAAAAAAAAAAGGAGCTATTTCAGTGCTACTATTCATGATTGAAATATAGCTAAGTGATCAAATGTTACGGCTTCTTAGCCTCTCTCACCCCAATGCCATTTTTGTCCATTTAGTCTATCGTATCGACAAAAAAAAAGATCAAATATTACGGCTTCTTAGCCTACTTGACTTAGCAACTATTATAAATTAGTTGGAGGAAAATTCTGCATGTGAGACATCTTGCTAATCCTCTGATGAAATGCCAAATTGATGACGGTAATGGCACATTTCCTTGGTTCGATCCCTGGTATCCTTTAGGGGAATTACTAGATCGACCTTCAGATTATATTATCATAGTTTGTGTTATGCAAAAATTAGTAGTGTTGTTGGCGATGGAAAGTGGGGTTGGCATTGTAACAAAAGAGTCAATGGTGAGGTTAAATCTATTGTGAATATCATTCCAGATGACTTGAAACTTGATTATTCCTACAAGAACACTAGTATCTGGATTCCAGCTCAATCTGGACATTTTACAGCGAAAGATACATGTAACGCTCTTCATTAGTCTCAAAAGCGAAACTTCTTGATATAAGTTGGTTTGGATGAGACCATTTGTGTGGCTTGTTTGTCGAGGGACGTTGAGTACCAAGAGTAGAATGAAGAATTGGGGTATCATTAATGATGACTTTTGTGCTTTCTGTCAAAATTTTAATTGAAATTAGAGATCATTTATTCTTTGAATGTCCATTTACTTATAATGTATAGAGGCAGATCCACGCTTTGAACTCATTATACCATGGATCACATCGTTGGTCTTAATTATGAGTTTCAATGGCACTGCTTATATTCTTTGGGTAATTCATTTAGAGGTTAGCTTAGTAGACTTGCACCGGCTACATCTGTATACTCCCTGCGTCTCATTTTGATAGTCCAGTTTTCCTTTTTCGTCTGTCCCAAATTATAGTCCACTTTTCAATTGAAGAATGTAGTTGTATTTTAATTTTTCTAAAATACCCTTATTCAATGTAAGTTGTTGTTACTATAAACTTACCCCATTTAATGAGAGTTGATTCCTTTTTTACCATCAATTCAAGTTCCCATAAAGTTATACTATAATTTTTTTATTTTTTTTTAGCTTAACGGCACATCTACCCTAGCCTAGCCTACTCCTACTCCTAAGGGGAGGGGAAACCTACTCTATGGGGTGGCCCAACTGAGCCGGGGGGAACTTGATGGGGACTGAACCACTATCAGACCAGACGGGTGCACCACACACCCGTATGGATTTAGAACAAACCTCATATTGAGGGACATTGATGGGAGGCAAGGTTTGAACCCTTGACCTCCCACCCCACAATTAATGTGGTGGCCAACTCCACTAAAGGAAGTTGGTTAAGTTATACTATAATTAATGTGAGGGTATTTTAGGAAAATAACTACCTAAATTGATTGTTCCACCAAAATTAACTACTTTTTCTTAAACTGTGTGAAAAAAAAAATCAGAACTATCAAAGTAGGACGGAGGGAGTACATTATTTGGAAGACAATTGTTAAGCAACAATTGTGAAGATGAAGATTATTATTACTGGTGTCCAAGCAACGGTGGCAAATTGGGAACAAGTACGTAAGAAGAAGTAAGGAGAATTGGGAGCTGTCAATGGCTTGGATTTTAGATCAAAGTATTTTTCTTTAAATTGTGTAATCAGGTTGATTTTATAATTAGATCAGAAGAGTCTGTTTAATATTTTTCTCATATGGGATGTGTCTAATTTAAACTGAGGTTTTGATATATCAATAAAATAGCCTTTTTTTTTAAAGTCTGATAAATTAGGACTTATATGTTTAAACTGAGGTTTTGATATATCACTTTTGGTATGATTAGTAATCGTACATACAAAGTTTTAAATTGCATATGTGAGGGTGTAATTCTTTCTCTTCTACTACTCTTTCTTGTAGTAATTAATTTCTTCTGAGATAGCATGGAACTTACAAAACCTAATCAGTCACTTTATTATATACGATAGTAGTCATATGTTGCATGGCTATTGACTTGAAAGAAAAAAAGAACTCAAGTCGATTAACATGCTACATTTGTGAAAGTTAAAAAAATGTTTATTTCTTATTGGTTTAATAATTTTATACAACCACAGCTGGTTTCCTTTGCTGTTTCTTGTCATGTATACAAATGGCTATTCCTACTCTGACCATAGCAAATCAGAGATTAGTTCGTCCAAGTGACTTATTTGGTTTGGCCGATTTTCCAGGTTCAAGATTTCCTGCGCCCCTGGTTAGATATTTTTCCATTGAAATGTCTTTCTTTCAATTTTTTTTTAATTTTCTTTTTCTTCTGGATAACTTTTACATAAGCTAGGACAAGAATTAGTTTGATTTGCAAAAAGGGAAAAAATTTTTAAAAAAGGGTAAGAGCTTGATGATGGCATGCAGCAGTAAGCTGACTTATGCAGTGATTGCAATTGTGATGCAAAAGTGACATATTTCTGTTTTAATATTTTATTATAATCACTACTATGTTTAGAATAATCTTTAATTCTTTAGAAGGATTGAGCTAAGATAAACAAAGAAAGTGGGGGTCAAAATCAACTATCCCATAAATTAGTTCATCTGGTTAAAAAATTTGCATAGTCTTATTGTCTTTGTTGAGTCACCAAACCACGTGGAGTAAAAATGCAATATTATATGAGTGAAAAGCACTCCCACTAGCTTTGATCTGCATGGGACATGAGTTTCATGAAAAGTATGAATCGTGGTAACTTTGACGTTGCCAATCCTTTTTTGGCCACGCAAGTGCTTTGAATTTGACCCTTCAGAACCTGGTTTTTTAAAGGAAGGAACACAACTCTGTTCATTGACAAGGTTAGAATGTTTTACCAAGCTCGTTAAGTAGTTTTGTATGAAACATGAACTCTTCATGTCTTTTCCTTTTTCTTCTTGTTTAAAAAGTAGCAGTAACTCTAGAAGTTACGTAATAATATATTGGCACGCAATCGCTCAAATAATATGGAACATTTCAATCTTTTAAAAATTTTATATTTATTTTTGAGCAAATTCTTTGTTTTTTCTTGGAGGAGATGATAAGGTTTAAGAAGCAGAGAAGGGGAAGAGGGATTTGAACCGTAGACCTCTAAATGTTGAGACTAACTTCTTTGTTTAATAAATCGTAAGTGATATTTATAATTTATGGACCAATTTTATTTATGACCTGGATTTAGAGCATGCATATATGAATTAATGCAATTCTTAATCAGACACATGCATGCTAATAAGCTTGCTGGTAACTGAAGATTATAGGTTTCTTAATGCACTTATATATGCCTTTCATACTAGATAAGTGAAAAAATGGCTTCTAAATAAACATTCTTCTATAGTTTATATGCTCAATCTGTCAAAATTGTAGAAGTTACGTTTTGCCTACATTTAGACCAAGCTTAATTGTTTTGGCCATTGTTAGGCATTATGATGACTAAATGCCTAGTTCTACTCTTAAATTTTCTGCCTTCCTCATTACCATGTTTCATGTTTGATGCCAAAAGTCATGGAACATGTGCAAAGAAATTTATATTGAAGGGAATAGTCAAATTGTTTGTAACTAGATTTTTCAAGATTCGAAAATGTGTTTAGGTAGTCTGCTAATTGGAGGGTTATTTCTCAAAACGAAGGCATGAATAATGCAAGAACAGTGTACTATGGTTAAGTTACTTTGCTTTCTGAAAGGTTGAAGTTCGATAATGAATTCGCCATTAACCAAAATAAAAACCTTGATTTCGATCGAGGTGACAAATATCACCTACAAAGCCAGAGAAGCTAATGTTAAAAATACATTCTTTTGTAGCATTTGTTCTTTAGGTGATTTAGCAATTTCAGATCATGAAAATGTTGATTATTTTACGTGTCAAATCTTTAAAAACTATACTAGCTATATCAAAATTAATCCATGTTAAGGAACAATCCTATCTTTAGTAAAAATATGTATTTGTGATTGACCGGGCCTTCCGCAGTTCTGATCTTCATGAACTGATCCCGTGAAACACTTGCAAGATTGTTGCACCCATGTATATGTTTAAATAACTTCCATGGTATAGTCGACAAATTCTATCTCTATGTTTTCAAAGACTCGAACTTGCACATCAATTTGTGGGTCAACTTCTCACATAGGGTATTGGCCATACTTTAGTACTCTCCCACAAATATATGTTAATTAAATCACTTGCATAAGATGATTGCATTGAAGAGAAATTAAGTTTAGGACAAAAGTTGCAACACATACGCTATAATTTTGTGATTTGACACAATTCAAGAGCCTAATGTTTAAAGAAATTGGACGTTTTAGGAGTAGGTGTATTTAAAATTTATGGATAGGGTTTGGATTAGATTGAGATATAGATTTTTTCTTTTAAAATTTTTGTAGTAGGTGGGATTTAGAAAGTGGAAAGAGAAAGAGGGATTTGAATCCAAAACTTCTATTTCTTGACATGTCAATCTATTAAGAGATTGATTTATATTAAAACACTATCAATGGCTTATAGACGTCTTACACTGTCTCTAATCTTGATATTTTTCTTAAGTTTGATTAACATAAAATATCATCAAAGGAAAATAACAAGGGCTTGAAAGTTAAAAGTACGACTACTTATCTGTTAAACCTCACAATAATATTATCCTTCTTTATCCCTGCGATGTAGGCATTTTTACCCTACTTCTTGAGGCGATCGAGCGGTCACTAAACATTTTTGGATTGTAGGTGAGAGTTCAAATTTCACCTGTGGTAAAAAAATATTCAAGAGTGGTGTCAAAATACCTTTTTGATCTAGTAAGATTTGTATATTTGCTAGTCCCTAATATAAGTCAATTTAAAAACTCCCTCAGGTTATGATAGAATAAGTTATAAAATTGTTATCATTGTCGGAAAAAAAAAGATACTAATAACACATTGAATTTATGCATGTGTCACTAACCTAGGAAGCTAAGGCATTTACTACACTGCCACCGTCCAGTCACCAAATCAATCAGACAAAAATGAAATGATTTTCTAACCAATAATTTTTCCTCTCACCTCTAGGTTAGAATAGAATAAGTTATATAATTGTTATTCGTTGCGGAAAAAAAAAACTATTAACACATTGAATTTATGCATTTGTCACTAACCTCCGAAGCTAAGGCGTTTACTACACTGCCACAGTCCAATCACCAAATCAATCAGGCAAAAATGAAATAATTTTCTACCCAATAATTTTACTGCAGATGTCGGCATTTTGACTGTCAATTACTGTTAGCACATTGGTCAAAGAAGTAATTAAGGAACCTTCATTTTAGGAGCTTCATCCATGCACGTTTATCAATTTCCTACTCAATCGCTAAGAGGATGTCTTCGACAACTCTAAGGTGACCGCTAACGTGCAATAAAAACCAACATGATTCAACAAACATTTTTTTCGAGTAAGTTAGAATTTATTTTGAAACAGTAAAATGTATGCTACAATCAGTACAATAAAACTGATCTACAAGGTGGAATCAGTCAAATAAACAAAGAGATATGAGCAGACAAAATCCAGCCAATAATTACAATCAAATAGCATTTAAGGTCGAAATATGGATTCAAGAAACATTAGAGAGCATAGTATTGAATCTTAGTAAATTCTACCCATTCAACATTGTTAACTAAGGAACACGAATGATGTTTTGGATCCTTACACATGAGACAACCATAAAATATGGAAAAGAATGCGTCTATATGTTTGCCTTACATGAAATAAAACGTGAAATAGAATTCCCAGTTAATCTTGTAAGAACAAGTTTCGATAATGATCTTAAAACACACTCAACAAGTTTTTAAATCTAAGGGTAATTCCCTTTTGAAAAGTTGTTTAGATAAGATCTCAATGGTTTACTTTGACTCCTAAAAAATGAGACAAGCTAATGTGATACGCTTGGTTGTGCAGTTCGACCTGAAAAAAGGTGCTCCTTGAAAGTTTCTTCCGGGAGGAGGAAGCAAGTTTTCTAACGTGTGAGAAAAAAAAAAGGGTTTTCTAATGTGTGAGCAGCCCACATTTTGTTTCAGTGAATTATCTTGTGTTATCTATCTTGGTTTCTTTTCTCTCTCCATGAATTAAACATTTTCCTTTCTACTGATATCATCAAAGATATTATTCAGTTGAATCACAACGTATTTGAGTTTTACCATAATTATCCAGTGATATGGCTAGAATCCACTTTGGGACATTGATAGCAGTTACTTTTAAAGAAAAGCAGTATTTGTGGCTTGAAGGAATTAATAATTTCAAGGATAAAGTGCACCATAAATTGACATTGGCTTTTCTTTAAAATTTCATTTAGCGCATTATACTACTTTTCTTGTTGATTGACACATTAAATTTCTCAAAGGGCCATTCCAACCATCTTTTCAACTAAAAGGAGACAAAATTCATGACACGTGAGCAGCACACTATATTGCGAGAGCATCTTTGTCACCTCATAGACGAAAATTAATAGGGTTTAAATGATATTTTAGAAAAGTTTAGTGACCATTGATCATGCACTTGGTTGGAAAATTTTTTGGGCAAAATATACTTTATCCCCCTCCCCTATGGTTTAGTGCTTTTTTGACATTATTCTCCTATGGTTTCAAAAACTATACATAATCCCCTCATGATTTGTATTACAGTGTCAAAGTGACAGAATTTGTAATTCATAATGGAGTCAATTAATATATAAAAAATATCCCTATGTAAAGTTGAAAATTATTTAATAACCATAGGGGGGGTTATATATATATATTTTTTGAAAATCATAAGGGGATTGTATCATAAAATATAAAATCATACCGAAATTAGAGTGTCATGCATATCATGTTTATATATTTTGATTCCTTCAATCATTTTAGTTTTTAAACAAGTGTAATTTTAGCATTTTCATAGGTTCCGTAACGAATGATAATTTATGTCACTTTGACACTTTAATTCAAATTATGAGGGGGTTATATATAGTTTTTAAAGCTATAGGGGTTTACGTGACAAATAGCTATACCACAAGGGGGTAAAGTGTATTTTTTCCAAACTCTTTGGAAACTAAAGAATTATAAAAAGAAATTTCTTAACAGGATTTATAATACAAGTGATTCTTACATTCCTCAATCTTTAAAAAAGAAATACTTTAGCAAGAAAAAAAAGAGAAAGAAACACTACAATATGACTACAAAAAGAATCATATCAAAACCTTTATTAAATATTAATTGTATTAACGAATAGGTAATGAAGCATTAAAAAGAAATTCATTATTTTTCTAATAAAAACTATTTTCTTAATGTTCCTCTTTGTCTGCTCACCAATACAATATGTCCATGAACGGTATCATGTGACTTCTATTTTGTAGTTTTTCTTTTTTTGTTTTTGAAATGTAAATCTAATTATTTTCTTCCTAAAATACTTCTATTGTTATCCCAAAAGATTTAGTTATGAAAGGATCATTTTGTCCTAACCTTTTACCTAAAAAATAATTTTTTTTATTCTTCTTTAGTTTCATAGTATTTTTACCAAACCACTTCCTTTTATGAAGTCTCTCATTTAACCCCTATATTTTCCCTATAAAGTGACTAAAATGTCCTTGCAAATATAGTGTGCGTCCAACTTGTCATGATTTCCATCTTTTTTTAATTGAGCAAATAGATGGAAAGACCCAATTAATTACTTTTAAGAATTTAGTGTATTAATTGACATTTGATTAACATGTATCGAATACATTAATTTTGTACCAAATAGAATAGTATTGAAGGTGAACTTTGTCACGAAAAAGAATAAGAATCATTATAAATCGTTTGGTTAATCACTTTGATTCTATATACAGCTATGAACAACTAGTATTGTTCCATAAAGAACAATATACACTTTGATTCTAGTTGTTCCATAAAGAACAACTAGTATTGGTTAATCACTTTGATTCTATATACAGCTATGAACAACTAGTATTGTTCCATAAAGAACAACACAAAAACATGATTGGACTTAATGTCATTTTCTTGGCAAAAAGTATTATGATATTCACATTTGAATCCACTCCTTTCTTGTACGTGAAATGGATTTCCTCTGCTCAAATGTCTGATATGATCATTTTAACTTTATAGGCATATAGGTAAACGACTAGAAGTTAACTTATTTCTTGTTCACAATAGTAAGATTCTCTTTTTTGGCGTGTTTCTCATTTTAATTGAAGTACATGTGGTGATTCAAGTGAATCCAATCAAGGGTCACTTGTAAGATAATTTGGCAAGGAAACCCCATTTTATGGTTTATCATTTAGGGAAATGACCAGCTTCATCCCTCATATTTTATAAAAATATTCTTTTCGTCCTTTACTTTTAAAACGATGCAACTTCATTCTTGGCATTTAAAAACTGAAGTTATTATATCCCTGAATCTAACTTTCAATTTGAATTAAACCACCTATCAACTTGATTACAAATTTTGGGGATATAATTGATAGATCATTTGATTAACTCAACTTGATATTCATGTGAAATTTAATGAACCCAAAAATGAAAAATAAAAACTTATAACATAAAAAAGAAGGATTAATATTTCTTACATTGTCATTGTATATAGTTATGAGTCTAAATACTTGCTACATCATTTCAATTTAAATTTAAACACCAAATTTTGTATGTATGGTATGCATCTAGACTCGCAAACGTATATATACTGACAGTGCATGAAAAGATTTACGCAAAAAAGAATTCTATTATTTCAAGACAAAGAATAGCCTTTTATGTTATAATTTATAATTTTTTTTCTTTTTTGGTTCAATAAATATCATGTGAATGTGATGGAATTGACCAAGTGATCTATCAATTTTATCCCCAAAAATTATTACTGGGTTATTGGATAGTTTGATTTAGATTAAAAGTTGGATTTATGGATATAATAACTTCAATTTTTAAATGTTAGGGATGAATTTACTTCGTTTTGAAAATGAGGGATGAAAAGAATATTTTTGTGAAATTGAGAGATGAAACAAGTCATTTGCCCTATCATTTATGCATCGGTTCAACCAATCTTTCTTATCAACTGGTGAAATTGATTTAGGACCTATATTGTTAAATGATAAGTTGTTTATTTATGGTTATTTCATGCAATTAATGTACCACCCTTTCAAAAGGTTGATGAAGTAAATATGTGAGTTTCCAATATTTTTTTCCCAAGTAATATTCTATTAATTAACTTACCTTATCCGTTTTATTCCTTCATTGCGTGTATCAGCTCAAATTGACCAGGTTAGATCAGCTGAATATGTATTATTTTGTCTGAATCCAAAATCAGGTTATTATGATTACTTGGTTATCAAGTCTAGAGCTATGAGTAGAGGGATGCGTTAGGTGGTTCGAGAGAAGAAGTGTAAGTGAAAGGTTTCGGTTTTGATTCCTTCTACTTACACTAAAAGAAAAATGGAAAAAAAGGATCTAGAGCTGTAACTATAAAAACATTTATTTGCTTCATCAACATATTTTTCAACTATTTTTTTATCTCACATACATCATATCACAAAGTGCTACAGTATTTTTTTTCAAAAAATTATCCCAAATAATCTACTATCTAAACACATTCAAAATTGTTACTATTCCCTGTTTAGCACATCTGCGTTTTGGATGCCATTAGCTCCCACAGCTGGCTTGCTTGACAAGAATTTTAGTATAAGCACAATTAGAAAAAAAATTATTTTAGTTTTCTAATAGTATTGGACAATGATGATATAGGGATGATTTATATAATTAATATATATGACAAAATGATACAATGAGGAACCCATCCATAATCAACAACTTATGAAAGTATAAATTTTCTGTGTATGCAAAAACTTACCAGTAAAATAAACTCCTTAAAATACTGAGTTTGGTACGTAGCCATAGATTATGTTCTTTCATTTTTTTATTACTAATTGTTATTAAATCGCTCATGGACACATATCTACATTGGATTATTGCCAATTATCAAGGTAAAAACAATTTTTTGGACAACTCAATACTTTAAAATATATAGTTTTCTTTTGATCAATGGGGGTACATTGGTGAATTAGTAGGACAAATATAAATATTTTCAAAGCTTTCCATTTCTAGAAATAAAATTTTCCCTTCGTTATTGTGGACACGTGCACCACTGACCAATGGTTAGATCAGTCATTTCCCATCCTTGCACGTTCCTCATTCTCATCCCCACCGACCAATGGGACGAATGAGTTGATCCCATGTTTCTCGTATCCACAATTACATGCAGATGCTATCTTAAAACCGTACGATCTCATTCCAAGAATCTGATGGTAGTTGCTAATTGATGGTGTAGAACAATAAAATTTTGAAAAAAAAAAGATCATGAATTGTTGCCATTTTTCTTTTGGTTACTCTAGTTGCCTCTTCAATCTTCATCATGTACAAGGAATGTGTTGCAGTAAAAGCAAAAGAAGAAGGCAAATATGCTGCAAAATTCTTGAGGAAGTTAGGGAAAATGCAAATCCATTTTTAGACTGCCTTAACAAATCAAAAAAAATTTTTTTTTTTTTTTTTATCAATCGGCAACATCTATATTATCTTACTTTGTATCAAGAAATTTCAATTAATTTTGTACTTTACAAAATCATTTACCAAGTCAAAAAACGATTCAGAAAAGGCTCTAAATTCATTAGCGAGTGTTTACGTCTACAAATTGAATGATTTTGTGATTGTCAGAGGGCTACTAATTTCATGAAGATGCTACGATTTCCCAATTCTGAAGTTATATTTCTCATTGATGTATTCATCTATTCCAATGCTTTTGCTTCAATTCCAGAGGTACTGGTCAATGGTCTGAACATGTCCTCGGAAATCCTGTAATGGTATCGAACAGTAGCCAGGCAACAGACCAGCTCCCAGTGGCAGGTTTATGAACAGCACAGAACTAATTTACCAACAGGAAGAACCAATATGAACTGATGAATAATCAATGAATTAGTATTGATATTGATTGAAAATAGAAGATTACAGAGTTGGCGGAAATAAGAAAGGAAATGAAAGATTGAAGGAAAACAGAAGAGAAAGAACCAGGGAATGATCCCTTACAACTTGACTAACAAAATGATAATCCTTTCCACTACTGATCCTATCTTTATATAGAGTTAACTAATAGCCCGCTCCTCTGATGCTTCCCAATCCAGCTCATCCATGTGAGGGATAACAGAAATCTGTTGGAGAGCCACTTGCTCAGACTCACGTTGCTTGAGCTTGTTCCCAGAAAAGGCGTGATTTGTTTCCCACGCCTCCACCTTCAATCTTCTTTGTTTCTCACGTCTTCTTACTTAATAAAAGCGTGTTGCCAGAATCCACGCCTTCCGCCTGTTGTAGTTACTTACTTAAAGGCGCGCTTCTTTGTTTCACGTCTTTAGCTTCTGTTTCATGACAATTGCTCCTCCTTCAATCAATCTTGTCCTCAAGATTGAAATTCAGGGAATTCCTTCCTTATCTTCTCTGCGTCTTCCCAAGTAGCTTCAGCAGGAGTAGTTCCCCACCAGTGAATGAGCCACTGCACTGTTGCTGCATTTCTCTTCTTGATGCTTCTGCGATCCAGAATTGTTGCTGGTGTCACCCTCAAATGTCCTTTTTCGTCTAAGTTTGGTAGCTGGAGCACTGGAGTTGTATTTCCTCCTACCTTTTTCTTTAGTAAGGATACATGAAACACAGGGTGTACCTTGGATCCATCAGGTAGCTTAAGTTTGTATGCTACCTCTCCTATTTTCTGAACTATTTGATAAGGGCCAAAATATCTAGCTGACAGTTTGGTGTTGCTCCTCAACTCCACAGACATTTGTCTATATGGCTGTAATCTTAAGTAGACCCAATCCCCTACCTGGAATGATCTTTCACTTCTATTTTGGTCAGCATAAAACTTCATTCTGTTCTGGGCTTCTTGCAAGTTGGTTTTGAGAATTCCATCCATCCTCTGTCGATCCTTCAGATGGTCCTCCACTGCTGCTACTCTAAGGTGTAAATAGGGACCTACTGCCAGTTGAGGAGGAGCCATTCCATACAATGCCTCGAATGGACTCATCTGAATAGTTGTGTGGTAGGTAGTGTTATACCACCATTCAGCAAGGGAGAGCCATGCATTCCATCTTCTTGGCTCCAAATGTGTCATACATCTTAAGTACATTTCCAGCACTTGGTTGACCCTCTCGGATTGGCCATCTGTTTGGGGATGATAGGCTGTGCTTAGCTTCAAATCCGTACCCAACAAAGTGAAGAGTTCAGTCCAGAATTGACTGGTGAACACCTTGTCTCTGTCAGATAGCATGCTTAAAGGAATTCCATGCAGCTTGCAGATGTGATCCAAAAAGAGTCTGGCTACTGTAGGGGCATCAAAAGGATGTGAAAGGCTGATGAAATGTGCTGATTTGGTGAGTCTATCCACCACTACCATAATAGTGTCCCTCTTCTCTGATATTGGCAGACCTTCGACAAAATCCATTGTGACATGACTCCATGAGTACTGAGGTATAGGAAGAGGTTGCAGGAGTCCAGGATAAGCAACGTGCTCATCCTTGCATTTTTTGCATGTGTCACACTGCAAAATGGTATCCTTGATATCCCTGTGCATCCCTGGCCAGTGGAACAGCTGCTTGGCTCTTAAGTAGCTAGCCTGAATTCCAGAATGACCTCCAAGTTGAGAACCATGTATTGCAGCAATGATTTTCTTCCTCACATCTCCCTTTGAGCCAACTACTATCTTTCCTTTGTATCTGAGCACTCCATCCTGATAAGAGTGTTCTGATGGATTACTAGGAGTGAGCAATAACTGTCTGATCAGGTTCTGTACTTCTTCATCCCCTTGGTAGCTACCTATAACCTCCTTCATCCACTCTGGAATGACACATGTCAGCTCAGTACAATCTCCTTCTTCTCTGCTTGCCCTCCTGGATAGAGCATCTGCTGCTACATTTTCTTTCCCTTTTCTGTATTGAATCTCATAGCTTAGTCCTAGCAGTTTGGTGAGCCATTTCTGCTGAAGTGTTGTCGTGACTCTTTGGTCTAGGAGGTACTTAAGACTCTGATGGTCAGTCTTAATAATGAAATGACTCCCCTCCAGGTAGTGCCTTCATTTAGTGACAGCAGTTACCAAGGCCAACAATTCCTTTTCATAAATGGACATTCCCAGGTTCTTGGGACCCAGGCTTTGGCTCATGAATGCTATTGGCCTTTTATTCTGCATCAGTACTGCTCCAATTCCACCATAGCAAGCATCAGTTTCTACTTCAAATGGCTTGGTGAAATCAGGTAAGGCTAGCACGGGTGTGCTGTACATTGCCAGTTTGAGCTTCTGGAAGGCCTCCTCTGCTTCTGTATTCCAGTGGAAGCCATCTTTTCTTAGCAATATGGTAAGTGGCTTTGCAGTAGCTCCATATCCCTTGACAAATTTTCTGTAATACCCTGTTAAACCCAGAAATCCCTTGAGCTCCCTGACAGAAGCTGGCTTAGGCCATTTCATCATACTGTCCACTTTCTTTGGATCTGCCCTTACTCCTTCTCCTGAGATAATGTGGCCAAGGTATTCTACTTCAGTTTGTGCGAAGGAGCATTTACTCCTCTTGGCATACAGTTGATTTTCCTGCAATATGTTTAGTACCTCTGCCACCTGCTGCAGGTGCACTTCCAGAGAGGGACTGTAAATCAGTATATCATCAAAAAAAACCAGGACATACCTCCTCAATTGCTCCCTGAAAATGTGATTCATGAGGCTCTGGAATGTTGCTGGAGCATTCGTCAGGCCAAAAGGCACAACTTTAAACTCATAAAGGCCTTGGTGTGTTCTGAAGGCTGTTTTATGCACATCTTCCACCTTGACCCTGATTTGATGGTAACCTGCCCTTAAGTCAATCTTGGTGAAGTATTTTGAGCCCTGTAATTCATCCAGGAGTTCATCTATTAGTGGCATAGGAAATTTGTCCTTCAAGGTGAGTTCATTGAGTTGCCTGTAATCCACACAAAACCTCCAACTTCCATCCTTCTTTTTGACTAGTAGTACTGGAGATGCAAAATGGCTGTTACTAGGCTGAATGATTCCCATCTGCAGCATTTCCTTCACCAACCTCTCTATTTCTGACTTTTGTACGTAGGGGCACCTATATGGTCTGACTTGGAATGGGGTAGCTCCTTCTTTCAAAGGAATGCTGTGGTCGTGGCTCCTCCTTGGGGGCATGCCTTGAGGTTCAGCAAACACTCCTTCAAACCTGCCCAGCAATTCCTCCATCTCTGTTGGTATTATTTCAATGTCTCCTTTTCCTTCTTCCACCACATACAGCTGGGCAGTTATCCCATATGCCTGTTTCCTCCTCCATTTTGCTAGCTTACTTCCTTTGATGGCCTTGAGTTGAAGCTCATTGACTTCCCCCTTTAGCTCCACTGGTTGGCCCCCCTGCAGGAACTTCATGGAGAGTTGCCTGAAATCAAACTCAATAGGGCTGTATCTGGCTAGCCAGTCTACTCCCAAGACCATGTGGCAACTTCCCAGTTTCAAGGTATTGAATCGGTGTGTGAACTTATTTCCCTGCATTTCCCATTGCAAGGGCCCTTGTAGTTGCCTAGACTCCAACTGTTCACCATTGGCAACCCTGACTGTTAATGGATTTCCAATAGTTGGCAGTTGAGTGGTCTTAGCCAGCTTTTCATCAATGAAACAGTGAGTGCTCCCACTATCTACCAAGATTATGATCTCTCTCCCTGCTATCTTTCCTCTTAGCTTAAGGGTCTTATGTTCAGTTCCCCCAGCCAGAGCATGGATGGAAACTTCTATATTCTCATTACTTAACTCCCCCTCTGGACAGTCACAGAATTCCTCTGTATCCTTCCTTAGTTCCTCTGAGCTCTCTCCTAACCCCCATGGATCATCTATCAGTATGTAATTCAGGTGAGCTTGTTTGCAGGTATGTCCCAGTGTATAAGGCTCAGCACACTTGAAACACAACCCCTTTTCTCTCCTGTAACTCAGCTCAGAGGGAGTGATTTTTCTGAACTGATCTACTGTATGGTTTCCTGTTTGGTTGTTTCGATTGGGAATAGGCTCTGGTTTCTTATATTGGAAGTTAGGCCACTTCATTTTGGTATGTGGGGTGAAATTTTGTTTGTTAACAGGTGGGATGCTAGGTGAGGGTGTGTATTTGCTCATCATCTTCCCTTGTGTTTTCCTAACAGCTTCCAGGTTCCTTTCCTGCAACTTAGCAGCTTCAATGGTGTCTGCTAAGGTGAGGGGTTTGGTCATCCTAACCATACTTACTATTTCCTCCTTTAAACCACTAAGAAAACATGATTTGTAATATGAATCAGGTTGACCAGGGAGAGATAACATTACCATAGATTTCAGTTGTTCAAACTTCTCTAGGTACTCAGTGACACTCCCTGTCTGCATCAGCTTGTTAAATTCCTCTATGGCCTCCTCTGGATCTCCCTCCCCAAACCTTTCACAAACCGCCATTGCTAGTTCTCTCCATGGAACTGTCCCCTTCTCGTGGTACATGCCATGGAACCAGATGTCTGCCTTCTCCTGGAAATGGAGTTGAGCAATGTCTGATTTCAGGCCTTCCTCCACTCCATGGATCTGGAAGTATTTGTTTGCTCTTCTAACCCACTCTCTGGGTTTATTTCCATCAAACGCAGGGAAGTCCATCCTTGGTAGTCTGGCTCCCCCTTTACTCCCCCCCTTCTCAGTTAAATCTGTGGTAACTGCTATCCTAGCCTCATTCCCAGAACTACCCCCTTCTACCTTCTTCCCCTTGTCGTTTAGTTTGGCCATGATCTGAGCCATCATGTTCATCATCCCCTCATATTTCTGATCTAAATTTTTTATGGCTCTATCTGTGCTCTCCTGCCTATGCTCCATTGCCCTTACAGACTGTTCTACCCCATCATTCTTATTGGCAAAAGTCCTCACCACACTCCCCAACTCAGTGAGCTCCCTTCTCAGAGCTTCCTCCTGAGTCTTAGTCATGTCCCAATGGCTTGTAGCTAGCTCTGATACCACTGTAATGGTATCGAACAGTAGCCAGGCAACAGACCAGCTCCCAGTGGCAGGTTTATGAAACAGCACAGAACTAATTAACCAACAAGAAGAACCAATACGAACTGATGACTAATCAATGAATTAATATTGATATTGATCAAAATAGAAGATTACAGAGTTGGCGGAAATAAGAAAGGAAATGAAAGATTGAAGGAAAACAGAAGAGAAAGAACCAGGGAATGATCCCTTACAACTTGACTAACAATAATAATCCTTTCCACTACTGATCCTATCTTTATATAGAGTTAGCTAATAGCCAGCTCCTCTGATGCTTCCCAATCCAGCTCATCCATGTGAGGGATAACAGAAATCTGTTGGAGAGCCACTTGCTCAGAAACTCACGTTGCTTGAGCTTGTTCCCTGAAAAGGCGTGATTTGTTTCCCACGCCTCCACCTTCAATCTTCTTTGTTTCTCACGTCTTCTTACTTAATAAAAGCGTGTTGCCAGAATCCACGCCTTCCGCCTATTGTAGTTGCTTACTTAAAGGCGCGATTCTTTGTTTCACGTCTTTAGCTTCTGTTTCATGACAAATCCCAAGTTTGATTGAGGTGTTGCCAGCCAAAACTCAGACTGCTGGCAAAACATGAACAAGAAACACGGAAAACCTAAGCAAGGAGATCAAAACTCTGAGTATTGGGTTTATGAGAGATGAATAGATTCTCTTTGTCTGCAAAATCAACAACGGGTTGCAGAAGATTTAATTAATTAGTTAGATTGCAGACTGAATTGATATTAGTTAGAATGAACATATGGATTCTGTCTGAGAATTAGTGCAAATAGACTTTACAATAAAGCATATAAAATAGGATCCATCTTCGAGAATGCACTTCCTTAGGGCTAACACAACACAGTTGTGTTTTTACCTTATTCTGTTTTGTTGTATTATTTGTTTTGGTACTATAGAAAGAGATTAATGTACGATAATAATAAAAATGTCGTATATATATTTAGAGATAAGAATATAGTATGATCGTATACTAAATATTTTAACAAATACAACAATTGGACACATTTCACAGGTCACAAGTAAACTAGCCTAAGTCCCTTTTGTTCAAATTGTCTTTCAAATTTGATTCATATACAACATGCATAAACTCTCGAATTGTACTCAAAAACCAAAGGTTTCCAAGGTTGATTATATGGTTTTATGTCGCCTTTGGACAATCAATTTACAGAACCAAGGCAGTCTACCTTCCAAGAAGATCAACTTTTGTCACGTCCTTTGTGATTGAACTAGTCCGGCCATATTGATGCCTGCGTTTCTCCAAGATAAGCCCTTGAACTTTGGAGCACTCAAAGCCATCTTCTTTGCTTTCTGTACAAAATTGAAACCTTCCCTTTGAATCTCCAAATTGTTGGGACGTTTTAGCAAGTTGATATATGTTTCTAGATCATGAACACAAGAAGGGTTATGCATCTTGAAGAAATCAAGCAGCAATTCAACTCCCACATGAGCATAGCACGAGCAGCTCCAAGGAAGATCGTACCTCTCGGCCAAAACCTTCAAACTCTCATTGAAAAAAACCCCTGGAAGCTTCGTGATTGGATCATTAACATTCACAATCCTCAAAACCTTCACTCCTAGCTCCTCACAACGTTCTTTGAAGCCGGAGTTCCCAACTCTAGGCCCTCCAAACGAAAAAACCGTAACTGGTACATGATCATTAGTCGAAACTACCTTGTTCAATCCAAGCTCAGAAATGTCATATGCAAGTAGAAGAGCAAGCGAGCTCCCCATGCTATGTCCAGCAATGGTGATGCTCATTTCCTCTCCTTGGTACTTATTCAGTACCCTAGAAACCTCCGAAAGAAGCTGCTCCCGGCAACTGGGGAGCCCGAATTTGCTTTGGCTTTCATCTGCAGTATACAAACTTAGAAATCCAGATTCCACTTTCACCTCAGGCCGAGGATTATGAGGATCAAGACGTGCTTCTGTCAATGAGCTCATCAGATTCGCTATCCATTCGGGATTAGTAACTGTACCGCGAAATGTGATCAGCAAATCTCTTCTTCCCAGCTTAGCACTTTCATGATCACTGGATACTGCAACATATCCTACCCATCTACCGCAACTGGGGCTGTTTTGGATGGGAACATTAATGTCAGGAGTAGCATAAATGTATTTCGTTACCTCATAGCCAGAGTTTTCCAATCCAGCTTCATTCAGGAGATTCCTCTTCCCATACTTGCAATTCAAGTATCTTTTCGAGTTGGGATCAAGCTCGAAAGCCTTGTAACATGCATCAACGAACTCTCCATACCGAATAATCTCCTCCCGGAGAAGAGAATCCAAGGGTTCCACTAGGTTTTCCCAGTTGTTCATCCCTTGTATCTCTCTCCAACCACGAGCCAATCTCGAACCTGTAGCCACGACTTTCTTCACCATAGATGGTGCAATTAGGGAAGCAGACATTATTAGTGGCTGCTTCCCTAATTGCACTCCATTAGTTTTAAACGATGGAGTACTACTTCCCAAAGATAAACATTTTCCAGATATGTTTTCAGAAAAAACATTTCCAGAAAATGCACTAAAATTGGTATATGCATTATGCATTCTGTGCATACAGGTTGCCATAGCTTGGATCACGAGAAGAAAAAAAAGGAAAAGGGTGGAGAGTACAAAAAAGGAAAAAAAAGAAGCTCCAAGAGTTTGTGGATGACTAGATTCAGTATGACTAGAGGCAGTGGGGTCTTATATATATATGGTGAGGATCTAAAGTATCTAAAGTAAGACTAAACTTGTTTAATGTTATTTGGCGAGTAATTTGACTTTTCAAATCTGGGATTAAGGATTTGATTATGTGGTCGGTTGAGTATAAGTTGGAATTGTTTATTGATTTATATTGCGGCTGTGATGGAAATGAGCAGGGGCTTTGTTTTAAGATTAATTAAAAGTCGAAGTCAACTGTTTGACGCTAAGAGTTGAAAGCGCGGGAGGACAACATATGGGGGGAGGCCAGCTCAAGAGATTTAGAATTTTCGTCCTTTTTTTTGGGATTATAGTCTGAATAAAAAATGTGGACATGCATACTGACAAAGAATGATACACGAACAGTGAAAATGAATTTTGAGCAGATATTAGCTCATCACTGTTTTTTGGATTTAGGTGATTCTCAACGTGAATCTTGAGAACCCTAGATGTGATGACAGCCCGCTAGCGTCACAATTTTGGAGGAGAGAAGAATTCAAAATTTATGTTACATTGGACGTGTTTAAATGTCTCGCCATATGTAAACGCATTTTGAGAGAAGTATTCAAAATTTATGTAACATTGGACGTATTTAGATGTCCCGTCATATGTAAACGTATTTTGAGATCCTCTTTTTATTTTTATAACAATTTTTGTACGTCACATACATTACATTATAAAAAGTGTTACAATATCATCTATTCTGTTTAAGAGTAAGTTTATGCATTCAAGATTGGAACTTTGTGGTATGGATTGAGAAATTTCTCTTTGGATTATGCTTTTTTGAGATGCTTACCAATATGAAAAAAAATAATAAAAAATGAATGCATTTGGAGTTGCTCATTTATTTCAAGTAGCTTTTCTTACAATATATCTACAATATTACCGCATGTATATCGGTAGGGATATTGAGGGTTTAATCCCAATGGAAACTACTAATAGATCTTGTCGTAAAATTCAAAACGACATCATACATACATACATACATCTACATATATATATATATATATATATATAATATCAAAATTGTAAATTCCTATGTCATCATAAATCACTATAACCAATTGAAATATAGCCCATGAATATACCAAATAGTATATAAGCCGGCCTATAGATCAAATCTCTGGTAAATCTTAAAAGTATAACAACTCTTCTAAACGTTACAATCGAGCAAGTGTGGAGTTTAGTCAATGATAAATCAGACTCACGTACAGAGCTGTTAATAGCTCTACAATTCCAGTAGGTGGAAGTATGCACATATATATGGTTTTGGGGCGATAAGTTTTTTATTTTTTGAATATTTTTAAAGTTTCACAATATAATTAGAAAAATATTATTTGCACTCCCATTTTTGTTAATTACATTCTCACTATCATTTTAATTATATAGTTCATGTATAAGAATATACTATAAAATAAATAATGGAAGTGCAAATAACAAAAAATATAGAGTAAATAACATTTCTCTATAATTATTATTAATTTTTCAGATCCATAATATCTAGTAATTATTCTTTTTTTTTATCATAAGTGTATGGTTGATGTAATTTCTGACTTTATTGAATAAATCTATGTGTGGTCCTTTTGCTAATACCCTCCAAAGTAATATACATCATTTTCCCAATATCTTTTCTTGTCGGAGGCAGTTGGAGGATAAGTTACCAAATGCCACTTTTTCTCCAAATCATCTCGAAATGTCAAGAATAGTACAATGGTAAATTTTGCAATAGTAAAGAACGGTTGAAAACGAAAGGAAACTGAAACTTTCTTGTGGAAAGCTTTTGAGGTAGCCAATGCATGTCAGATACAAAATATCTACAATTCAATGGACTAACCACCAAAGCTTTGTCAACTCTAAAAATTCAATGTGTTACTTTCTTGTTTGTCAACTTATAAACCCTTAGTTCAGACTAGTTACACAAGAAAACCCTACGTGTATGCAATTTCAATGTACGTGTGTGTAACGTGGTAATTAGGTAAAACATTGAAGAGGAAAAAGCTATGAATGGGATGCAGAAGTTAATAAATGAAGGTTATTAATTGGTGTATAATGGGTAGGCATTGGATTTCGTGTGTAATGTGGGAGTTAGGGCATCCTTCAAAAATGAAGATCTATGGCATGTTAATTTGTACGTCATTAGTTTTACAAATCATATATTACAACTAATAACCCCAATACCTTGGTTTTTTTTTTGGGCAAATTCCACTTTACCCACCTGTGGTTTAGCCTTTTTTTACATAACCTTCCTATAGTTTCAAAAACTATACATAACCCCCTTATGGTTTGGATTGATGTGTCAAAGTAACGGGAATGATCATTCGTAATGGAATCAACTAAAATGTCAAAAATACCCTTATGTAAAGTTGAAAATTATTTATTAACCAAGGGGGGTTATGTGGATATTTTGAAAACCATAAGAGGGTTATATGGTAAAACATTAAACCATAAGGGCGTTATATGGTAAAATATAAAAATCATATCGATCAATGTGTCATGTATTTATAAGGGTAATTTCGACATTTTTAGAAGTTCCGTTACGAGTGACTATTTCCGTCACTTTGACACTTTAATCCAAACCATGAGGGGGTTATGTATAACTTTTGAAACCATAGGGGAGTTATGTAAAAAAATGTCAAACCACAAAGGGGTAAAATGTAATTTGTCCTTTTTTTTTTTGGCTAAGAACCATATTGGTCGTTATCAACTCAGTATAGCTTGATGTGCCAACCAAGCTCTATAGCCAAGAACAACAACCAAAAAAGAAAAAAAAGAATGAAGTGTACACAATTTCATCCAGGAATTCTAATCATGTTGCAAAAAGATTTGGTGGTTAAAAAAAATAGTTTGAAAAAGGAAAGGTGAGAAAAAAAGAAAAGTCAGCAAGTTCTTGCCTGTCTATTTCTTTTGCTGCGACATAGTTTATTTGACAATATATCCTTACCATTTTCTACCACAATCGTTTGTTTGTTTGATGATATCCTTTCCAATTTCTATTATTTATTATTCTTATTCTTGACTTGAGAGAATATGCTGGCTACGTTAGACAACTGCAATTTGGTCGGCGCGCATAATTAGTCACAAGGTTTGCTATATCTAAGTTTGGTGGTAACGAAGAATATTGTTCTCTCAAAGTCTGTGCCTTAATTTCTTCAAGGTGTCAAATAGTCGTTGCATTATCAACGTGTTTACTAATTTATTATTCCCAATCTTCTATTTTATAATTCTTCTGAGTTTCAGTCCATTTACTTTAAAAGAATTAATCTTTTTTATTAGGATAAAATACCAAAAACCCCTCTTGTGGTTTGGAGTTTGGTCACTCTATCTCCTCGTTGTTAAAAAACTTTCACATAACTCCCAAAATACAAAGGGGTTATATGGAAGTTTTTAAATAATAAAGAGGTATCATGACCGAATCCCAAATCACAAAGAGGTTTTTTGTATTTTATCCTTTCTATTATGACACTCTATGCATTAGTAGATCTGGATACATGTCATATATGTGACATGTATTTGAACTGCTACTGTATACACTATAAATGTATAAATAATTTATCCATACTTTATTGTTATTAATGTTCCCAACGTAAATCCCATGTGTAAATTTAATCTATGGTTGTATCTACCTCGAGCCTCTTTACTTGTTGTGGATCAACACTACAGTAAAGCAGATGAGGGGCAATAAAGGTCATTAGTGCTGAAACCCTTTGAAACAATGTACATTATTTTATACACATTATAATTCATCAAAAATAGATCTAATATTAATGGATTGTTTACAAGAACGCATACATGTTACTTTCTTTTTATGAGAATTAATTACACGGCATGATTTGAGTCTTGTATATGAAATTGTCGTATTAGTAGTCCAAATATGGCCAGAAACCTAAAGATGTGACAACTGTCTAGACCCTTTGTCCGTAGATGATGAGGTTTAGTGTAAATGTGTAACTCATATGTGTTAATCTTTTATATACAACATCAATTTTGGATAAATGATAACTATGTAAAAATTAAATTTAAAATTCAATTCAATTTTTACATAAGTCAGAAATCTAGCCATGGTAGTGTATACTTCAGTTGAGTTACAGAAAGGGTATATGAGTCATAGTGTGTATCTTTATGAGCTTTATACTGTTGTGTTCTCTTTTATTTTTTCCTTTTTGCTTTTCTCTTTTATTTTTTTTTTTGTGAAAACCATGTGTTTATTTAGTGTGGGGCATTTGCATATGTTTCAAAAGTTCTCTTGGTTGCTAAAGTAGAAACATCAAAGCTAGGGCTATGTATAGGCTTGTTGGTTGGGTCAGATTTGGATCCGAACCTAACTCCAACTATGTTTTTGACTAAAATGTGGAGATAAAAAGATACTGATCACCTTGGATTCAGATTTCAAAGTCATATGGACGGAAATGACGAACAAGACAATCTAAAGCTAAAAGTAAATTTCTTTTGTTCTTAGGTAAAACACTCCACGCTTAGTTTTTTTTTTTTTTTGGTCGCAATTGTTCATCTACAGTCCTATGGACAATCTAAAATTAAAAAAAAAAAGCCTCGTCTTAAAATAATATTACTTTAAATATAATGCTTTTGATTATGCTCTACATCCTTACTCATTATAGGTTGCCCTACATGTCATTCCAGTATTGGATTATTTACTGGATATTTAACCAAAAATAAAATAAATAAAAAAAATGCTAGACAGTTATATGTGCTCACATTCCTCTTAAAGCAATGGGGTTTAATAGTTATAAAGATCAAAATCTGCTTGAACCATAGCATGTTTGACCTGAGCAAGGATTTTTCATTTTCTACAAAACCATACAAGTCCAATTTGAATTCTTAATAGATCCACATACATCAATTGCATCATTGTACTTTTATGGTTTTCATGAATTTTTTTTGATCCTTTCAAAAGCAATGACTTAGAATATGTGAAAGTTGTTAATTTAATCAGACTATTTCTCTATCCTATGTGGCACCCTGAATTGATTAGTATTTACTGGTTATTTGTAGGTCCTTTGGTGCCTGTAGTTGATAATGATATAAACTTTATGTTGTAACCTATGAAAGTGCGATTAGCAATTAAAGGGTGATTTGCATATTCTCAAGATCTTAATGAATCTTTAACTTAGTTTAAGTTTTCAAATGTAGACTTAACCTTGTTATTGATTTAGAATATACGTTAATGAGCGCGGGTATTACAACAATAGGAGATTCACTATAGTTTTTGATATAATAATGGTTTTTTCCTACATAGTGAAAGATATCCTGTTTGCAAATAGAGGCGCTAATTACAACTCAATTACGTTGACTCATCCAAATCCGCCCACCAATAACCCGTCCAAACTTGCCCACTAATTCTGAATGGGTCTAAATGGATACCCAATTAAATCCATTTAATTGGTGGGTAGTGAATTGACTCGACTCACCCATTTTAAAATAGTTATACATTTAAACTCAATTTTTAATTAGTGTTAAGTAAATAAATTTGAATTTATTATTAATTTAATGACAATAAAATACAGTTATTTCTTGTCAAACAACATGCGAAGAAATAAAAAAAAATAATTAGAATTATAAGTGATTCATAAATGGTAATTGGGTATATTTATACCCATTTATAAATAGATATAAATGGGTTGATTCAATTATACCTATTACCTAATTATAACCATCCACAATCCGTCCATGTCATCCATTTTGACACCTCAATTTGCAAATACCATAACTGCAACCAAGAAAATGCTTTCGTACGCATATAGTTGATTAATTTTGTGAACTTTCAATGTGGCAGATCTTTCTTTGTAGTTTTTAGACGACCAATTGTGTCTTCATTTCCAAGACAGCTCAAAGGCGGGTTCTTCCCAATTGGGAGGACTAGCGTAGAATAGATTGTAGACGAAATTATAGCTTCGAGGAATCGCACGAAGGAAGGACAACGAAAGGTGTTCGCCAGGACAATTCCTAAGGATCCAGCATCGGTTGGAATAGCAGGAATTTGGGAGCTGTCCCCGGATCCGCCTTGGAGGGCCTCTGATCTGGCGTTGGATCCAACCTTGGCCTTTTTGGCTGTCTTCTCATTTTCTTAGTATTTCTTTCCTTTTCGGTTTCAGATGTTTTTAGCCTATAAATAGGTGTCATTAGGACTTTTGTTAGTAGACTTTTAAATAATCGTTATTCAAATATTATCGGTTTATTGTAAGTTTCTTGAATCGTTCTTGAAAGTTGATCTAATGTAGTTTTCATTTTGAATCGCCTATGCATCATATAGTATGAATTTTTTTTTATTATAGATAGTTTGTGAAAAAGATTAATGACTTCAAACTTTTAAGGATAGAAAATTGATGGTGGAGTAAATAGTCCAACTTGGCTTCCTTCAATGCCTCTCACAAGTTACTCAATCCAATTTATTATTATTAAAAAAAATTGATGATGAAGTAAATGGTCCACCTTGGCTTCCTTCGATGCCTCTCACAAGTAACTTAATCTAATTTATTACTATTTAAAAACTTAAATAGTAACTAAACTATCCAAGTAGTATACTTAAGGCCACTATATTATTTGTTGGTTTTAAACTCAAATCGCAACAGGGATATATTAGTAGTCATTCCATTGAATTTCACCATTAAAATAATTATTTTCCATTAGCTTTGGATTATTTATGTCAATTCACAAAAAGCGTCCCTATATCTTTTTACACAAAATGGAGAGTGAGAAAGAGAGAGAGAGAGAGGGAAAAAAATGGAGAAGCCAACTGCTGTAAATGAAAAGGAAAAGGAAAAATGTGAAAGACAAGCATACCAGTAAATAATATAGTTAGGTTTCTTTGATGAGTAAATTTTATATATACTTACAATGTATACATTATTACTGTTGAATTCATGACACATATGTAAAAACTGAATTTTAAATTTAAATTTTGTTTAGTTGTCATTTATTTGAGATTGACAGTATATAAACTGTTAGTGTAGAAAAGATTAAACAAAACATATTGAGTAGCCAAAAGTATACTATTTCAATTATTTAGATGGCAACAAATTTTTTTGCCCTTACCACTGCATGCCATACTCGTGAACAGGGACAAAACTAGGGGATTAGGGCTGAAGTTTTACATAATTCAATTTTCCTCCCTTACAAAATTAGATATTGTCAAATTAAATACTCTTGCTCTTGAAAAAACCTAAAAATATTTAGATTATACATTTAAATTTATGTATATTAAAGTTTGCCTTCTCGAGATATATTTTCTGGTACATGACGCATGTGATATCCCACATCGAACCTAGGAGAAGAAAAATAATCATATATAACGTCCGATCCATTCGATAATTAATAATTTTGAATTAACCATTTTGAACTCATGGTTTCCAGAGTGAATCTCGCATGGTGTTATGGTTTTGACTATACAAGGAAGTGCAAGTAACTGAGTGTTGTGTGGGGCTAAGTGCATGTTTGATAGGGGCCTCTTCCAGAACTCATACGATCCAACCCTAGAATTCGCACATGACTAAATCCACCTCTAGAATTTACGCATGAAAGTGGACATGCGCATGACTAAGTGGACAGTCGATCCACCTCTAGAATTCGCACATGACTAAATCCACCTCTAGAAAGTGGACAGGTGCATAATTAAGTGGACAGTTTAAATTGGAACGGACTTTGCAAGGACACAAAGTTCCAAAGGTGATGAGAGTGTGATATTTTACATTAAATCCAGGAGAAGAAAAAGAATTGTATATAATGTCCTGTCCGCGAGATTATTAATAATTTTGATTTAACTATTGTCAACCGTGATTTTCAAAGGCTATTGGGCCAGCCCAGCGGCGCGGGGCTTTACAACACACAAGTCATGTATCATATACAAATGCATATGAATGGAAAGAGCACGTCACAGACACATAACCACATAGAGATTCTCAATGCCCCTGCAAGTTTCTATTAGATTAGAGCTATTTTAGCAGACATCAGTCACCTTTATATACCACAAATATAAAAAATTAGTCTCATCATAATAACATAAGAGTAAAACACAGGTTTGGGTGCCTCTTACTTTTTGATGCTAGTATTGCAATATATCTTTCTAATATAAAAATGGTACGTCAGAAATGCATGTGAAAAATCCAGTGGAGCGGATAATAATAAATGTATTAAAGAATGAACTAGAGCTAGAAAAAAAAAAAGATGAACACTAAAATAAGAACTTCAGAATTGGCCAGCTAAACCAGCGGCCCTTTATATGTCTGTTCCCTTTTCAGCTTCCCCTGCCCTTTGTGTTGCTTTGTCATTGGGCTTTATGCGTTGAATATTCGATGTTGATGTTTTAAAGTACAATTTAATAAGTACTATTTTTGTCACCTGGTATGACCTTTATAAACATCAATCGTTTTGTCAAAATGACAATGAAATTGTATTGTCACGGACTCATTCTTTGAGTTAAAGTTTGAAGAATAAATATATTTCATATGAATGTAGTATTGGCCGGTTAGGATAGGTTAACTATTGTACTAGAAGGTAACCTTTTTATGACTTTTTCAAAATGTATGTTAAGAATCACATTTAACAAATGTGGTGGCTGAGTTAATTTAGTCTAAAAGTACAATTTAGGTTTAGGACACCAACAACAAAAGAATTCTTGCTAGAGAAAGATATATACGTGATATCTAATTCTTGTTTGTTAAGAATTATAACCCATATTTTTTGCCAACGTATATAAGAATCTAATGGGCCACACATATTAATAACTTTTTCGTTGGATTAAATGAATTTCAAGTAGGGACTTGATAGGAGAGAGGGAGTGTAAGTGAGAGGTCTCGGGTTCGAGTCCTCCTGCTTACACAAAAAAAAAGGAGAAAAAAGCACAAGTAGGGACTCGATAGATGAGTTTTTATAACTTATAATTTAGTTTGTGACACAAATTAAATTTGAGGGACTTATAGTAGACATGAGTTTAAGTCTTCCAAATACAAGTGTTATATTAGAATAAGGAATTTGAATCCTATTGGAAATAGACTTTAAGTTTCGATAAGGATATGGACAACTTATTTTTCTATAAATACTCACTAAACTTTTGCTAGCAAGATTAATCGACACATAAATTGTCTTGTGAGATTTTTGAGAAAAATCTTGAGAGAAAGATACCCAAAATTCATCCAAGAAAATAAGAAAAAAAAATCACATATCTTATTTCTCTTATTACGGCAAGTTTTTCATGGTGAAAAATTAGGATTTTTTTCAATCAATTTGTAGGAGATGTTTTAACAATATCTAGCACTAATCTAGTTTAAATTAATTTGACCTAAGAAGGTTCAATCTAAAGAGTTAAGAAGGTAAGTGACATTTGTGTGAGTGATCCTTCAATTTAAAATTTTCACTGTGCATGTCTCTATGATTCCTTACATTGGTAGTAGAGTTAATTTTGATTAACTCATGTGACAAATCTGCTTAATTGTCATGGATGGTGATTAGATCACGATTATATGCTGATCTCGAAGTTAGTTTTGTTTTTTATATAAATGAAGTTGGTTGCAAAATATTGTTGAATTGTTCATGAATATTTTCGTAGTCGTCAAACAATTGAACAAAGTCCCATTGCCGTTTTATTGTGTGCTATGATTAGAGGTGCAAACGAGCCGAGTCGAGTCGAACTTTGGCCTTATCGAGCCGAGCCTCCAGTTAATTTTATGAACCTCGAACTCGAGTTCGAGCTCAAGGAGTTCAAAATGTCAAGCTTGAGCTGGAGTTCGACTCGAGCTTAAAAAATAAAAAATAAAAAATATTATTTTATTTTTAAAAATAATATATAATTATTTTATTTTAAAAATGAATAAAATAATATTTTTTAACAAATAATAAAATATTAAGGATATATATATATATAATTTTACTATTAAAATAAAAAATAAAAATAAAAATATATATAACGAGTTTAATGTTTTTGAACTCGAACTCGACTCGACTCGTATTCGAGCCCTAGCTATGATCACTAAAAGGAAAAATAAAACAGAAACGGAAAATGAAAAAAAATAAGGTAGCATCTTGATTGGTCATAATAAATCACGTGGGATAGCAATTGCATGTCAATGGCGTAAAACTTTGTGATCACCCTTGGGTTTTATGTATATAATGTGGCCGAGTTAAATGCTATGTTTGTTCTTCCTCCACATAACCAGTCTCGCGGTCGAGATCTTGTGGATCAAATTGGAAACTAATCAATAAAAAGAAATACGTTGTTCTGGCTGATCGTGAAGACCACGGATTAGTCACTTTGATGGTGATTAATCACGGTTTATCACGGTCAAGTAAAACGATGTATTTTTTTTCCCTTGCATCAATTAGATTGTTGCATGGGTTTCCTATGTACTGGTTGCTGTTTAACCATCAAATAATAAAAAGAAACATGACTGGTTGGTTATGATCAGCCTATAAAAGTCAGGAAAAGGCAGCGAGAATATGCTGCTGGAAATTGAATTAAAAATTCTGATTTGCAGCGGGTTTTACAGTAATTGTTTTCAGCGGATGTTTTGTTGCGTTTTCCACTGTTCGTTACTTCAAATTCTAGCCATAAGATAGTGATGAAGATGAAGGCTTTGATTGGTTAATTGTTGCTGGAAATTTTCTAGAAAAAGGAAATTCAAGAAACAACTTAGCTACCAATGACAAATAGGATTTGTCATTGATTTCCTTTTATAATTGGTTTTCTAAACTAATATGAAAAGTACCTCTATTTCTAATGTGATTAGAATTATGGTATTTTTCTGAAAATTTAGAAATCCAATTGGTAAAGAAATTGTTCAACTGAGTTTGGAAACTTACTAAATTTTAGTGAGACTAAAATTAAGAAAGTTTAACCAACTTTAGAAACTTCTAAATTTGATGAGATTAAACATGGTAAGTGTTCAAATACCTTTTTTAGAAACTACCTAATATGATGATATCAAATTTAGGAAAGTGATCTAAAATTAGCGTTTGAATTTCTAAAGTGGTTTAAAGGAAAATTTCCAAAATCAAGTGAATTAGAAAATTCTAGTTGGACTAGAAAATCCTAATTTAGACTTGGTCTCATAATCGGATTATGAAAGACTTTTATTCATGGTCTTCAAATATTGAAAATTGCTCTAATGAGATTAGAAAGTTTTTTTTCATAATTTTAAAATAAATAGAAAGAAAAACTTCAAGAATTGAAACTTTAAATGGTTTAAAGTTGGAGCATATAATGATTCTTGATTAGAATTATATAAACACTTTATTATGCTTTTATTTAATATTGTATTGTGTGAATGCATGATGGATAGTTATGGACTAAAACTAATGTGATTGTTTTTTTTATTGGCAAAACCCCGTACACAGGGTGGGGATGTCAACCCCAGATTTTATTAGAATTAACCAACAAATACAAAGAGTGTAATGGTCATAACTCCATGATACAATGCCACTAGTCTAAGCCTTGTTAGATTGCATACGTAGATGGGGGAATTCCCTACTATCTAATTGTAGAGAGGCCCTAACCTCTACCGGGAGATGATGTAACACAGTACAGTAAAATTCTGTTGACACACGTAATCCTGCTAGTTTATCTGACGTGGAATTCGCCTCTCTAAGCACATGTGAGAGAGATGCAGTTAAAGAAGATAATATGTCTCTAATTTTCTTCCATGTGTTGCACAAAGGCCACTTGGACACTACCCCAGTAGAAACTAGTCGCACCAGGCACTTCGAGTCTACTTCCACAAGCAAAGGTCTCGTGGAGATCTGTTGGTATAATTGAAGACCATACAGCAATGATGAGCTTTCCGCCCTCAAGATATGCATCTTCCCAAATTCCTTGTAAAATGCAAAAATCAGTCGTCCCTCCGAGTCTCTGAGCAGACCACCCCCATGCGCCCTGCCCTGATAGACACTGGCATCAGTGTTCAGTTTTACGTAGAGATATGGCGGGTGCTTCCATGATACAGCCACACTCCTCTTCACCCTCAATCGTCGGACAGCAAACTATGCCCATGGATCATCAGGATCACCCCTACAATGACTCACCGCGAGCTTTTTTGCCAGCCCCAACTGTTTCATAAATCCATCGACAAGGGAAATAATCCCGCACGTCTCATACCCCTCCCCATCAAAGCGTGCCCTATTCCTAGTCTTCCATAGAAACCATAGCACTGACAAAGGTATAAAAGTCCTTATATGCTCCTATGTTACAAAGGAGGTTGAACAGAACCAAGATAACAACATCGCTGAGACTGAAGAGGTGTGGGATTCCAGTATCCCAAATCTTCTTCTGAAATGTAGCCAAACCTCCATAGCTATTGGCCCTGTGACAGACAAATGCATTACAGACTCTTCTGTGAAGAACAACAAGAGCACCTAGATGCCATTGGGATCTTACGATTCTTCAAATTCGTATCTAGCGAAACCAAGTTTCGTTCAACTCTCCATGCACAAAATGACATCTTTAACGGCACTATGTTATTCCAATGAAACCTATCCACCAAAGAATAACTCCACTCTGACGGACAACCTCCCAAAGTGGACTTGATCGAGAATTCGTGAGAGGGTGACCTCATCCAAACCATACAATCGTCTTGTTCTGGGAATAAATGAATATAGGTATCCTATATTTGTAGAACCAGCTGGGGCAGCAACCAAACCATCAATTTCTCAACATTCCAACCCATGGCACCATAGAACTCTGCCAACAGCATATGGGGTAGGTCTTGAATGGAGATCAAATCCACGAGGGGTAAATCAAATAGCCAACGGTCATACCAAAAATCCACGAAGCCTTTGCCCAGCACCATCTAATGTTGCTTTTTGCAGTAGTTTGAATATTCTCCAATCGTCTCCAAGATAAAGGGGGTTTTTCTACTTTGACTTGCAGAGGATGACATCCTTTAATGTATTTGACATGCATAAAGTCTACCTAGATCGAGTCCCTTTTCCTCAAATGCTACCAAAGCTTACAAGCGAAAGCTAAGCCCATTTAGTGAAATGTCAAAAACCCAACCTGCCCTCTTCAATAGGATAGCAAAGGCACTCCCAAGATGTCCAGTGGATGCCCTTCGACCCCCCTGCCTTGTCCCACAAGAAAGCATTGCAAATTCTCTCCAGCTTGACTAGCACCGCCTTAGGTGGTTCTAGGACTTGTAGCAAATACATAGGCATTGAGGCAAGAACATGACGTATCAACACCAATTTACCCCCAACCGATAACATTCGCGAGCTCCAATGGAATAATCATTCTCTCATCATAGCTACTAGAGGATCGAATAAGGCACATGTGACTCTTCCCCTGGATATCGGTGCCCCCAAATATGTAAAAGGAAGAAGTTGCTGCTGAAATTGTAGACTTGAAACCACCATTGCATGATGCTCATCAGAAGCTCGGATAGATAGCACATATGCACTTTTACCTGCATTAATTTTTTGACCAGAGTAAAACTGACAAGCAACAAGAAATGATTGCAAGGCATCCAAACAATCCTTTGAGCAGCGAATAAAAATCAAGATATCGTCTGTGAATGCCAACTAAGGGACCCGCAACCTGCCGAAACAAAAAACTTGCTTTCATCCTGCCAAAACAAATGATTCAAACCTCGTCCTAAAAACTCTGCCACTAGTAAAAATAGAGCCGGGGAAAGAGGATCCCTTTGCCTAGCTCTCCTTGTTGCTTCAAAGAAACCCACCGGCAACCCATTGATCAATACCAAAAACCAATTATTCGACAAGGTTCGGAAAATTAGATCTACCACCCACTCATGGAAGCGAAATTGCCGAAGCATAAATATCAGGAAACTCCATTCCACCCTGTCATATGCCTTTTCCATGTCTAGTTTCAATATTAAATTTGGACAACACAATCGACGATCTAAATCTAATGCCAACTCCTGCGCCAGCAAAATATTATCAGTTATGCTCCTGCTAGGCACAAATCCTGATTGCCAAGGCAGAACCAACTTCGAGTGCAACAAATTAAGTCAATTCGTCAAAATTTTTGAGATAATCTTCGAGCTAAGATTGCATAGGCTAATAGGCCTGAATTATCGCTATTTCGTTGCCTTCGAGACTTTTGGAATTAAGACTATCAGAGCACTAGAAAAACCTTGAGGAAGTTGAGCGCCCTCAAAAACTCCTGAACTGCTTCTAATAAATCCTTTGTATGATCGCCCAACATTTTTAGTAAAAACCCACCCTAAAATCATCTGGGCCTGGGGCACTATCTGGCGACATCAAAAAAATCGCTTCTTTCAATTCCTCCATAGTTGGCAGTTTTTTTAACAATTCATTATCCTCATGACTCAGTGATGGAAGTGTAAAATTTAGGGTTAGATTAACACAGCCTTCCCGTTCCGATGTGAACAATGATGAAAAAAAAACTTCAGCTGAATTTTTAATCTCCTCCTCATCTTCAATCCATTGGCCCGTATCACTCTGGATTCTCGCTATAAAATTAAACCTTTGCCGCTGCTTAACAATCGAGTGGAAGAACTTGGTATTGGCATCCCCCTGCTAGATCCATTTAATGGTTGACTTTTGTTTCCAGTACTCACATTCGGCAGCTAGTGCACGATCATATTTTGCCCGAACTTCCCCCAACTGTGACTTGGAAACCTCGTCTCGAACCAAATCAAACTCTGACTGACAAAACTGCAAGTTAACTTCTGCATCTCTCACTGCTCGAAATATATCCCCAAAAGACTGTTTGTTCCAAAGTCGAAGTTTGGCTTTAATATGCAACAATTTCCTAAAAAATGCAGCCATACCAACCCCATGAACAAGCATAGACCAAGCTTCCCAAACCACCTCCATGAAGCCCGAATGTTTAGCCCAAGCATTAATGAAATGAAAAGAAGACTCGTGTTGCGTGGCAGATCACACTTGATTAACAGCAGGGCATGATCAGATCTGCCACATAGCATATGAGACACCTTTGTCACCTCAAAAAGATTTGTCCAATCTTCATTTACTAATGCTCTATCCACCCTTCGCCACAGACTGCTATTAGTCTAAGTAAATAGCGGACCATCAAAACCAATATCCGATAGATTACATTTGATAATTGTTGGAAAAATGGCTATTGTAGAGTGAATGAGAAAATTGTTCTCATAATGGCACTCTTGAAAGAATTCAGGATAATTATCTATCATGTATATTAATTATTGATACATGATTTTGGATAGGATTCATGTGTATTAATTAGTGATACATGATTTTGGATAGGATTCATTTGGGGTTATCTTATTGAGATACATGTATGTACATGAATGTGGTCCTTTGATAAACGTGAAGATAATTATCTGGTTTTAACACTTGTTGCCAATTTCTAACAGTCACCCTTGGCCAGCATCTATAAATATCTCTTTTGTTTCAAAAGAAAGGGCGCTCTCTCTCTTTTTCCTTCTTGCATCTGCATCTTTTATAGTGTTCAATATTGCTCTAGTTCGAGTTCGCTGGGGTGAAGAACGTTTGGTGCTGACATATTCACCTTTAATCCGTTGTATCCTGGGAGACAGACGCCTACTCAACTTCAAGCACTCTACCTGGAGGGGGCGAATCTGTTTTAAGGAAATTGTGCTCACAAGCCTCGGATTGTTATTATTGTTATTTTCAATCATTTCTTTCTTTCTGGGTTGTATTTATTCTTCTCTATTGTGTATCAGCCTATATCTTTTATTATTTCACTAACAATAATAGCCTCATTAAATTCATCCATTTTACGGCTATTGGGGGTAGCACCCCAGAGCACTCAGCTACAGTAGAGATCACATTGAAATCTCCCGCCACCAACCATGGCCCTAGGAGCCATTCTTGAACGTCCTCCATTTCCTTCCAAAGGTCCCGACTTCCCACTCTTGTACATTTGGCATAGACGGCCGAAAAATTGAAAGAAAGCCCCACCCATGAAACTAGCATGTGCACCAATTGAGTACCAACTTCATGAAATTGCAATGACAATTCGCCCTTCCAAAGAACCCAAACTTTATGAGAAAATTCTAAAACTATTATGAAAAAAAAAAAATTCTATTTGAGGAGTTGTTTGTGTTGGGGTTTCTAAGAATAGATAGTTCGTATTTGCCGAATACGAGCTCAATGAGCTCGCATTCAGCAAATGCGATTTATTATTGGATTTCTGATTTTGCAAAAATCTAAAAAAAAAAATTTGCTTCAGACCTCGCATTTGTCAAATGCGAGGTCAGGCAACCTTCATTAAAGTCTAATGAAAAAAGGCTTTGTGGCAGGCAACCTTCATTAAACTCTAATGAAAAAAGGCTTTGTGGCACAATGGATGCACCATGATTTTTGTTCAATAAACTGATTCGACAAGGGGGAAAAAAGGCTTTGTGGTTGAATGGGGAACAACTATTGGGCATTGGCATACTTATAGAAATGTTTTACGTAGATATACAAGGACAGACCTACTAATTAACATATTAAGTGAAATTCACTTGACATATTAAATGGAATCAAATAAGACCCTTATATGTTGACTTGAAAATTTTTTTTTATTGGTTCAACAATAATTACGAGATATGGTTAAAAGTTACTTTGGACCGACATAAAATATCTTGTATTTTTTGTATTGCATCTGTCCGGTGAGTTTAATGAAATCAGTCATGCTGAAATATATTTCATAAATCCTACGTCGACAACCTTAAATTCAACAGCTGCTGTGTAGTATTCAACCAAAATTCTTACCCAAAGGGAAAACGAACTTGAGACACGAATTGGCTGAAAGGCCAGAGCCAACAGTATAAACTTAAAAGACTACCCAAAAAACTTATTTCCGTAAAATACACTAAAGCTTCAGACCTCGCATTCAGACCTCGCATTTGCATTTATACGCTTTTTGCAAACTATTCATGTTAAGTGTGTGGAAATTTATTGGAAACATGGAAAACGTAGATATGGCCAGACCTGGTTCAGAAGTCCAAAGATGGAGGTTTGGATGCCTGACCTCGCATTTGTCAAATGCGACAAATGCGAGGTCTGAAGCAAAATTTTTTTTTTTTAGATTTTTACAAAATCAGAAATTCAATAATAAATAGTGAGCTCGCATTCAGCAAATGCGAACATCACTTAGACAGAATGCCAAACTCAAAAAGCCCTATTTGTAGAAAAATTTTAAATTTCATCATAAATTTAGAAATTTCTCCAAACTTTATAGTCTAGGAAAGATTGAGCTTTAGAGAATTGTAATCGACGGCAAATTAAAGGTAAGGAGTCTATAGTTGTCATGGGTTCCAACAACACTAGTAGCTGAATACGATTTTGAGAACATAATTTATGAAGATATCTTTGCGAATCAACTCGGGAAACGCCCCTAATATTCCATACTATAAAAATTATTGGACTAATCATGAGAAACGATAGACGCATTAATTTGAGAAAGAAACTGCTTTAGCTTTTTATTATAATTGACTGGTCGACCTGATTTCTTGGACAGATTGTTGAGTAGCTCCATATCTTTCAAGTCAATCACCGCACCATGCGGCAGCTCTGAATCACACCATGTCACGTTGCACAGCTGAAAACTCCAAAATCCTGGAGCTTCCTCGGCTCCTTGCACCTGTCCCCCTCTACCTGCACCTGGTCCAACGATTTGCTTCTGCGTACAGGCTTAGCTCGTCTAGGGGAGGAAGGGGGTGAACTACCAGCAGAACGCACCCCCTTAATTGCTTTAGCAGCCTCGCTCTCCAGTCTGTCATTTAACTCTCCCAAGACTGTGAAAGAGTTGGAAACCAAATCTGGTTCAAGGACCAATTCTGAAGCAAGTTTCTTGCCAGCTGGTGATACCGAATATCGTTTAAGTGAATGCTGAACTATCGTGAAGTCTTTCCCAGCAAACCCTACCACCGTGGGTACTTCCTGATGGGAAACACTTGGATTTTTGGCCTCCTGCCTAAGCTCAACACCAGCGCAGAGTCCTGAGCATGACTCGGTCCTGTCCCCAACTCCTTCAAGCTATTTTGCCCCAACGATGGATCACTCTCTGAACATTTTGCTTGCAAATTATCCTTCTCAAAATCCACGATATCCTTCCCTTTTTCAGCCCTTGACTTCAGCACATAAACCTAAGCGTTCTTCTTCCTTTTCCCATGCAGCTGACTCTGCTGAAGTGAAGGATTTTTCTTAAAACAATGTACCTCAAGATGGCCTATTCGTTCACAGAATCCACAAAAATTTGGCCAATCCTCGTACTCAACCCTCTCTACTGCCAAACTCATTATCCCCAAGCCATAGTCTCTTAACTGGTACCTTGGCCACGTCTACTTCAATCAAAAGGCGTGCTACCAAAGGTCGTTTGAGTGATATGGTCGCAAAATCCATCTATATAGGCCTATCATCAAGGAGCCTATCTTGAATAACAATTTCTTCTTGAAGAAAGGCAATGGCAATCCCGGTAAAGACCCATACTGGTGCAATCGAAGACTCCTAGTTCACCCTAAAATCCATTGTCCACTTTGTGACTATCATAGGTAAGTTCTGCACAAATCATGTACGCCTAACAAAAATTTTGGTGTAGTCTTCCTCTAACGTTGGACGAATGAGCACATGTTTGGGATCAAGCAAACCCACAGTGCACTCACCCTTTAGACCCAATGAAATAAAAAAACTTCCAAATAATCTCTATAGAGGGCTTACCAAAGGCGAATCTTTCTATCAACATGTTCTTATAAGGTTCGGCTATCACAGCTATGTCCTGCTTAGATAAGACCAAGGCTGGTTCCCCTTGTTGCTTTCCTAATGAGCCAAGGTTTGAGGAAGCGATTGTAGTTCAGCCATTCACCACATCTACGAAGGTCTTCCCTGGAGGATGAGTGAGACCGCCTGAGAAGGACTCAGACGGCATCGAAGCCGCCATGTCCTTAACCCCAATCAGAACCCTAGACGGCAGCTATTTCTTTCTCTCTCTCTCTACTTGTAGTATTTTGAAAAAAATTTTGTTTACCTATATGTGATTGTGAATGACTGAATGTATGCATCGTTTGGTTTTGGTATTTTTGAAATAGGGCCTACGTGATCTACATTCTTAATGTAAATGCTCTTTTCATCTCACTTTTTTTGAATATAACTCAAGATTTCTCTCAATTTCATGTAATGTACTATATTAGAGATAGGGAGAATGTGAGAATCGAAAATGTTTAGATTAGATTTACATTTGTAATGAACAAAAGAGATGGAGATGGCACCAATTCTGCTATGGCAGACGTACAAAAGGCATATAGGGAATGGAGATGTCATTTGTCCCTTAGTTTGACCATCTAGTTTCCTTTTGGTTCAAGGAAACTGGTTTAGAAATAAAGTTCATAATCATCCATATTTAATTATAGTATGTTTATTTATTTTTGTTGATAAATGGATATTCATGCTATATACTTGATGAGACCAAATTGGATACATTATGTTAAAATCCCTCTACTCAAATATTAAGTCAAGACTTAAGTTGACTTCTATTATTATAGTTAAAATGAAATTATATTCGAGTTAACTTGTTGAGTACACTCAAGGTTACTCTATCATGCATGAGGAGTTTTAACTATGAGATAAGATATTGGAATAATGGGTATGACTTAACTAAAACTTGTAACTTGTTGAGTACACTCAAGGTCATAAAGTTTTAGAGGCACAGGTTGAGAAACACATGTGATGTGACTTCTCAAGATTTGATAACTCAACAATCTAGAAATTACAAGAGTTGTAATTGGTAATAAGTACCTATCTGTTGAAATTATTTTGGTTCGTTGACCACACTCAAGATCAAAAATATCTTAAATGGAATTCTACCCTACTAGGAATTTTTGAAATTCCTGAATCTATACAAGAGAGTTATAGATTTGAATAAAATGGTGGAAGTAAAGCCAAACTTATTTTTATGTTATTTTTACTTGATTTTGTTTTCACATAAATAGAAATTCTCTTTTATCTTTACTACCTATTGTAGAAATTATGAGTAATTGTATATTATTCTCAATATAATTAATATTTCCAATTTCTTGGACTGGCAAAGAGAATTTAGAAAAGTTCTCAAGTAAATTTGGCTATATTTTTTAAAACCTTAATACTTTCAATCATGAAAATGGAATGGAATTAATAGTATATGCTTATGGTAAGTAGAAACGAGATAACGATAAGTTATCCCAGATGCTTCTTAAAACTCCAATATTACAAGGATTTACTTTCTTTTACCATGATTAGACATCTCAAGAGTTGGAATGATAGATAATCAATGTTTAAGATATATGAAATCTTTGAAAAATAATTCCATCACTAGAAGACAAATTTTCTCTAAATAAATATTGATTTATTAAAGAATGATTGGCTATATTAAAAAATTAGTTCAATCAAGTTTTGTCATGGACTATAAGTCAAGTGTTGACTAAAAGGATATCACTTAACAATAGTTGATAAGGTGAATCAATTATCAAGAGTTGGTAAGTTAAAAGATTTTAAAGAATAAGCCTTATGCTACAAACTTTAATTGCATGGTTTTAATTTGAATAAAATATAACTTTATGAAAGTTTCATTTTAAGTTAAGTTTATAATTGAGATTAACTAGCATATTTACTTCCTACTTAAGTTCCTTAGGCATGAGGTACCAGATTTTCAGTATATTAGGATCTAAAAGAAGTAAATTGAAAAAAGAAAGATAATAAGTATAGACTTTTGTGAAGTAAAAGTTACTTTATTCTTTCTTAATCTAATGGACTTATTTTAGGTGTTACTCCGTATTAATTTCTAAAAAGTCAATTTCTCAATATAATGTTAGATGACTTAAAACCATCTTATATTTGCAATTTTTGAATTTAGTCTTATGAATAAGAAATAGATTTTCAAATTGTATGACGATTTGACTCAACTGATGGTGAATCATTTGAGATACGTGGATCTTATCCATTGATAGAAGACCAAGTTGGCCTTTTATATGAGAAGGTTTAAAGAATTCTTAAAATTCATACAATATGATGTACGTGGAAGATTAACAATTCATAGTAGAGGTAATTATGTCTTATACTTTACTATTTTAACTAATAACTACTCAAAGAATGGATACACATGCTTTTTGGGTAAAAATTTAATGTATTTTGGAAGTTAAGGGGTTTGAGGTTAAAGTAGAGAAATAAAAAGGTGAATCTATTATAACACCAAGATATGATCAAGGTGAATAATACTTGATGCATGATGAAGTATTAGAATACCAAGATTTGATCAAGGTAGAGAATACTTAGTTCAAGGGTTTCAGAATTGTCTAATGAAGAATGAGAATCTCAAGCAAAATAATTCTCTCTAAATGTCTCGATTATTGTCGAGTAGTTTGGATAAGGAATTATATCTTATGAGATAAGGTACATTATGTAAGTTTACCAAAATAGTTTTGGGGTTTGTCCTAAATAAATTGCCTCCTATACAATAAATCTTGTTCCATGTATGTATTTGGTCAAAGTATACTATATGAGATATGGAGTGTTAAAAAAATTTAAATCTTTGTGAAAGATTGGGTTACCCTACTTATGAACTAGGTATAATTAGATAAGTTGAAACTAAAATCCGATCAAAAACTTTGGTAGAGTGTTCTTTGAGATATAAGGGGAAAGGAAAATTGGCCAAAAAAAGAAGAGCAAATCGGTTCTCTCTACTTTATTGGTTTGATTTTTTTCTAACTTATAAGTTGAAGTTTTCTCATGTTCTCCAAGCATACAACTTCTATCATTTTCCAAGAGTAAACGTGTTTTATCTCTAAAACTATAATTTTCTAGATTAATGGCTTATTTTAGATAATGTAGTGGGAGTAAGATAGAATTTAAAATTTGAAAGAGTTTTAAGTACTACAAACGAAAGTTGGACAAATGCATGAAACTGGAACTTGCATTTCATGATAATGAGGTGCAGCGAAAACTCCTAAATCAAGGTTTTCATAAGTTTTAGAAATATAGATTTCTTATGGAGAATCATTATATTTGATCATGAAGTCCCAAATAAGTTATAAATAGTTTTATAACTTATATAGATGGTTAAGAACCACAGATCTAAAATGAATTTTATATTCGATAAAAGGTATTGACCTTAGTCAATTCACTTAAGGGTATAAAAGTCTATTTGGTGCATGAGAGTCTTCAGCGTAAAGACCAATATGGAAGGTAAAGTGTTATCTATAAAGTTTGATTGGTAGAAGGGTGAAAGATAAGTAACCAACATTTTGACCATGATTATTGATAAGTCACTGTTTTGCGCTATATTTGAATAACATTTATATTACTTTTAGTCACTTTTGTAATGATATAAGCAGAAAATAGTCTATTTTGGCTAGAATTAGCTATAAACGCTACTTAGTATTTAGATATGATATTTGTCCCTTTCACTTACATGTTTTAATTGTTTTGCAGAAGTTGGAAATGAGTTTTATTTTGGATGGGAAACAAGCTTAATATGTTGATTGAAGTCCTAAAGTTCACAAATTTGGTGAGTTACAAAGGTGATTCGAGTCACTCGAGAAAAAAAACAATATACACCAAAATTTTATCAATTCAAGTCTATTTTTTTTTTAATTTTTTTTCATTTTTCATTTATGAATTGCTTAAGTAATCTCTTTAATTTTTGTTTTGTAGGTTTGTGCAAAAGAAAGAGAAAAGAAAGGAAAGATGGATGTTCAAAATTGGAGATTTTGGTAGAGGTTTTTTTTTCTTGTGTTTCAAACCCAATAGAAGAAAAACCTATATCCAACCACAAAGCCTACCCAAAAATCTACACAAAACCCAACCAAAAACCCAAACTAAAATTTTTCATTAATTCTTTCTCCCCAAGTTTAGTGGTACAAGAACAACTCATCACATCCTAAAATTCTATCCTTTAACACCTACCAAAAATGGATTAAAGGGAGGGGAATGAGACTCATAATCCTACTTTGTTCTAACCATCAATCCTAGGTTTTAGAATGTTTGTCCTGTAAAAATAGATAAGAACCCCACAAATTTTTCTTCTTGGGGATTCTTTCAGTCATCTCCCTTTCCCCCTCTCAATTTCACAAGAAAAAAAACAACCACTCCAACTTTCCCCTAACTCTCCCTCTCGATTTTCTTTTCTTTTTCCCCTTTTCTCTCAACTCACAACACAAAAACATGTTGGAGAAAATGGGGATTACAAGTGTATACTACAAAACTATTACAAGAATAATTTCAAGAACTTGACTAAACTAATTATAGCAATTTCTATTTTTCTTTTTATTATCCTTAGAATTAGTATTTTCACGTTTCTTTCTTTTGAAATTGGAAGACTTTCTTTCATTCACAAAATTCACTTTAGACTCATCCTCCACTTTCACTTTAGATTCACCATTCACATCTTTTTTTTGAAGATTTCTAACATCTTCTTCAATCCTTAGATATTTCAAAACACCATCGAAAGTCAAATTTTCAGAAGTATGAAGCAATTTCTTTTACTAGTCATTCCAACTAGGAGGCAACTTGGCAATAATAGCTCTCACTTGAAATGCATCTGAAATTTCAACACTTAAATCTTTGAATTTCGAAACAACCATTTGCAAATTGTGAATTTGATCAAGAAGTAGGGAATTGCCTGTAAATTTGAACTCGAAGTATGTTTTGATAAGAAACTTATCTGAGTCTTGCTTTTGATTGACATGACGATGCTCAAGGATAGCCCAAATATCCTTTGGTGATTTGATGATTGTGAATAAATTATAGAAACTATCTGACAAAGTATTTGAGGATATGACCTCTACATACCACTTCATTTTCTTCACACTTTTCCCTTTGTCTCTTCAAAACCTTTGAATCGTCATCCCTTGGAGGAGAAATTTCTGGAAGATTCGGATTCAACACGTATGCCACCTTCAAGATTGTCAAGAAGAAGATCATCTTATCCTTCCATCTAGTGAAATTGGTTGCAATTTCATCCAAGTAATACAACTTGGCAAAGTCTTGATTCATCATCTAGATAACACGTCTGGAAGATCCGGATTCAACACATATGCCACCTTCAAGATTGTCAAGAAGAAGATCATCTTATCCTTCCATCTAGTGAAATTGGTTGCAATTCCATCCAAGCGATACAACTTGACAAAGTCTTGATTCATCATCTTGATAACACGATCTTGAGTAGACTCCATACCAATCTCAAATAACACATTAACATTGTTGGAGAAAATAGTGATTACAAGTGTAAGAAACCTACTACAAAGTTATTATAAGAATAATTTCAAGAACTTGATTAAACTAATTTTGGAAAATTCAAGAGAGTTTTCAAGGTATATAATCACTCTCCTTAAGGTGTTATTTGCTCCCACTATCTTACTAACCAGGTTGAGATGGTAAATTACCTCTGGGATACAATGGAAATGAAAGTTAGCTTATAACAAGTTTAAACTTAATTTTCACAAGAAAGGGATGCAAGAAATTGCTTTTGCAAATCTAAAATACCTTAAGCACAGGTTATCACAAGGAAGGTTTAGGCTACCTTTATTTATAAGTAATCTAAGAGCAAAAGTACATGAACTTCATTTAATGTCCATTTATGAGTGTAGTACACCAAATATATGAACTAATGAACTTGAGAAGATACAACAATGTATCTTCACTTAATATCCATTCATGAATTAAGTACTTCAAGTATATGAATTGAGTAGTTCCATGAACCAATAAACTTGAGAAGATACATCAATGTATCTTCACTTAATATTTATTTATAAATTTAGTACACCAAATACATAAATTGAGTGGTTCTATAAATGAACTAATGAATTTGAGAAAATACATCAACATACCAATGAATTTTGTAGGAAATTCATAAATCAAACTTCTAGACAAGAAAAGAAAAATCAAGTCGCAAATCATGATCAATTTTCATACTACAAAATAATTTTCAATATTCCCCTATTTAGTTTGTAGTATGAAATGTTAAATCAACACTTATGATATCATGCATAAAGAAAAGTAATTTTCATTTTAAACATTTTCTTAGTGTAAATAATTCACAAGTTCTAATCAAATTAAGGTGGCTAGATTGATTAAACCAAGATTTGAAATTAGAATAGAATTATCACACACATAAACTAATCAATTTGCACCCAACAATCACATATCATTATTAGCACTATTACCGACCATGTACTCATTCTAGTTCATGATCATGTGTAAAAGATTACTTTGTACTTTTATTAGAAGCGGCACTAATTCTATGATCATATAGGTAAACTATATTTCTAATTTTAACAAATAAGGCACTAAGAAATATGTTGATTAAGAGAATACTTCTCAACCTGCTCAATTAAGAGTAACATGATGTACTACCACTTAGAATAGTGTACACAAAAGATTGTAATACAAACAATAATATATTAGCAACTTGTTTTTACCCTTTAAACATTTCCAACTAGGGGTAGTACTAGAAGAAGGTTGGATTACCATTCTAAGTGAATCTATACAAAAGATTTTAATCCCATTCCTGACGTTGTCGAATTCACCAAGTCTGTGACAGCCCCACCTCCCCCTAAGGCGAACCAAAGGGTTCGGCGGACCGCCTGCCCAGCTCTCGCCGGGACTCAGATCTGGAACGAACGGAAACTTACCAAACGCTCAGAAGAACTTCGAGGAAATAACATTCAGAACCCAATTGAGCCGAACTATAAGATACAATCAATCTTTAGGACAACGTTCCCACAGACATATAACCATAAGGAAACACTGTACAATATACATATTAGTAAGTTTACACACCAAAAGAAACATTTTATTAAGATACATTTAGGGTTTCCAAATTGTCAAGGAGCTATACCCAAAAGAGCAAAAGAATTTCTAACTAACCCAACTCAGTCTTCAAAAACATCGAAGTTCCAAAAGATGGTTCCCTGTAATGAAAACAAGGATAACGGGACGGGGTGAGGTAAAAGCTCAATGAGGTACCAAAAGTATAAACAGTAGAAATCATGAGAAAACACTTTTAGGGTACATATACACATCAAATACGAGAAATGAATGAACACCACAATTTAAAGAATACAGGTGGCTCTCAAGAGCCCAATCCCCGTTGCAATACTTGATCCAATCTAGTTGACCCTCCGTCAACATTCAAATAAAGGAACCAGTCCAGTAGAACACCACTTTAACGCCAAATCCCGTCCACCAACCATATCCCTTACCGGGTCCGGACGCCAAACAGGAACAAGAATGGTAATACTCGAGTATACCGGAAATCCAGAGTCTCCAATACCCATAGATTCCCTAGGAACAGACACCCATGGATTGTCAATTTCCTAGACCAAGCCCTTGCTGGCTCGATTCAATCAACTCCCCATGAGGTTGAGTTCAGATGTAACAGGAAGGTCGTTGGATACACTTCCAAACGACATTATAACAGGCGCAGGTAACAGATTCAAGTATATACAGGAAACAAGCCACACATGCCAGAGAACGAGTGTGATAAAGTACACACTCACCTCGTACAGAATAAACAGTCGATAAAGACATTCAAATAGCAATTTACAAGTACAGATAATCATTTTAGCAATAATTCAGGGGAGTGGTACACTCACCGGTTCCAGTACAGATACTTCAAAAGTTTTTTACCCAAAGTGGCTTTAATCGCCAAGAAACCCTAAAATAATCAAGATAAAACAATTATAGTTCGCACATCCACAAACCCAGTAAATGGAATGCATAAATGAGGCACGACTACATGTCGTACGCCTTTCCAGGTTAAGTACTAGTACAGAAGAATAAAAATATGACTTTTGAGTAAAAAGATAACAGTTGGTCCTAGGGTTACAAACAACCCTCAAAACCCTTCATTTTTACTAAGATCAACTCAACTTGAAGGAATCGCGTAGCCCTAAAATTTTGGGCAGCATGCCCTCTGTATTTTGCTATATTCCAGCCATTTATGGCGTCATTGTTTTTTCTCAAGTCAGTCCAATTCAACACATAAGAAATCTCAATACAATAGCCCTTCAACTAGGCTCAAGTTTATCCAAATACAAAGTAAGTCTAGGAATGCGACTAGAAATCAAGTTTTAAGGACAAAAGCTAAATAGTAGGTTTGACGTCTCTTAGCTGAACAGACACAACCGAAGCTACACTTATCGGATTGGGGTACAATTTATACCGTTTCGAAACTAAGATAAAGGCCTACAACTTTGATGAAGACCACTTAGTCCAGTTTGTAGTGTATCTAGGTCAAAATTTTAAATTACAGAACCAACATCTCACAATCAGACTAGTTAACTGCACTATGATTAAACGACAATAACTCAGGCTACCAAAGTCCGATTGAGGTGTATCTTATGGCGTTTAGAAGCCAAGACATATACCTACATTTCTTATGAAGACCTCCAAAGCTAAATCATGCATTTTCAGATTCAAAATTGAAATCCCCACGAAGACAGAAAACTGTCCGCCAAAATAGGGCTTATGGGCAGTCAAGGGTATTTTGGTCATTTCACATACTACGGTGCTCCGATTGAGCTGAAATTTTGTAGGCAACTATTTAACATCGTTTGCTACAACTTTCATGTTTTAATCTAATCCTGATTCGGCCTCTAACATGGCCAAACAGAACCGGGAAGAATAGGGTTAATTGAAACCCTAAACTGGAATTTCCGCACCAAACCAGAAATTTTCCGCAACCAATCATATCCAACATATACCAACTTCATTTTACACTATAACAAACCATCAATCCATGACTAAACAACAATTACTATATAAAAACAGAAAAATCAATAATAAATCAAAACTCCATCAAAACTCCACTTCCAACCATCAAACCTATTACAAATCAACATATTTAGCCACAAACGCCACTAATTTGACATTAACATGTACAAAGAGGAAGTTGTAAGCAAAGTACCTTGACACCTTAAGAAAGATAGTAGCTTAGGGGTTTTCCTTCCAAAACAACTCCACCAAGATCTTCAAACTCCCTTAGCAAGTCACTTTTGTGGACTAATTCAAGGTTTAATCGGTTGGATTTCAAGATTTGTGCAAGAAATGGAAGATATAGTTGAAGCTTTCTTTTCTTTTCTCTCAAGGTGAGGTTCGGCCAAGAAGGTTAGGAAATGAAAATGATTTAGGTCAAAATTGGAGTTTTAGTAAAGTTAAGAAAGTTAGGCAAAAGTTAGGCAAGTCTACCTTCCAATCGTGACGCGACACATGGCACTTTTAATGGGTCAAGCTTATCTTCTTTTTTCCAATAGTTAATCTATATAGCTAATTTCTAATTATCTCCTAGCACCTAGTAAATTAATCCCGGTATACAAAACGTAACCTAATTGGTCGAATTTGTCGCACTTAACGCCACTAGCGGGTCCCACGTCCAAGATACACTCTTTATTTCTCATGAGCTAACTTATATTAGAAAAATGATTTAAAAACTATCTTTACTTATAAAAATCTCAGAAAAATCAATATAATAGGGTATAGTGACGAAAATGCATGCGAGAAAATAAAATGAAATATTATGAAATAAAGAAAATTTACGGGTCCGCACAAAGTCTCTCGCAAGAGTTATAGTCAACGGATCCGTTAAATTATTATAAGTTCTTACAAACATAACTGTGACAACGCCATCATTCAACATTTGTCTAATATAGGTGTGTCTCAAATTTATATGTTTAGATTTACCATTATACACTTTGTTCAATACTCTAAACATAGTAGTCTCACTATCACAATACAATGCAATTACAGGCATAGGACGAGGTCACAAATTTATATCATGTAATAAATCTCCAAACCACTTCATCTCTGTGCATGCAAAAGCTAAAGTTATGAATTCAGCTTCCATAGTGGAATGAGTAATCACAGTTTGTTTCTTTCAAACCTAAGAAACAACTCTACTACCCAGCATAAAGATCCATCCACTAGTAGGATTTTGATCACCAATACTAGTTACTCAACTAGCATCTGTATGCCCCTCAAGAACACTTGGAAAATTGTTGTAGAATAGACCCAAATCTTTGGTTCTTTTAAGAAAACCAAGAATTCTAGTCACTACTTTCCAATGATATTTACTAGGATTCTTGGTATACCTAATTAGTCTACACATTGAATAAGAAATATCTGGTCTTATACAACTCATTGCATATATTAAACTTCCAATTACACTTGCATATTCTAATTGAGTAATTGGATTACCAGCATTTTCATATAATTTAAAGTTAGAATTAAAGGGAGTACTAGCCTCTTTCATATTCAAATGTTGATACATTTTCAAAATTTTATCAACATAATGTGATTGTGAAAGTGCAAATGCCCATTATGTTTCTTAACTTTAATCCCTAAGATAGTATCCACCTCTCCAAGATCTTTCATTTTAAAATTGACAGAGAGATGGTTCTTAGTATCTACTACCGCTTGGTAGTTAATACTAATAATTAGCATGTCGTCTACTTAGAAACAAATGATCACTCCATACTTATCACTAAATTTCGAATTAATGCACTTGTCAGCATTATTTGACCTAGATCCATATGAAAGTAAAACAAATTCAAATTTTTCATGCCATTGTTTAGGTGTTTGTTTCAATCCATATAATGATTTTACAAGTTTACACACCTTATTCTCATTTTTGGGTAGCACAAAGCCGTCCGGTTGTTCCCTATATGTTTCTTCATCTAAATCACCATTTAGAAAGACTGTCTTGACATCCATTTGATGTACACAAGAGCAAAAGTAATCTAATGGATGCAATTCTTGCAACCGGTGCATATGTGTCGAAATAATCAACACCTTCCTTTTGTTTAAAACCTTTGGCCACCAACCTAGCTTTATAGGTTAGTATGGATCCATCCGTGGCATATTTCTTTCAAAATATCCACTTATAATCAATAAGTTTAGAACCATATGGTAAATCAACTAGGATCCAAGTTCCGTTAGATAACAATGAATCCATTTCATCATTTACTGCTTCTTTCCTTAAAATTAGTATTTTCAGGTTTCTTCCTTTTGAAATTGAAAGACTTTCTTTCATTCACAAAATTCAGTTTAAACCCATCTTTCACTTTCACTTTAGATTCACCATTCACATCTTTTTTTTGAAGATTTATAGTATCTTCTTCAATCCTTAGACGTTTCAAAACATCATTTAAAGTCAAAATTTCAGAAGTATGAAGCAATTTCTTTTGGTAGTGATTCCAACTAGAAGGTAACTTAGCAATAATAGCTCCCACTTGAAATGCTTCTGAAATTTCAACTCTTAAATCTTTGAGTTTTGAAACAATCAATTGCAAATTCTGAATTTGATCAAGAAGTGGAAAATTGTTTGTAAATTTGAACTCAAAGTATTTTTTGATAAGAAACTTATCTGAGCCTTGCTTTTGATTGATATGTTGACACTTAAGAGTAGCCCAAATCTTCTTTGGTGACTTGACGATTGTGAATAAATTATAGAGACTATCTGACAAAGTATTGAGGATATGACATCTACATACCACTTCATCTTCTTCACGCTTTTCCTTTTGTCTCTTCAAAGCCTCTGAATCGTCATCCTTTGGAGGAGGAATTTTTGGAAGATCCGAATTCAACACGTATGCCACCTTCAATACTGTCAAGAAGAAGATCATCTTATCCTTCCACCTATTGAAATTGGCTCCGGTTTCATCCAAGCGGTTCAAGTTGACAAAGTCTTGATTCTTGAGTAAACTCCATACCAGTCTCAAATAACACTTTTAGACTGTTGGAGGAAATAGGGATTACAAGTGTAAGGAATCTATTACAAAGCTATTACAAGAATAATTTCAAGAACTTGACTAAACTAATTTTGGAGAATTCAAGAAAGTTTCCAAGGCATGCGATCACTCTCCTTAAGGTGTTATTTGCTCCCACTATCTTGCTAACCGAGTTGAGATGGCAAATTACCTCTAAGATATAATGGAAACGAAAACTAGCCTATAACAAGTTTAAACTTAATTTCACAAGAAAGGGATGCAAGAAGTTGGTTTTGCAAATCTAAGATACTTTAAGCTCAAGTTGTCACAAGAGAGGTTTAGACTACCTCTATTTATAGGCAATCTAAGAGTAAAAATACATGAACTTCACTTAATATCCATTTATGAGTATAGTACACCAAATACATGAACTAATGAACTTGAGAAGATACAACAATATTTATGCATTTTCTTCTACAAATCAAAGATAAAAAAAGGAGCAGTCGATTTGACGATTGAAATTTGGGTTTTGTTTATGCATATAAAGTGTTTGAAAAATGCCAAAGGGAAAAATTGAATTAAGTTGGGTTGTTTCTTGTTCATTTAAGACCATAATTGCACTCTAGGATCCATAAGGGTTGTTTTGGTGTAAATTTTGTGAATTTTGGTGAAGATTTGGGTGAATTAGAAAAATAAAAATCCGACTGTAAATTACTTATTTTGGTACTTTTCGTGCATTTTCGTGAAAAATCAAGTCCTAAACGGATTCTATGCAAAAAATCGAGTAGAGAGATGCATTTTGATGAATTTTTCTGACAAAAAATATTGCCAGCGACCAGCTGCTGAGGCGGCATCAGCCATGATCGTTGGCCGCTGAAGCTTTCACTCCACCGGAGAAGAAGAAAAGAGAAGGGAAGAAGAAGAAGAAGAAGAAGAAGAAAAAAGCAAGAGAAAAAAAGAGAAAAAAAAGGAAAGAAAAAACATTGGGCTGGTTTCATTTTTTCTGGTGGACTTGTGCCACTACAAGAAATTTGGCCTTTTGTGACAACATTCTCTGTGACAACATAGAAACTTGTCACAATTGAAGACTTTAGTGACGACACTAAAAGTCGTCATGCTTGATCGTGGGTTCACCCGTCAACAGTGACAACAAGGGATAAGTCGTCACAGTATGGATGGCGCGCAACTATGCAGTCTGGCAGGAGATCAACATTGTGATGACTGGAAAAGACGTTGTCACTGTAGGACCAATTTCAGTGACAACTTTTTAATATCGTCACAGTATGGTGATACGTTCTAAATTAGTGACAACAAGTAGTCGTCACTGTACAAAGCGTTTATTCTCATCCCACTTTCACTAATTCTACTATGTCACCCTAATATTTTCAATATGGCCCATATGTTGTAAATAAATTTTATTAATTCTATTATGGCACCCTAACTTTTGCTTTTTGACCCCATATACCACCTTAATTTTTTCAATATGGCCCATGTGTTATAAATAAATTTTATTAATTCTACTATGACACCCTAAATTTTACATTTTAGCCCCATATACCACATTAATTTTTTGATATGGCCCATGTGTTGTAAATAAATTTAATTAATTATGTTATTTCACTGAACTTTTATATTTTAGGCCCATATTTGGTAAACTAATCTCATTAACTCTACCATGACACTAGTGTCTTTTGCAATTTAGCCTCGTATGCGATAAAGAAAGGTTGTATTAATTCTATTATGGCACCCTATGCTTTTACACATTAGGTTATATTCATCATTAGCAAAATGAGGAAGGTATTGTAAAAAAAGATGTTTACCTATTTTTTAATTATTCCAAACTTAACTAATAGCTAGTTATAAATTTAAAAAATATTATGAATTCATTATTTAGTTCTCTTGACAATATATAGGAAATTACTGATTAACATAGTGTGAAAATAATAAGCGGAGAGAATAATAAAATTTAATATGAAATTAAGTAAAAATTTTGACAATTGCATGACTGGAGTTTGTTATGTATTACAATTTACAATAATCAAATTGGATCTATGGTTAATGAATCAGTACTTGTATCAAATAGATTTAGTGTTTCATATATGTATTAGTAAACCATTTTGGTTATTTGATCAACTAAACAGATTGTTTGGTCTTGTCAGACCACACTTCGTGCATAATTGATAACATTATTAAATTGATAACAAAAATATTTGCCTTTAAAGATCTTTTTTTGAATCATAAACATATTTGTAATAAGCCTTTTAGTTTTTGAACATTATTTTTGGTAGAGGTCCTAATGTCGAGATGCTTTGATTCAAGTTTTCGACCTTTGCTGAGCTGCTCGGTAAAAATAAATTTTCAAAATTTAGTAAAAAACCTATGTTAATAAAAAAAAGAAAAAAATTCAATAAACATTATTTTGAACATTAATAAAATTTTTAAGAAAATCCTATTTAATAAAATTTTTAGTTTTTGAACATTATTTTGTCATAGAGATCCAAAAAAAATCCTATGTTAGTAAAAAAAATCCAAAAATATTAAAATTTCATATTCTAAAGTTTTAATATTACAAATAAAGTTTTAATACAACTTGTGAGTTAAAAAAGTTCAAAATAATAAACAATCTTAATTACACATAGATGGGAAAAAAAAAAGAGATATTAGAGAAGGCGTTATTTTTATAAAGAAAGGTTCAAATAGTTTGTACAAAAAAGAATGAAAGCGTTACTTTTTGTGCTAAGTTAAAATGGAAGCGGGAAGCTGAAAATTCAAGGTGTAGAGGCGGGGTGAACAAAATGAGATAGAAACGACGTCGTTTTGGCAAGAGTTAAACTAAAACACTCACAACACTTATCATTTCTTCTTTCTCGTTGAAAATTTTCGTACCGCATTTTCTCTCTCTCGTTGAAAGTTTCGGACATTATCATCTTCTCCATTTCTTCTTATGCTTTACTGTCATCTTGCTGAAATTATCCACAAAATCACTTTAAATCACCTTTTTCATCCCTAATTTGAGCTACCCAAAGGATTTGGGCAACTTTAGTGACCTCGCAAATAGCAAAAATCCCTAGATTGGTGCTGCACTTGCTTGCTGGCAAGAACACAGAAAATTGGCCGTGAATTTTGGGGGAAAGCCAGAGTTCGAAGACTGAATCTTAAGGACAACAAGAGCTAAGGGAGTGAAGGCATAATTTGAGGTATGTAATCTCAATATTTTCCATCTAATTTCGATATTTTTTTGTCAAATGTAGGTCGGATAGACTGAATCTTGAGTTTATGGGTCAAATTTTCCACTTAAATCTTGAGTATTGGTTCAACTTCGCCGACTCAGGTTTTCCTTCTTTTTTTGGTCATAACTTTTTCGTTCAAATTAATTCAGTTGCTGTTCTTCGCTTCCAATTAATCGTTAACTATGTTCTTTCTTTCTTTCTTTTTATTTTTCTTTTCTTTCTTTCTTATAGATTTATTTACTTAGCATTCTACTTTTCCTTTTGTGCAGACGGCGATAGCCGCTTGACTGGCAATGATGCTATGAAAATTTTCGCCATGTCCAATTTGTCTAGGCCTGAACTCAAGCAGGTATATTCTGTTATGTGTCTGGATGGGGAATTATTGTACGCACATAGTAGGTAGGTGATGTGGATGAATAATTTAATATCGATTATGGAAAGGACCTTCTCTCTCTCTCTCGGAGGAAAAATGTTAAATGTGCGATTGGTCTACTGCTTAAGAAATATTATTAGTATAGTCGATTTGGAGTTTTTTTTAATTGTTTTGGTTATTGGTTTAGTAAGTGAGTCGAAGTGCTAGATTTATGAAATCTGATGTACCTGTATCTGCGTTTTAATTTTATGCACTCCAAAGTGGAAATTGTCAATGTCAAAGGCAGTTTTGATATATTCATCTACCAGCGGAAAACTCTAATTGCCGTTAGGAGATGAAATTGAATTACTAAGACATTGAAGGATTTTACCTTCGAAATTTTTGTTATCTCTCTTTTGCTGTTTACCTTTATTGCATTGATCATCGTCCTTACCAGGGTTTTAGAGCCATAGCGAGCCATATTTCTTTTCAATTGCTGGACTTATGGATTATCCGTTCTCTAGTTTGTTTGACCATTGTGATTGCTACCACAGTTGGTAATTTGCTCTTGAAACATGTTTGTTAGCGTATTTGAAGTGGCAGAGGAGTTTGAATTGAACTCCAGATATGTTGAATCCACAATTTCTTATGGTAAGTGACCTATTATTTTATGTCTTTATTTTTACCCTTGGCATCAATCTCCAGCTTTTTAGTTGTTTCTATGATTTTGGTTTGGGCTGTATTATCGGTTTTTATGTCTGGTTGTAGTATTGTCCAAATCTGTTTTGATTTATATTGAATTAGTAATGTCTTTAAGATAAATATGCCTCTTTAACGCTGTTATTCTACTCATCCTTGTACTAATGTCTTTGTAATTTCAAATATAAGTTGTCTTGGGAACATTGTTGGCTGCTTTGGTCCCTGTTCTGGGCTTTAATCCGGTCATGGCATCCGAGCATTTTGCTTCATTTTTGGTTAGTTCCAACTGGCTGGTTTTTCTGCCATTCTTGCTTTCTCATTCGCTATTACTGTAGTCAGGGATTCGCTTTTACTTTTTTTATGCTTCTCAATCTTTTTAAATTTATGCCTTATGTTGCTCTTAATCTCTAATTTTACTTTTCCATTCTTGGGCATGTACAGGTGTTTATTATTATTCATGTTGTAGCTCTTGTTTACTATATTAAAGGGATTCTGTCACTAAGAATGTTAAAAGTGGCTGTTACGCTTGTGTTTTCAGTTGGCCTATAAGTGCCTTTACTTGTAGTTTGTAAAGAAATTTGCTTGCTGTTATATTGTGTAAGTAGTAGCTAAGAGTTTCATAAAATTTTTTGGTTGACTTAATTACTTGTCATTCAAATTTCAGGGTAATTTGCTGTGCCATGGTGACTGTACTTATAGCATTAGTAGCCTCCAGCCCAACTAAGGGTTGGAGTGGGCGTAGTCTAAGTCTGCTTGATCCGTGAGTCTCTTCTGTCTGTCGAATTCTAGTTGCGAGTTCATGATTTGCTTGGAATCTATCTAAGTAGTTTCAAGGCAAAAGAAGTAACCAAACTTGAAATTTGATGCTTTAACTTTATACATATAGTTCTCTCTAGTGGAGTGGCTACTCATATCCAATCTATCTTGTTTGCAATTGCAGGCATGCTTTTTGCCACTTTCTGATGCAAGCTCCTTTAGCATCCTTTACATAGTTACATTAGTATATTTTTCAGGTGTCATGGTGAGATTAATTTGAAATATGTAAGCTTAATACTATTCTCTCTTGGCTTCCACTATGTTGAGCAACGTTCTCTTTTGTTGTTACAGGTGCCACTAATGCTTGTACTTGGTCCAGCAGTATGCAAAATGCCTGGAATTTCTCTTTCAGGAGCTTTTGATGTTCTTACTCATTCGCTCATATTTCAGTTGCCTAGTACATCAGAAATTTTTACATCTGATTAGAGAAGGTCTTTGGTTTTACTTGTTGAAGCATCTGTCATTGCTATATTTTTACTAGTTTTGTTGGTTGCGTTCTATGTGGTATGTATGCTTAATTTGGTCTAGTAAAAGAGGAATTCTTTTATCTTTTTGTTTGTTACTAGTTTGCTGCTCATGACTGAGAAAAACCCAATTGTAGCTGTTATGACTGTGGTAGCATTTTTTCCCATAATAAAAAGGTCTTGTCAATGTAATATTTAGACCTTTCTTTTAGTCGTGCCATTCTGAATTACACATTTTTTGCAAATTTAACTCCAAATACTATAATATAACCTGTGAGTGCTTTCTGAAAAGTTCGCAAAAAGATTGAGATGAAAGCAACACTTAAAAGTTTGGTTGTACTTTTTGGTCCTTATGCTGGATTTCCATGTTGTTCTTTGGCTTCCTGGTTGAGCTCTTCACTATTTACAGATGATTTTTCATGTAGGTTCATTGTGTCTGGGCAGCAGCAGAAGCATGTTCAATACCCTTCATAGTGCTAACAAGTCAATCTCATGATGGCCTTCGCATTTTTTATGACTTCAAAGAGGCCTATGCATGGTTGAGCCATAACACAGATGTAGATCATAAAGTGAGTTGTCATTCTTTCCACAATATAAATCTTTGCAAATTTTAGTAATTTTTGTTGCACCTAGTGTATAGAATCCACACAAACCAAAGCCATGAATAGAAATTCAAATGGAAATATGAACCAGTGCCACAAGGCAAGCTGGATGAAGTTAGCTATTGGAAGAAAGAGAAGACCTTCTGTACATAAGGCTGAAATCTGCAATTGGCAATGCTGTTATATTGCATCTCTGTTTTCCTCTTGAAGTATAAGCCTTTGAATAAGGAAGGGTTTTGATGTATGCTTGGTGAATTGAAACTAGTATCTTAGTGAGACCTTAAGCACTTGAGGATGATTTATTGGAAAAACAATTGGTCAAGTTAAATGGAGTTCCTGGAAATAGTTGATAGTATTGGATTCTTTTCTACAAAACAGAGTGTTAGCTTGTATTGAGTGCACTAACAAAGCACATGCGCATTCTTATTATTCAGGTTATTATTGAGTGCACTAACATAGCTTGACTGATTTTTTTTTTTACTTAAGTTCACAGTAGTTGGATATGCTGAAACTCTAAAGAAAAGTTTATTTTCAATGCAGTCTAACTTCATATTTTGATCATGAGAAGACTGATGCTCGTGCTGCAAGAGATGCTCAAAATCTGACCACAGCTGTGTAGTCTATGCTTTAGTGGCAAAATCTAGTATTCTATCTTTTGGGAAGGATATGTATTGGCCATTAGAACTTACAACTGATTATGTGGGATTACTATATTCCCAACATTTGTGGTTCACTTCTGTTTTGACTAATTTGGAGATGTGTTATGGCCAAATATATGAATTTGTGGCATATATTCTATGTTGGTTTTGCCTTTTGTCATATTGAATGTTTTGTTATATTTGTTGAAAATGGCATGGCAATACTATATTTGTATCGGTTAATTTCAACTCCTTTAGAAAAAATTCAGTGACAACCTCCCCAAAAGATGTCACTCTTAGCCAAATTTAATTTTTTTGGCTATAACTATCAGAACGAGAGCCATGGCAATGTTATATTTGGAATGAACAATTGCAGCTGTTGGAGACAAATTTGTAAGTGACGACCATTCTTGTCACAGAATACTAGGAGTGAGAGTGACAAGTTCAAGTCGTCACTGTGCAGGTCCACATTTGTGACGACTTTTGCTATCTTTTATGACAAAAAAATTTTTGCAACAGTGACAAGAAATGTCGTCACAGAAAACTATTCATTAGTGACGACTTATTCTTCGTCATTAAATATTAATATTTAGTGACGACTTTATATAGGTTGTCACAGGTACCTATTTGTGACATAGAATTAGTGACAACGATGTGACAATGGGAAAAGTCGTCACTATATTCATATAATGACGACTTTTGGATTTTTAGTGATGACTTTGTATTGTCACAAAAGGCCAAATTTCTTGTAGTGTGCTTATTTTTCGTTTGGCTTGTGACTGGGCTTTCGTTCTTTAAATTAAATATTTTCACTCTATTGAATTTTTACCAGTTTCTTTGGACTTTTTTTTTATTGAATTAGCCTACATTTTTCCTTTTGGGCTAGAGTAGTTCGGCCTAATATATTAAAAGTGTTGGCCCAATTTTGCTTCTAGACATTTTGCCTAAATCAGAAGTCAAATTTTACAATTTAGCCCTTAATCTTTTAAATAATTTTGCTATAACCCTAAATTTTTGAATTTCTTTCACTTAAGTCCTTAGTTTAATTATATTTTGGTCTCTAAACTTTATTTTACTTAAATTTGACCCCTAATCTTCTTAAAAATTATAATTTGACCCCAAAAACTTTCTAATTTTTATAATTTAGTCCCTACTTTTTATTATTTCTCAATTGCAATTGTCTCTCTTCTTTAATTGCAAATTGTGCTTTATTTAAATGTATTTAATTTATAAATTTTGGTTGCTTTATTTACATTTTTCAGAATAATAATGGAAATTTAGTATATGCTTACATTTTTTTAATTATCAATTAAATTGGTGCATTGACCCGTTTGTTAATTTTAAAAAAGTGACAACTTTCCATCTTTCTCATTTAGCCACTATTTCAAGGGAAGTATTCTCTGTTATTCTTTAAACTCTTTTTATATGCTCCTATGTGTTTTTATGTATGATTGCATGTTTTATGTATTTTTTCTTTTATTTACTCATTTTATTCATTTTAATCTTTCATTTATTTTATTTAATTTTGATGTTTGTTTGGAAGGCATTTAAATACTAAATTGTAATAGATAGGTTGTGTCTTCTTGCCCAAGAAATGTATTTAGTTAGACAAATGTAATAGATAGGTTGGATAAATTTATTATCGTATATTCCTCTTTTAAAATATAGTTAGGGCTCCCAATGTAATAGTTAGATCTTATTACTTGTATGTTTGTGTGTTTACGTGCTTACATGTTTATTTGTTTTTTTCTTGAATTTTGCATGTAGATATTATGCCTTTGTACTATGTAATCTATGTGCTCTATGTGTTTATTTATTTAATTATGCTCTATATACTTTATTTATTTATAATAAATATATGATGTTACCACATTAGTCCAATGTTAGTTGTGACTTTTCTTCCCGATTTCTCACTAGTCCAACGCTAGTGAGAACTTGTAGAAATGGGCTAGTCCAACGCTAGACACTTTAGACCATCGACACGCTAAATTCGTGTTTTGTGTGACATTTATTGCATTTCATGCATTTTTTCTTTTAAGTTATTTTCATGATATGTCCTCTTATTCCTTTATCCCTATGTGCGCAAATCATATCATTTAGATATTAGAAAAAAAAAGCTAATCCATTTGCTTGTTTAGATTAGAAGAGTCACCCTTCGAATATGAAAAATGGGCGAGTATGACTTTTTTAACCTTAGCATACTATTACCCCTCTATAAGAAGGAAAATTGCGTCATGAATCTTAGTCTCCGATACTCGTTATATTGCATTCCCCTCTTCTAGATCATGTATGTATCATAATTTTCTTTTGATTCTCATCTTTTGCATATTCGTGAGCTTTTCGAGGGATCATTTTTGGGTTTCATAATTAATGTGGTTTGCACCAATTAAGTCTTGAAGAGACATTTCGTCCCTTTCGATCCCCCTAAATTTAGTTTTGCATTCATATAAGAAACATCCAAATGTGATGAGTTAAAGGTTAGATTAGAAAAATTTTTGACTAATCTTGCAACTAGTCTTCGTTAGGTTGAAAGGGTGCCTTAGGTTTGAACCTATCAAACTGTTGCCTTCCTTTTCTTTAACCATGATTCCTGAACTCATTTTTTCTCATTTTCAAAGATCTGGAGTGGTTTAAAAGGATTTTATTTATTTTTTATTTAAAATATATTTTGGATGATTTAGTACACCTAAATTCGTTACCAAGTGGCAACTCTATTTTTCTAAAAATTCTTTTTAATTATTATTTTAGGATCAAACCGTGGCATATTCTAAGCCCCATTTTAGGCCTTTTTTCTTTATTTTTTAAAATAAAGTCAAATACTCATTTTTAACACTTTTTGTTTTATTTCAAAAAATGGGGCACGACAAAAATGAAGAAACTTGTTGGAGAAGAAAGTTATACCGAATCCCTCCAAGAATTCCTGGTTGGATTCCTAGAGGGATTCGAGATAGAAAGTGGTGAAGTTGGACAACAAAAAGATTGCGAAATAGGGGAGCAATCCCTTTAAGAATCCCTAGCCGGATTCATTTTGTCCCAAATTCTTGGAGGGATTCCGATTAGAAATTTCAGCCACAACTTGTGCATCTTGATTTCAACTCCATTATTTTCACACCTTTTGAGAGGCACTTTACAGATGATTTGTAGCTATAAAGTTGAGATTCTAGTAACAATTCTTGACCTTATTTTTCTATAAATATGTGTGTTAGTTTGAAAGCCAAAAATGTGGGCTTATTGGAGCCATTTTCACATTGAAGATACAAGCGAAGGGATTGAATATTCTCTATAAATAGAGTTTGTATATTTCATTTTAAGAAGAAAAAAACTTGAGGGGAGGTGAAAGAAAGACCACTAAAAATATAGTTCTCAACTAATTTCTTAGTTCTTTAGTTTAGGGTACTGTAAGATAGTTTAGATTAGTTAGATTTATCCTCTCTTGTATATAGCTAAACTTGGATGAAGATTGAGAAGTAAAGATGAAGCATTTGAACTCATATGACAAGAGTGATATCTCTCTACCACTTTCTATATTGTATTGAATTTTATGTTTAGTTATAGTACAAGTATGGATTGTGTTATATGTTTCTAAAGTTTATACTTAGAGTTATGAATGAACTTTCTTTATCTTATTAGTGATCTTTACTTGGTTATATGATGCTACTATTTTGAGCAACATAGTACTTTTATTTTTATAATCATGATTAATTGGCCATTAATTATGATAATCTTAAAATGATAAGTTTGCAAAGAGAATTGGGATTTAACACTAGTTTAAGGAAATGCTAAACCTAGGAAGCATGCTCACGAAAGTAGAGGTGCACTTTTGTGACTTTATTGATTTATTTCATGTAATTTTAGATGAACTAATGAACTTATAGTTAGTTTCATAACCACCAGAGTAGGTACGGATAAGTTATAGGTACAAATAATTCACTATAAGAATAGGTTTAAGATAAATTAGAAAATTACACTATATTTAGCCAAAATAATAACATTCAATTAACCGGTAGATTCACTTGCAAGAGTAGTTAGGAATTTCATGACTCTAGGAGTTTTCTATTGTTATTTTTACTATTTTTGTTACATGTTATGCTGTAGATTTAATTTCTTCCTATTTTGATAGTCTAAATAATAGAGGAAGTTTAGTAGTACCGGGAGTTATCCATTCTTTCCTGTGGATTCGACCATTAATACGTTGTACTCAATCACAAATTGTATACTTGCAAAAAATTGTGTGTGGAATATTTAGAAATTTGTAAATGTAAAATTTGACTGTGAATTGGGCTTAATTTTGTATGCATATACCATGCTCGTCAATTATAGTAAGCTATTCTTGGGCCATTGGTTAATTTGAACCTTTTTTGGTTCTTATAGTTGTAACCTTATAATAGGTTATCACTGCAATGTTAACGAATTCAATGATATGCGTGGTCTTTTAATCTGTTAATTTTGCTAATAATGTTATCAACTGGATTTAAGTAGGACGCATTCAAGAGACTAAAGTACAAAGTGTTCAAAATTAGAGTTTTAGGGTGCAAAATCAGAATGATGCATAATTTTGGAGGTGCAAAAGTAAAATTAGTCCATCTCTTTATGAAATTTAAGGCTGCTATGTTATGTTCTTGGATGAAGTGATAAATGAACTATTGATAGGGGCAATTTCACGTGGCAAATGACCATTTTATGAACAGTAGGTATAATAGTTTTTTGATAGAAAACTAGAAAAATTTTATTAAGCTGAAAATAGATCCGCAGTAATTGCAAAAGAAAGAAAGGATAGTGGAGAAAATCTCCAACTACAAGTATTTGAAATAGAACTAACATTCCTAGTTAATAAATGAGCAAGCACATTTAGATTCTTAGGAACCCAATTAGCCTCCAAAATGACGAAACTCTGTAAATTAACAAAGATATCATCTAACAGTACTCCATAGGTTGAATCATCAGATTCCATATTTTTAAGCATGTTGATGATCGTCAAAGAATCACCCTCTAAAATAATTTAGGAACCTTCAACTGAAGTAATGAGGAAATTGCAAATTTTGCAGCATAGGCTTCAATTCTTATAGGAGAAAAGATACCTAAAATTTTGTGAGAAATACCAGCAACAAAATTACACCATTCATCCCTCACAACAACTTTAACTCCAGAGTAGCCATCTTCGTAGAATATTACACCATCGAAGTTGGCCTTTAGAAAACCTACAGGGGGCTTTATCCAATGAAGTTGAGTAGTGGAAGAATGCATTGGAATGTTTGGCGATGTGTTTGCTTCATGGTATTTGTGTAAGAAATTGATAGAGAGAAAGACCAAACTGAGAGGATCATGATAGGAACCATCAAATAATGCACCATTTCGGTTAAGCCATAGATTCCAAAGAATTATGGCTACCAATTCCATGTCCTACTTTTTCAAAAGACGAAGAAGGCCAGGCAATCAATATGAAACTTGATCGGCAGAGTCTAATCTTATCTTTAGTGTTAAAAGCTGAGGGCCTAAACTTGAATTGCCACTAGACAGCACAAGAAAAGATGATTAACATCTTCAACAGGGGCCTTACATAAAGAGCATGTAGGATCAAGATAGACTCCACGACTATTCAACTTGGATGTTGTAGACAGAACACCTTTGCAAATTCGCCACATGAATATTTTAACTTTACTTGGTATGTTGAGTTTCCACAAGCAGGGCCAAATATCATCCACAAAACCATTACTCCCTGAAGCTACATCTTGCCAATTTGTGGATTGTGTTTTGATAAGATGAAAGGCACTTTTCACTGTGAATAAGCCATTTTTAGAATAGTGCAAGACGAGTTTATCTTGATTATGTTTGTCTCCCAATGAAATACTCATAATCAACTCTATCTCATCCTGCCAGAAAAGCTCTGGAAGCAACTCATATTTCCTGTAGACACCAAATTTTTGTCAATTTTTAATGTTTTCTTGAATTTTTTCTATTTAATGAGTTATTTGTTTTCTTGCATTTTAATGTGCATTTTTCTCATTTTTACAGGTTTGTTTTAGGAAAAGAAAAAACAAAACACAAAAAAAAAAAAGAAAACAACAACAAAAAAAAGAAAATCAAGAAACCAAAAATCATCCTAATCATTTTGTTTCACCAAATGCACTATTAATCCATTTTTACACTCAACCTCTATTTACCTTTCTTTTCATTTGGGACAAAATTCATCATTTGACAAAAACTACTCTACTCATTTCTTTGACTTTTAACAAGAACCAACTTACCCCAACTCTTGACCAAGCTCTCGGCCTCTCCCTCAAAAGGCAAGAAGAGAAGACAAAAAGACTCCAACTTACCCCCTCAAGCTCACTCACTCTCGGCCATTTTTTTTTCTCCCAACACACTCACACAAAACATCAAAAAAGGGCAGCAACCAGTTGGATTGAAGCTTGGGAATTTCATCAAAAATTTTAACAAAGGACTAATACTCTCATTGAGGTATCTCCTTTCATTTATTTTAATTTTTTTTCCAGCCTTTTTTTAATTAGTTATGTTATAAGCATGTCTAGTTGTTAATTTGTTTCTTTCTCTTGCTGGTTTTGTTATCATTGTGTTGTTAGGCAAGACATAAACTAGATTAATGAGAAAAGAATAAATTTTGTGTATGCATGCCAAGTGTTTGAAAAAATCCTCAAATGAAACAATGAATTAAAAAGCTGAATATTGTGCATGTATTTTTTTGTCAAAATAGATGACCATTAGCTAGTATAGGTTCGAAAATGTTTGGTTATCCAAAGTTTTTGAAGTTTTGAACCTTAGAAGTATATGAACAATTTTTCTTTATTTTTGGACTGTTTTGCTTTAATTTTGTCATATTGTTGTTGTTTTTGATTGATTTCAACTTATAGTTATGTTGTAAAAATCATAAGGAGTATATTGGAATATATTTTATGATTTTTGGTGAAGGTTATAATGATTTCAAAAAATAAAAACTGGGCTATTTTTTGGCATTTTCACCACTTTCGGTTCAGTTTTTAGTAAAAACTAAGTTCAAAAACGGATTCTATGCAAAAAATCGAGTGGGGGTATATTTTGGTGAAATTTTGTGATCGGAAAATTTGCCGGCGGCCAGCGGCTGAGGCTTCGGCCCTGCCGGAGTGGAAAAAGAAGAAAAAGAAGAGAAGGAAAAAGAAAAGAAAGGAAAACAAAGAAAAGGAAGAAAAAACAAGAAGAAGACTTGGGCTGGTTCTTTTTTTGTGGGGGCCTTGTTTCTTGATTTTCGGTTGGCTTAGAGGTCTCTTTTTCTAGGCTTTCGTCTGGGTTTCAGGATAATTTTTACTATTGGACTTTCTTTTGTTTTGATGAAAATAGCCCGTATTTTTTCTTTGGGTCGGAGCCGTCCGGCCCAAGCAAGTAAAAATAAATGGCCTAAAGCCCTTTCTTACAAAAATCAAATAAACAAATTTTGCATTTTAGCCCCTCATTTTTTGAGTAATTTTACTATGGTTTAGAAAATTTTAAATTTCTTTCACTTAGGCCCTTAAACTAATTACAGTTTGGTCCCTAAATTTTATCTTTTATTTAACTTTGACCCTAAACTTTGGAAAATATATTTTTGACCCCAAAATTTTTTTGATTTTTGCAATTCAGTCCCTAGTGAATTTTGACTCTCTTTATTATAATTTTTTCTTTTTTTTAATAGCTAATTATGTTACTTTTGAATACATTTAATTTGTAATTTTTAGATGTTCTTAAATTTCTTTATGTTTGACATATTAATATGAATTTAGTATTTTTATCATTATTATTATTTTCAATTGAATTGGTGTCATGATTCTTTTGTTCATTTTGAGTATAAATAGGGCAATTTGACTCCATTTAGTCACCACTTCAAAAGGGATGTACTCCTATTATTATTTAAATGTCAATTACGTACTCTTTTGTGCTCCTACGTGCTTCTATGTGTTTATATATTTTTATATGCTTAGTTATTTATTTGATTCAAATGATCATTCAAATTTTTTTATAATTGTTTAGTTAATTTCATAATTATTTGAGAGGTGTTTAAATACCTCAAGATGTAATAGATAGGTAATATTTTTGTAAAAATTGTAATTAGATAGAGCAATGTAATAGATAGGATAAATAAGTTTATTTTATCATATTTTTCCACTTTAAATTGTAAATAGGTCCCCTATTGTAATAGATAGAATAGATAGGTTTATTTTCTTATATTTCCCGATTTTAGATTGTAGTTTGATTCCCCGTTGTAATACGTAGGTTTTGTGTGTTTATGTTACTTATCTATTATATACTTTATCCGCTTTCCTTAGAATTTTTGTATCTAGATATTATGTTTACGTGTTGCGTGCTACATCCTCTTATGTATTTATTTGTTTTAATTGATGCCTTATTTTTTTTTACTATGTATTATTAATGCATGACATCACCACACTAATCCAATGCTAGTTGTGGCTTTTCCGTCCGCCTACTTGCTAGTCCAATGCTAGTAAGGTTCTTTAGAAATGAGTTAGTTCAACGCTAGACCCATAGATCGTTCATGTGTTAGATTCATTTCTTACGTGACATTTATTACATTTTCATGCACATTTTTTTCTCTCATTTGCATAATATTTCCTATTTATTATTCTCTACCCTCTACCCTCTATATATGTTAATCATGTTATTTAGGATTGCACCTCATTTAAGAAATTACAAGATAATTTAGTTCATTTGCTTGACTAGATTAGGAGAATTGCTCTTTGGACATGGGAAATGAGCAATTATAACTTTTAGTTTAAATATCCCATTAATCTCTGAATAAGAAAATTATGTCACGAGTTTTTGCCTCCCGTAGCCATTATATTGCATCCCTATTCTTTGGTCACTTATATCTAGATATACAATATAATTTTCTTTTCTTTTCTTTGAATTTCATTATTCACATACTTATGATCCTTTCAAAGGATTTTTGTGGTCCTCGCAATTAATACGATTGATATCAATTAAACCCTTGAATGGACATTTTGTCATTTTCGATATTTTCTATAAATTTAGGTTTGCATTCATGTAGGAAACATCCAAACGTGATAAATTTAAGGGTTAGATTAAGAAAATCTCAACAAAATCTCGTAACTAGCTTAGGCTAGGTTGAAAGGGTACCTTAAATTCGAGTCAATCGAACCTTGGCCTTTCCTTTCTTCAATCCTGATTTCTGAACTCATTTTATCTTGTTTTTATAGACCTGAAGTTGTTGAAAAGAGTTTTATTCTTATTTTTGTTAAAAACATTTTTGGGTGACTTGGTACACCCAAAGTCAATACCAAGTGGCGACTCCTATTTTTCTTAAAACCCCTTTTAAACTCAATTTTGGACCCAAACTGTCGCATTTTTAAAAGTCTCATTTTAGGTCCTTTTCACTTATTTTTAAATAAAAATCACATCTTTTGTAAATACGATTTTCATCGTGAAAAATGGGGCGCGACAACTTGGCGATTCCACTGAGGTGCTAGTGAGTTCAAGCACTTGGTTTAGTTGTCTTTTATCTTTCTAACCCTTTTACTTATCATATTTGGATGTCTTAGGTTGCATTTTTCTTTTTAGGGTGTTTTGCATTTCACCCTCGTAGTGGTTCCTCGTTTTTTCGTGTATGTGATGAATAGTTTATTTATTTACTTTTGTTTATTTATACTTACTCATATTGCGCTTTGCATTTGGGGATGGGAAACGATATTACCCTAGAGCCTTCATGCATATTTAATGTTATTACTCCTTCCCCTCAAAGGAGCATTTCATACGTGCATACGTTATTCCTTTTAACCCTTTATCTTATTTTCTTTTAGTGGTTATCACACCACTTCTCCCTATTAGGATTAGGATCGATCTACTTGGACATGGGGCCGTGGCACAACGTGAACGTAACAATGCTTGAGAGATCACTCGAGCCACCGACTAAGAGTTTTGGGATTGGTGACCCTTCGCCCTTTTGTTTGAAGATTTGGGGACCTGAAACTTTATCGAGTCTAAATGTATTAGTGAACTCAACCTTATGCATTCATTTAGAAATCACCTAGGATAGAGCGTTCATATACCCTATTAAGAACACTAGACACGAGGGGAGAGATTCTACCCCTCTTTCTTTTCTTTATTTTATATTTTTGTATTATTTTATTGCTCCAATATGTTATGTGTAGTTTATCAAATAAACTAACCATTGTTTTATTTTTTCTTATATTGCATTCATATGCTCTAAAAATAAAAGTTCTGCCGTGGTACTCACTTAGGGTAGACCACCTTTTGTAAATAGTATGTCTAAATTTCAGTCTATCGCATTAATACTATGTAGACATATATGCATGTCATTTTAGACTTGCCCCGATATCTAAATGGGGCACTTTTAGATAATGTTTCAATTATCGTTTTGCACATTTATTCACTTTAATAAACCGTCATCATGCATTAACCATAGAGAGAATGCCACTTAGGGAATCCCGTATTAGAAATAAACTATCATTTTATTTCGGATATATAATCCAATGAAACTTGCACGTTTATATTTTTGTACCATCTAAAAGGGTAGTGCACAAGATAAGGTAAGATCCGATCTTGTCCATAATGATGACATTAAAGATGATGGAGTAACTTTTGCACATTAGAAGATGAGTTTCTAATATTCACTTTTTGGCCGTTTTGTCAAAGTTGGTAAAATCCCTTGCGTAAGGACATTCATTGAAGAAATTCACAAATGATTCCTTGTTGTTGGGATAATAAATATATTGATGTCAAATCTTAATTTTAGAAAACTCATAGATTAATGCATTGCAATTAGAACTATAGAATTTAGGACTACAAACGAGTTGGCAATCCATTCGATTTTTGAACGAACCATCAATTTCGTTCAATTCATTTGATCAGTTTATATTCTTTTAGGGTTTCGATCCATGCTTTATTAAAGAAACTAGTCGAGACATTACAATCTTTTCAAGAGTAGGTTCTTTTATACTAAATTGACTTTTGACATCTCTTCTTGTGCCAACCAAAATAATCAATCCATTCGGACTTTGTCCTCATTCTGTTAACTCAAATGTTTCCTGCCATTTTAATTAACCAAATTCTTAAATTGCTTTTCAGTTGAATGCCAGTAAATTGATCGGATCCATCATGTATTGTCTAGTGCCTGCCCTAAAGGATTGCATTTATCATATTAGTCCAACCCTTGGTAGAAAAGGGCTCCCCATAGGACATGCATCCAAATTCTTTAAATACTTCCTAACTCTTATCTTTTTTCTTTTTCCTTTTCTTCTTTTGAAATAGAAGCTCGACAGGTCTAGTCAAGAATAAATTTCTGAACTAGTTTCTCCTCCACTATCTCAGGGATTCTTGAACATAGCTTCACGAAGGAGTCTCATTATCACTAGGTCTCGAAGTAGAGTCTTGAGACAGTCTGTAAATATGAGTTCAGTGCCAGAAACTTCGGAAGGATCTGCTATGGTTGTGTCATCGGATTTGACTGCTTTGGGAGTTCAGTTAAGTGAGGTACTTGGCAAGTTTAATGAATTGAGTGCTGAAATGGCTACACAAAAGCGGATAATTGATCAATTGGTTGCAAGCAATAGTGGTGGTGATGTCCCGAACGATTAAGAACCTGTCGACAATCACTCACCTGCACAAGACCATCAACCACCCCACACATCTAATATCCAAGCAACTTTCTTTCCACCTTTCACTAATCCTCTTGAAAATACCTTCACCCGATTGAATTCAGACATTTCTTATGTGCATCCAAATTACACTTTAATGAACCCAACTACTAGTCAAATCCCTCAAACCATTCCACAAGCCAATCTGAACACTCCCCCCAACCCTCAGGGACACCATCACCACATTACAGAACCTTTTGTGTGAGATACTGCATCTCAAGGAAATGCAGCGATGGAAGAACAACCCGTACTTATTGACAAGGGCTTGTTGCGAAGGTTGGATCAATTCGATGAATTTATGAAAAAGAATCAAGGATTGAGCAGGCATGTTGGGTTGGACTACGATGAATTGTGTCTTTTTTCAGATATTCAGCTGCCATTGGGATTCAAAATCTCCAAATTTAGTAAGTATGATGGAACTGAAAATCCTAAGACACATCTCAAAATGTTTGCCTATAAGTTAGGTAAACCCGTGCATGATGAAAATTTACCTATGCATCTATTTTCGAAAAGTTTGGAGGGAGTTGCCCTAGATTGGTATTCAAAATTGAAGTCTGGAGAGGTCAAGACCTGGTTGGATCTGTCAACAACTTTTGTAAAGCAATATGAATTTAACTGTGAGTTGGCACCGACGCGAACAACACTTGAGGGTACAAAAAAAAAACCATCGGAAGACCACAAAACCTATGCAAAGAAGTAGAGAAAGTTAGCTGCCAAAGTGGAGCCTCCTATGACTAAGGAGGAGATTGTTCGTACTTTCATCAAAGCTCATGATCCACCCTACTTTGAAGAAATCTTTCGCATGACTGGAAGTTCGTTTCCTGCTATTATTAATAAGTTGGAGGAGCACGATGAATTTATCAAGGCATGAAAGATTGTTAATGTATCGGCATTGAAGTTGCAATTGGATGCTCTACAGAATCAAAGCAACAATGGGAAAAAACCCCCGTTTAAAAAGAAAGAAGGAGAAACTGTTTTTATATGGGATCTAGGCCAGTTTTTCAGACCCAAAATCCGAAACCATCCCATCTATTCTGTCCCTTACCCACATTACCCTAACTATCAATCAGTTTATCACACTACTGTCCAATTCCATCATTCCCAATCAAATTACTTGAATACCTCACCATTACCTCCAACCTCATAACCTATCTTTCAAAATCACCGTCGTCCCATTTACCATTCCAGACCAACCCTACTAAATAATAATTCCACTCAAAATCATTTTCAAACCAGCGGAGTTCAAACTCAAAAGCAATTTCAAATCTTCACCAATTTGCGTTGACCCATTGATTAATTGTATGAGCAATTAAAAGTAGCTAGAAAAATTGGCACTGTTCCTCTCAAATTCTATCCCAAAGGTCTTCCTACCGGTTATGATCCACAATCAATATGTGCTTATTATTCTGGAAGTTCAGGTCATACCACTATCAATTGTTGGGCTCGAAAACATAAGTTCACGATATGATTGACTCTGGAGACATCCTTCTCAGAAGAAAGGGAGAACAGAGACCAAATATCAGTAAGAATCCTTTACCTGATCATGGGAGCACAGTAGGGGCTATCATTGCTAATAAAGATTTTGTCGACCCCACGCAGTTCATTATAGATGAAACTGAGCTGTTTGACATAATGGAAGCTGATCATGTGAGAATGAGAAAACTGCTGTCTACTGAAGAATCCATGACTAAAAATATAGATGATATTTTTGAGAAAAAGTCAAAATCTCTTGTGCTTGAAAAAGAGGTAATCATGTCGGAGAAGGAGGATCTTGTTGAAGAGGTTGAAATAGATGTATCACAATTGTTCGTTGGGTTACTTGCAAGGAAGGGTCATCAGAGGTTTCAGAGTTTCTGTTGATTTCTGAAAGAACCGTTCAAAATTGGACTGCTGGTTATCTTCCCTCTTGAAGAAAATTTTGATAAATTTAAGGGGATTGTCTTTTGGTATAGATTCATATCCAGATAGGGCTGTAGTCTGGATCTTTTGTCAAAAAGAATTTGCTTTTGTTTTTTGGGCCTTTATTTTCGTTTCAGTTAATATAGCTTGATTCATCCAAGGAAATTACTGAAACGAAAATAAAGGTTTGGGTTAGATATCTTTAAATAGCAATCATATCTATATATTTGTCATTTTGTGAAGTTTCGGTGAACTTTGAATTCAATGGAATTGAGGACTTCTCCTGCACTTTAAAATTATTTTCTATTTATTTATTACGTATGTTTTATTTATTTTCAGATGGCTACAAATAAAATCCTTGACCCTTGAATGTCACCATTTTGGAATTCGATGGCCGTATCTTATAAGCATGTAACTAAGGAAGTGGTGTCAGATTTTTTGAGAAATAACATCATCTGTCGCTTTGGCGTACCGGAAGCATTGATCAGTGATAATATTAACAACCTCAATAATGATATGGCGGATGGGTTATGTGAATAGTTTAAGGTCAGGTATCAAAATTCTGCTATTTACAGGCCTCAGATGAATGGAGTTGTGGAAGCCGCAAATAAGAATTTGAAAAAGATCATTAGAAAGATAGTAGAAGCACACCGGGATTGGCATGAAAGACTGCCTTATACATTGATGGCATATAGAATGGCGATTAGGACTTCCACCGAAGCAACTCCTTACTCTCTTATGTATGGAATGGAAGCAGTATTGCTTACAGAAGTTGAAATTCCTTCCTTACGCATTCTAATGGAAGCTCAAATAGAAGAAGATGAATGGGTCAGGGAACGCTATGAGCAGTTGTCTCTAATTGATGAAAAGAGGTTGAATGACGTCTGTCACGGACAATGTTATCAGCGAAGAATGGCTCGTACTTATAACAAAAAAGCTAAGCCTTGTTTGTTTGAAGTCCGAGATAAGGTTTTAAAAGGAATTCTTCCAATGCTAGAGGAGGTTAAAGGAAAGTTTGCTCCCAATTGGCAATGACCATTCATTATTAAGAAAGTACTACCCGGAGGAGCACTTATTCTTATAGAAATAGACGGACAAATTTTTTCTCAACCAATCAATGCAAACATGAGCAAAAATTTTTTCATTTGATTATTCAAAAACAAATTTTCTTTAAAATTACTACAAGGGACGAGCTTAAAGCAGACTTTCTTTCCTTTTATCCTTAATTTTTCCTTTTTAACTTTTCAGAATAACTTATCCTTTTCACTTGGTAGCCCCTTGAGATCACTAACCCCATATTGGAACAATTTTATTTCTTTGTAAAAAAAAAAGAGAAGAAGAAAAAGAAAGAAAAAAGAAAGAAAAACAAGAACAAAAAAAAGAGAGAAAAAGAAAAGAAAAATAGAGAAGTTCGGTTAGAATTAAACTGGAGTAAAATTTTTATTTCTTTCCAGCCCTACACCAGAGCAAGTTTTCTTGAAAGAATGCTATGTCAAATTATTCCAAATCCATCATACGATCCACTTTCAAATCTTAACCTTTCCTTTAATACTCCATCTGATCCTAATTACAAGAGCCAAAAGTCACCGACTTTCGTCTTTTGCAGTACCTTGAGGAAAATTTTCCTTGATTAATTGGCAAATAATGTAAATACAACTTTCTGAAACATGTCAGAGAGGATTGTCTCACTGATGCCATTAATTGCCACCATATGGCTGGATTGATACAGTTGGGTTAAAATTGTCTTGTCTATGTCTCAAAGTGAAAACTTGAAAGGGCATCTTCTTTTTTTAAAAAAAAAAGAGAGAAAGGAAAAACAAACAAAACAAAACAAAACAAAACAAAACAAAAAGAAAAAAGAGAAAAGGGTGAGGGTAACCTTAGTGAAAATCCGAAAGGGCGCTAAGATAGGGTTTTGAAATACAAGAGGATCATGAACGAAGGACAAAATGTTGAGGTCTGAAAGCTGGTGATTGTGTTGATTTGGGTCTCTTTCATTCTGTTATTCTTTTGCCGACAATGAATTCCAAAATAGATGATGTTGAAGAGGTCAGATGGAGCATTTTTTTTTTATGAAAGGCCGTCCTCCAAATATGTATCAAACTTTTGATCATTGGACCCATGTTCATAAATCCAACAATTTTATCTTGCTATTCTATTTACTATTCTATTTAGTTATCCTGTATCATTGTTTATTTCATATCAACATCATTGCACAACGAATAATACATTTTTTAATTATTTATATTTCTCATTTATTGGGTCTCATTCAAAAGATAATCCCCTATAATTTATCCCAGAAGAGTCATGAAATTGAAGGCCCTATGATAATAAAGTAGGGATAATTGATATTAGAAAGTTGCAAAGATTCTGGAGAGTTAGTGGACCAAATCTAAGGGAGTAATTTGTCGATATTGAAACTCATATTTACACGATTTTCAAGGCAAAGGGATCACATGGTGGTGGTAGTGTTTTCATCACAGTTGTTTCTTGTTTTTTCCTTTTGTAGGTGAAAATATGTGATACAACACCGATTTAGTTAAGCATGTTTCTACTAAGGTAAATTGTAAAAGGATTGAGTTCCAAACTTGACTGTACATTTCCAAAGAAAGGAAAGAAAAATCACCATTCCTTTTCTTTAAAGTTTGAAAAATCAAGAAGGTTGTAAGTCCACCAAGTAAGTTTGCCATTATTTATTATTCTTGAGCAACATGCATTTTAATCTTCCAATTTGATAGTACATGACTTGCATTTTCATTTCTTCTGTTATTTAATTGGGTTCAAATTTTATCCCACCAATATGTATTTAATTGAGTTCGGATTTTATCCCACCAATCTGCATTTAATTGGGCTCGGGTCTTATCCTACTAATCTGCATTTGATTGGGTTCGGGTCTTATCCCACCAATATGCATTTAATTGGGGTTGAGTTTTATCCCACCAATCTGCATTTAATTGGGTTCGGGTCTTATCCCACCAATCTGCATTTAATTGGGTTTCACCAATCTGGCATTTAATTTGGCTCGAGTCTTATCCCACAAATCTGTTATTTAATTGGGTTCGAATTTTATTCCACTAATCTGTTATTTTATCCCACTAATTATCTAGGTTTCGAGTATATTTTCATTTTCTTATTAGGCGTTTGGGTTTGGATTCAGTTCCACTGAACAGTCTAGATTCTTGACAAATCAAATTTAATTTTTTCTGTTGGCGAGTTTCAGCGTCCGCCGCGCACCTTTCTGTCTCCCTTCTTGGAGCGTAACCGCGTCCCTCCACGCATCTTTTTCTAATTATGATAATTTACTTTTTTTGACTGTTTTGATTAATAACTGTACTTTCTCATTCATTTTGTGTTTCATGTTTAGAAGTTCTAAGAGTTCAAACTTTTTCGACCCTGCAAACATCACAAATAGTCAATGCACTTGTTTTATTGTGGTTCATTTATATTCGAACTACATTTGACATGATTCTCCTGACGGAATATGTAGGCAACTCTACACGAGTTCGGTCACGTCTTTTACAACATCATTGCATCATTTTGTTCAATAATTTTAATCAAGTGTTGGCTTGTTATTTTAGCTCAGGTGCAGTTAGAATAAACATGTAAATAATTTGGTGTCTACGTCTTTGTCTTGAATTTCTTCGAAATTCTGGACAAAGAGGGACAAGCTGTAGATACCAAATTTTTGTCAATTTTTAATGTTTTCTTGAATTTTTTCTATTTAATGAGATATTTATTTTCTTGCATTTTATTGTGCATTTTTCTCATTTTTACAAGTTTGTTTTAGGAAAAGAAAAAACAAAACACAACAAAAAAAAAGAAGAAAACAACAACAAAAAAAGAAAATCAAGAAATAAAAAATCATCCTAATCATTTTGTTTCACCAAATGCACTATTAATCCATTTTTACACTCAACCTCTATTTACCTTTCTTTTCATTTGGGACAAAATTCATCATTTGACAAAAACTACTCTACTCATTTCTTTGACTTTTGACAAGAACCAACTTACCCCAACTCTTGACCAAGCTCTCGGCCTCTCCCTCAAAAGGCAAGAAGAGAAGACAAAAAGACTCCAACTTACCCCCTCAAGCTCACTCACTCTCGGCCATTTTTTTTCTCCCAACACACTCACACATAACATAAAAAAAGGGCAGCAACCGGTTGGATTGAAGCTTGGAAATTTCATCAAAAATTTTAACAAGGGACTAATACTCTCATTGAGGTATCTCCCTTCATTTTTTTTAATTTCTTTTTCCAGCCTTTTCTTTTTTAATTAGTTATATTATAAGCATGTCTAGTTGTTAATTTATTTCTTTCTCTTGCTGGTTTTGTTATCATTGTGTTGTTAGGCAAGACATAAACTAGATTAATGAGAAAAGAAATAAATTTTGTGTATGTATGCCAAGTGTTTGAAAAAAATCCTCAAATGAAAAAATGAATTAAAAAGCTAAATATTGTGCATGTATTTTTTTTGTCAAAATCGATGACCATTAGCTAGTATAGGTCCGAAAATGTTTGGTTATCCAAAGTTTTTGAAGTTTTGAACCTTAGAAGTATATGAACAATTTTTCTTTATTTTTGGACTGTTTTGCTTTAATTTTGTCATATTGTTGTTGTTTTTGATTGATTTCAACTTATAGTTATGTTGTAAAAATCATAAGGAGTATATTGGAATATATTTTATGATTTTTGGTGAAGGTTATAATGATTTCAAAAAAATAAAAACTAGGCTATTTTTTGGCATTTTCACCACTTTCGGTTCATTTTTTAGTAAAAACTAAACCCAAAAATGGATTCTACGCGAAAAATCGAGTGGGGGTGTATTTTGGTGAAATTTTGTGATCGAAAAATTTGCCGGCAGCCAGCGGCTGAGGCTTTGGCCCTGCCGGAGCGGAAGAAGAAGAAAAAAGAAGAAAAAGAAGAGAAGGAAAAAGAAAAGAAAGGAAAACAAAGAAAAGGAAGAAAAAAAAAGAAGAAGACTTGGGCTGGTTCTTTTTTTGTGGGGGGCTTGTTTCTTGATTTTCGGTTGGGCTAGAGGTCTCTTTTTCTAGGCTTTCGTCTGGGCTTAGGAATAATTTTTACTCTTGGACTTTCTTCTGTTTTGATGAAAATAGCCCGTATTTTTCCTTTGGCCCGAAGCCGTCCGGCCCAAGCAAATAAAAATAAATGGCCTAAACCCCTTTCTTACAAAAATCAGATAAACGAATTTTACACTTTAGCCCATCATTTTTTGAGTAATTTTACTATGACCTAGAAAATTTTAAATTTCTTTCACTTAGACCCTTAAATTAATTGCATTTTGATCCTTGAATTTTATCTTTTATTTAATTTTGACCCCTAAACTTTGGAAAAATATTTTTTGATTGCAAAAGTTTTAAATTTTTGCAATTCAATCCCTAGTGATAAGGGTGGCAATCGGGTTCAAATCGGATTGACGGGTCGAGTTAAAACCCGAGAAAACCAAAAATTCGCTGACCCAAACCTGACCCATTAGCCTGAAACGGGTCAGGATACCTGAACCCAAAATTTTCGAGTTGACGGGTCAAATGGGTTGACCCAAAACGACCCAAAATTTAATTTCATTTTACTGATTTATTGGCTATGATTTTTAACAGAATCAATTCCAAACTAAAAAAAAAACACCATAAGAATAGAAACTAATCCCAGTGGTTCAATTGTTGCATTTGGCTTGCAAATTGCCACTAGCAACAACACAAGGCAGCTAATCAGATACAATGAATTTAAGACCAAATCATCTACCTTGGCTAAGAATAACAACACCTGTTTCTTTTTTCTTCATCTCTGAAACAGAGAATAGAAAAGAAAACTAGTTCAACAATATGATGGTCAAAATACTAAAACATGCAGAAGCTAAGCTCGATCTAAATCAGTAAATCTGCATACATTTTTCGCTTCTTCAATAATCGATCTAGATCATGAATTGCTTGCTGCTCAGACCTCAGAGAAGAAAAGCCGTTGCTTGCTTCTAACCGCCGTCTGCTAGTGACAGGTGATGAGGTGAGAACCGTGAGGTGAACTAGTGAAGGGCAAGGCAGCCCTTTCTGGTTTTGCCGTTTTGAAGAAAAGGGGAAGAAAGATTTAGGTTAGGTGAAGTAGTGAACTGTTAAGAGGAAGAAAGATTTCGGCTTCGGGTGAGGATCAGGTGACAACATTTGACTATTTGGGCAACTTTTCAAATTTTCTTCCTTGGCTGCTGCTTAAACAGTCCACCTACAAGCTAGAAAAATTAATAGGGCCGGCCAAGTCAAGTGAATGTGAATTGTTGTTTTGGTGTGCAGTGGTATTTACTATTTAGTCTTTGAATAAGTTTTTAATATTTATTTATTTATTTTTATTTTAGAAACGGGTTAGCGGATCAACCCGATTTGGACCTTTTTTTTTTTTTCGGGTTTATCGGGTCTGACCCGAATCCTCAAAATCTAAACCCAAACCCATTAATTTCGTGTTAGATTCATGTCGTGTTTTCAGATCGTGTCGGAAATTACCACCCCTACTAGTGAATTTTGACTCTTTTTATTATAATTGTTTCTTTACTTTAACAGTTAATTATGTTACTTTTGGATATATTTAACTTGTAATTTTTAGATGTTCATAAATTTCTTTATGTTTGACAATTAAATTGATGCCATGATTCTTTTGTTCATTTTGAGTATAAATAGGGCAATTGGCTCCATTTAGTCACCACTTCAAAAGGGAGGTACCCTATTATTATTTAAATATCAATTACATGTTCTTATGTGCTTCTACGTGCTCCTATGTGTTTATATATTTTTATAGGGAGAACTGCACAAATCGTCCCTCACATATTACAGATGTGAAAATTTAGTCCTTCAGAACAAAAATGATCAGTTTTAGTCCCTAACAAACAAAAAATGATCACCTTTAGTCCCTTTTCACTTTTCCGAAGAAATTTTGGCCGGTTTGCAATGCCCAATTTTTAAAGGGTAAAAGTGGCAAATCACCGTTGACCAATTATTGGAGGGACCAACTGTACAAAACTTTAGTTAAACATTCATAAAAAAACACAAAAACTAACCCACCATTATTTGCAATTCATCTCAACCCAAAATCTTAATACCCAGCAATTCAACAGTATAGCATTGGCGTATTCCACTGTGCTAGATTAAAAGAATATGCAGGGAAAGCATAAAGAAAGGATTGAACTTAATGAGATGAAGACGATCAAAGAAGTAGATAAAACAAATTTTAGTGCTGGTGCAAGCACCATTACCGCAGGCATACGATTTACCAAGTTTAGATAATGACCTTGTTACCAAGTACCACGTTGGAGCAAGAGAGGAATGTATGCCCAAACTAGCCGAAAACAGAATATCCCAGCAATAGTTCATATTAACAGAGAAGAGTACAAGACCAGTTCAACTAGCAGACAAACACGAGTCCTTCATTTAAACCAAATAAACCAAAAGAAAAAATTGCAAAAAAGCCTTGGTAGCAAAATAAAAAAATAAAAAATCCCAGAATCTATCACTAGTAGGTAAATTGTGGCCATGAAACTACAATGTAGACAATTGAAGAAGCTACAGTTAAAACTAGAAGCTGGGATCGGCCGGATCTTGACTATAAGATGGATTCAAACTCCAGAAGAAGACTTGAGCACGACAGAATTAGCACAGCAAGTGATGCACAACAACCACCCGGAATTAGCGCAAACAGTCGAAACAAGTGATGAATACTGAACAAATCAGCGCAAAGTTGTAGCAAAAGTATCAGCATAGCAATTAAATCAGAGAACCCACCCGGAATCGATAGAGAAAGTCACTATAGAAAACAGCATTAAAGCCCAAAAAAAAAAAAGGAAGAAACAAAACAACGTACTTACTGGCCTCTTCACGAGTCTCTTCTCCTCTCCCATTCTTGACCACCCCATAGTAGCTTTGACTCTGTACAAGAATAATAGAGGGAGAGAAGAGAATAAGAGCAAAGGAAAGAGGCGAAATAGGTGTGATTTTGTATTTTAGTGTGGGCTTTGTATTGTGTTGTTTGAGGGAATAATAGTAAGAGTGGCAATTAAGAAGAACAAATTATTATGCTAATAACCCAAAAACAAAATGTATGGTAAGAGAAAGCGATGGCATGGATTAGGAAAATGACAGATCCTGGTCTTAATACATTTTGCATTACTATGTTGTTGCCTTTGTACGACACTAAGTGCAGCGTTATGGCAATTTTGGTACTAGCATCACATTTGTGGTCAACAGTAAGGTGATTTGCCACTTTTACCTTTTCAAAATTGGGCATTGCATATGGACCCAGTGAGTTCCGGCCAAAATTTGGTCGGAAAAGTGAAAATGGACTAAAGGTAATCATTTTTTGTTTGTTTGAGACTAAAACTGATCATTTTTGTTCTGAGGGACTAAATTTTCACATCTGTGATATGTGAGGGACGATTGGTGCAGTTCTCCCATTTTTATATGCTTAGCTATTTATTTGATTCAAATGATCATTCAAATTTTTTATGATTGTTTAGTTAATTTCATAATTATTTGAGAGGTGTTTAAATACCTCAAGATGTAATAGATATGTAATATTTTTGCAAAAAATTGTAATTAGATAGATCAATGTAATAGATAGGATTAATAGATTTATTTTATCATATTTTCCCCACTTTAGATTGTAATTAGGTCTCCTATTATAATAGATAGAATAGATAGGTTTATTTTCTTATATTTTCCGATTTTAGATTGTAGTTTGATTCTCCGTTGTAATAGGTAGGATTTGTGTTTTTATGTGGCTTATGTGTTATATGTTTTATCTGCTTTCCTTAGAATTTTTGCATCTAAATATTATATTTACGTGTTACGTGCTACGTGTTCTTATGTGTTTATTTGTTTTAATTTATGTCTTATTTGTTTTACTATGTATTATTAATGCATGACGTCACCACACTAGTCCAACGCTAGTTGTGGCTTCTCCTTCCGCCTACTTGATAGTCCAATGCTAGTAAGGTTCTTTAGAAATGAGTTAGTCCAACGCTAAACCCTTAGATCGTTCATGCGTTAGATTCATCTCTTGCATGACATTTATTACATTTTCATGCACATTTTTTCTCTTATTTGCATGATATTTCCTATTATATTATCCTCTACCCTCTACCCTCTATATATGTTAATCATATTATTTAGGATTCCACATCATTTAAGAAATTACAAGATAATTTAGTTCATTTGCTTGACTAGATTAGAAGAATTGCTCTTTGTACATGAGAAATGGGTGATTATAACTTTTAGTTTAAATAGCCCATTAATCTCTGAATAAGAAAATTATGTCACGAGTTTTTGCTTCCCGTACCCATTGTATTGCATCTCTATTCTTTGACCACTTATATCTAGATATACAATTTAATTTAATTTTCTTTTCTTTGAATTTTATTATTCACATACTCATGACCCTTTCAAGGGATTATTTTGGCCCTCGCAATTAATGCGATTGATATCAATTAAACCCTTGAATAGAAATTTTGTCCCTTTCGATATTTTCTATAAATTTAGGTTTGCATCCATGTAGGAAACATCCAAACGTGATAAATTTAAGGGTTAGATTAAGAAAATTTCGACTAATCTCGCAACTAATTTAGAATAGGTTGAAAGGGTGCCTTAGATTCGAATCAATCGAACCTTTGCCTTCCCTTTATTCAATCGTGAACTCCGAACTCATTTTCTCTTATTTTTAAAGACCTGGAGTTGTTGAAAAGAGTTTTATTCTTGTTTTTGTTAAAAACATTTTTGGGTGATTTGGTACACCCAAATTCAATACCAAGTGGCGACTCCTATTTTTCTTAAAATCCCTTTTGGACTCAATTTTGGATCCAAACTATCGCATTTTTTAAAGTCCCATTTTATGTCCTTTTTACTTATTTTTCAATAAAAATCATATCTTTTGTAAATACGATTTTCATAGCGAAAAATGAGGCGCGACATTTCCATTTCCTGCTATTTTGATCAATTAAACAATCTACAGTGGAGTCTTCCGGTAGCACATCAGAACAAGATATGATTTTGAAAGTCGAAGGACGTGAAATTCACCTATCTTTCCAAATTTTGATACGATTTTAATAGTAGTTAATTGATAAAGATTTTATTTGGTCAACGAATGGAATGTGATTTTGCGCAGAGTATTTGACGTGAATTGCGGGACTTCTTCAGAAAAGGTTGGAGATGATATTTGGATTAGAATATGTTGATCAATCAAAAATGAAAATCTATTGGAACAAATCAAAAATGAAAATCTATTGGAGCAAAGGTTTGACTTTTGCTTTATTAAAGTACAAATAGTAATAAGACGTTACTCCTATACCGCTACATATCCAAAAAAAAAAAAAAAAAATTCAAGTGCGCACAATTCATCAGAGACTCCTCTCTATAAAAGTGTACTACAAAATTCATCAGAGATATAAATGTTGCTTCCCCTCTGAAGAAGTGTATTGGTAATTATCTGAGCTCGTTTAATAGCAAAAACAATTATAGAAAAGTAAAGTGTGACAAAAAAAAAAGAAAAATGAGCATGCAAGAAGTTGCTCGTTTTGTTTTGTATTTTTGGTGTTTTTAATGCCCCACCTTATATTCGTGCAAAATAAAAGAAAAAAATCAAAAGAAAGAAATACAAAAGTTATTGGCGGTTATTGGAGGTTTTGTCAGACTTGTACATGTCACTATATGCATATGTGTCCTTTTCCTTTTTTTATATTATAATAATTTTGCACTTTTTGTTTTTGAAAATTTGCACACTTATATAGTGCGCTTTTCCCACTAGTATAGTTAAAAATGGTGTCGATATTCTCAGTGTTTTCTGATATTTATTATGCTTGTTTTTGAGATGAGAAATATTGGGAACTACATTAGACAATTGCAATTTGGTCGGCACACGTGATTTGTCACAAGGTTGACTATATCCACAAGAAGTGTACACAAAGGAAGGGGACTCTATGAGCACAGGTTGAGTTACAAAAGGGCATATGAATCATAGACTGACTCTTTGTGAGCGTTATATTCTCGTATCCTTTTCTTTTTTATTGTTTTATTTTTTATGAAAAAACCCAATTATTTAACAATTATGGACCATTTGCACATGAAGAATGCCAAATACACATTTTTTTTTTTGTTCTTATAAATTCCAAGGGTCTAAAGTAGAGACATCAAAAGGTTATGCATAGGCTTGTTAGTTGTGTTATATTTGGATCCGAACCTAACTCCAGCTTTGGTTTTGACTAAAAATGCGAAGATAAAAGGAATCTGCTCATTTTAGAATCAGATCTCAAAGTTTTGATGGGTGAAAATGTCGAACATGAAATCTAAAGCTAAAGCTAAAAAAAAAAAAAAAGCAAAAGGTGAACTTTCTTTTTCTTTCTTTTTTTTTTTTTTGGAAAATCACTCCAATGCTTAATTATGTATAGGTTTCTCAAACTGTGGACATAAAATAAAACATTAAAAATTAGAAAGTTATACCTAGTTGTCATCAAATACGGGTGTAAACGATTATAATAAAATCAAACAGTTATCATGTAACTTGTTATATTATTTATAGTTTAGTGGTTTGAACTTGAGTGTAAGTTTGAATATGATTTTATCCATCGAAAGATGTGAAGTTAAATAGGTAGGATTCAAATTTAGTTTAATATACATTAAACAGCCTAATCATAAAAGATCAGGTTAGAATCTTTTCCAAAAATAAAATACAAGATTTGTTTGTCATATGGTATGAACTTTTAATTGTAAACCATAAAAATATTAATGGTTCTTGACCAAAATAACTCATATAAGTAATAATAATTTCTCTAATAAAATTTAACAAAGAAATTAACAAAAATTTCATACCTCAATATTGCATAAAAAAATGCAAATAATTTGTACCATAAAAAGTTAATTTGGCATGAGTTGAGGTGCGAACTAGGTCGCTCTCTTTAAAATGATTCATGCCCCTACGGAATATCTTTTGGTGTAGTAGGTCTCAGCATATCACCTCCCGGATATAACAGCCTAGCCTTTTCCTCACTGTAATCTACTCCAATCTACATTATTGGAGTAAGACAAAAACCTCACATAACACTGTTTTTTGCCTTATAAGTTCTAATAATAGTGAAAGAAAAATAGAAAATAGTCTAGAGATAGCAAAGAATTTGTCTGTCTTGGTTGCTAGAAACCTCCATTTATAGGCTGAAAAATTAGAAGTATTAAAATACTAACATTAAGTGGAATGAATACCTCATATTTTCAGCTACAAATTAAAAAGGTCTAGGTTCATTGTACAACGATAAAAAATTCACTAAATGAATTCATAAAATCTTATCATTACATAAGTTATAAATGCCAGACATAAATCTCATAAGTTACACTTTTGAATGTTTCAAATTGTAGCTGAAAATTTATTTAAAGAATTTGTAATTTATTGAATTTGAATTCAAAATAAATATGTGATATTTTTTTATTTATTCAAATATCCAACAATCCCCCTCTTATTTTAATACAAAATATAATATCCAATACTCATCACTTAAAAGGGCAAAAATTAAAAATTCATGTATAATGAAGGTGGCAATGCCTTTAAACCTGTACTTAATATTCAATAATTCCCATGCTAGAGTCAAAGTGGATTTAGCCTCTAAACGATGACAACTTGATGGCACGTGGAATCGTATCACACAAATGAACCTTTCATTGTTCTAAAACAAGTTTCATAAACTAGCATGTTTATGGCCTTGTGCTTTATCCCGATTTTCATGAGTGCTCTAAAGAACCAACCCAAATTCTCATAGGAAGCGGCCTTATTTCCACTCTCATATAAGAGCTATAGAGCTCATTAAGGGATTAAAAATCCCAACCTCACTTATCATCATAGGATCACAAATGTACTTACATCATAGGGATAGACAATATAATCAAAGTAGTGCATATTAATCAATCAAACCACTCTATGATTTGTTTGTCTCCAACCTAGTTCTTATGTTCTCTAGTCCCTAGGTGGTTATATCCTCATAGGTGATTTTAACATATGTTGGGCTTTTGTCTTATCCCCCTCGATGTATATCATATCCTCGGCTCAAACTTGAGATTTATTTTTTCAACACAAATAAAATAGCAAAGTTATGATATTCTTGAATTTTTTTCAAACAATCTCTTAGTAGTACAAATACATGGAACCAATCTTCGATGAGAAAATTTCTGATCCATTTATATTTGCCAAATAGTGTAGGCGTATATTTGCTCATATTCAATTTTTTTTCTCAATGATCTGTAGTCTAGTGGTGTACTAGAAGCCATTGTAAAAAAAAAATAAAAAAATCCATGGTTATTTTTGCTGTTGCAAAAATGCCAAAAAAATTTCCAGTACCTTCACAGCAAGTCATCCTTTTCAATGAGTGCTAGTCTGCACAACTCAAAATGAGAGTTAAAATAAATCTAAAAACAATAATAATGTTATGCTTATATATTGAGCAAGTAAAATGATATCACCCTATTTCTTCACCACTTCTACAAACAATGTGTTTTATTTGAAAAATCCATTTATCAAGAGTTGCACATGAGACATCAAAATGGTGGAAAATTTTAAAATACATTAAAGTCTTTCACCTTCCAAGATAGAGGTGTAGTAATGCATACTATCACGTAAATCAAATTCTACGTTAGCCTTAGAGATTATAGGCCCCTACTATTTATCATATTTTTTTATAGAATATGATGCAAATTCCACACTAAGTGGATCATGGTATGGAGGGCATTTATTTTAGATGACTAGTAGTCTGCAATAAGTAACTTGGTTATTTAGGATCTAAATGTCATATCCAAATACAAAAAAATATTGACAATATCCCAAAGCTAATATAAGTACATGGAAACACATTTTTCAGCAAATTAAAGCATATAACTTGTAGCATATTCAATGCCAAAGCAAGAGTTCTTCCACTCAAAAATAATTTTAAAAAGATCATCTTGAGAAATAGCTTAATAACAGCTCCTTTATATTATTTATTCATTTTTCTTATGCACGTATTTCGAATAAGAGAAATCAGTAATTATCCTTCAAAGTCATGAAATATTATTAGCCAATGCATATGCCCCCACTTAATTCTCATAGAAGACAACTAAACAGATAATGTATCCAGTTAGTTAGTAGCTTAGTATCGTATAGTATTAACACCTACATACAATAAGTCAGAAGATAATTTGTTTACTAAAAGTGTAGACTAATTTTTTTCATAAACATCAGCCGTCACTATATCTCACAATCTAGTATCACTACATAGCAACTAAATTTTGATGAGTATCCTACTAATATATCTGTACGTAAATAGCCAAAACTAGTATATCCACAAAAATTTGAAATCCCTATATATTTTGGTTAACAACTTGAAGTACATTTCCATTCCAAATTAAATTTGGTTGATGATATTTGTTGACAAATATCTTTGTCACCAAATTAATTATTTATAAGTCAATGCCAAATTTTCAATTGGAATAAACCTAATATAAGAGACATTGAAAGTTCACTATGTAACATGACAAGCTTATGGGAAAATAGTTGCTCTATACAACATATATTAAAAACTCAAAAATGACAAAATGTTATTGTATTCGGTCCACTAATATTCAAAAACATCATGTAAGTGTTAGGCCCGAAAACAACCTAAGAGGGGGGGTGAATTAGGTTGATTAAAAAAACTAATTAGGTTATGGGCACTTTTCGCTTAATACGAATTTTACCCTCTTTTTTAAGTGATCACACAATGAATCAATCAATAAATGAGTAATATCACTTGAGAGAAGTAGAAGAGATATGCAATTTAAGAATCACAAGATGATAAATAAATAAAAAGGAAAGAATTGCAAACCAATTGACTATCAAGCTCCTCTTAAACTCAAAAATCAATTCACAAAACAAGTTTTTTCAAATTGATGAAATATAACCAATCTTGTGCACAAAGGAAGGCTCACTTCCTCCTTGTCCCAAGATTCACTCGGTCAAGTTAGAAAGTTTTACAATCTGTCAAGATAACCCTCACAAAACTACACTATTGAAATATTTTCTCACAAATGAAAAGCTTACAAACACTCTTACACCACAAAGAGTACAAATGTTCCTTGTAGAGTATTTTCGCACTAAAATTACTTTGGCTCTTTGGTATTCTTAGTATACAAAAAGTTCTTTTGAAATTTTTGACCATGCACTATTTATATGAGACCAAAAAAGTGCTTCATTAATACTTCCAATGGATAGAAGGTAGCTGAAGAGTCAACTAACCGTTAGGAGTATCGGACGTCCGATACTTCCGATGCTTGCGTCCGAAAGCGGACAGAGAGTTTGAAAAGTCATTTCAATTGTTTCGGACGTCCGGTGATGATGTTCTTCATCCGATATGATCTTTCTATGTCTGTCCTGTCTATCGAACGTCCGGTATTGCTATTGTAAGCGTCAACAGCTTTCGACTTTCTTTTTCTTCTTTCAATTGCTTTTTAAAGAGTTGAAAAGTTTTCTCATTGAAAAAATATTAGTATTATCCAATTATTTTGTAAGCATCAAAAAATCGGGATCAAGATCATCATTCTCTCTCTTTTTGATGATGACAAAACAATGGATGATGTTTTGAAAAAATTTGAGCAAAAAAACTCCCCCTTACATATAGCATCCATAACCAATTCAAAGTCATTCAGTACCAATATGAATAAAGCCATGAGCAAAGTAATTTCCATTATAATATCATCAAAAACTCCCCCTTACACATAGCATCCATAACCAATTCAAAATCATTCAATAATTTCTCCCACTTTTTGTCATCATAAAATAAAAAAATAACCAATATCAACAGAAAAATAATAACAATGGATATTAAGAAACATTAATGATACCAACATTCATAACAGCCAAAAGTCATTAATGGTAACATTCAAAAAACGTCAAAGAAACATAGTATCGAACATCAGAAATATCAAAAATATGACAAAAGAAAACTGAAAATGCATCCTAATATGAAGTGCAAATGACCCTAGAGTGTCTAAAATGTGATCTTAGACAATCCGGACCTTCTTCTTGCAAGACGAAACTGAGAGGGATCCAATTCGCCTTTAGTTTCTTCATCATCTGCTTCATTTCCTTCAGTGGTTGGAGCCTTGCCTTTTTCTGAAGATGGGGGGATCATGAGGAGTAGGCTGAGAGCTCGAGGCATCTACTTCAGCAGTGGGAGGAATGGACTCAGTTCGTGGCTCCTTTTCATGTACAGGTTCTTCCCCTTGAGGGACAAAAGGCATAAGTAAATTTCTTTTATCCAAGAATGCAGCCTGTTGCTCAGGTGACATGGTCATTATTAGACCATCTTAAAGAAGAAGAACATGATTCTTAAGATCCTCTAATAGCCTAATGACTTCGTTAGTGGATGAAGTGGGTTAAGAAGAGAATTTGCGAGGATGAATGAAAAAGGGTGAAATAAGACGAGGTTGTTTGGAAGGTCTAGGAGTAGTAGAGGTTTCATGACGACTTTTGGTTCGAAACTCCAAGATAGTTTCCTTATTACACTAGTGACCATAAAAACATCTGATATTTTTTCTCTCAAAATATGGTTTAGTGAAAACAGAGGAGGAAGTTTCTTTTGGAGATACTCCAGTAAAAGGAATTTTGAAATGAGCAAAAATTAGAGTTAAAAACTTTCAATAAGAAAGTTTCCTAATGCTGTCAGTACTAAATTTGACCAGAAATTTACACATGATGAAATTGAAGTCAATTCGGATTTTCTCAACAAAGCAATAAAACAGGTAAAGTTCCATTTTGTTTGCATCAGTCCTGTGACCATCAGTAGGAACCAACAGATTGAAAGTGATTGTAAAAATGATCAGATTTTGAGAACTAAGATCCCCCACTTGGCCTCAGCAGGTGTATTAAAGCGAGTATGAAAGTAAGTCATTAGTTTTTCAGTGTGAAAATGATGATAAGCAGTTCGAAATTTTTTATGTGAGAAAAAATTTGCAATTTTACTATGACAACCTTTTTCAATTTTTGTTTTCAAAACAAGATTGAGAATATCAGGAGTAAGAAGAATGTTCACTCCATTAACATGAGAAATGAGTTCAGTATAAGAGTTACCCCTCTTAAAATTGGCAAAAAATTAATGTAACATCTCAGGGTAGTAGGTGTTGGACAGAGACAGAATATAAGACCATTTTTAGAAATCAAAAAATTTAAGAACAGGGTCTAAGTCAAGCTTACGAAATTTAGAGGGAATGATGGTTCTTTGAGTGATGAAATCTTTTTGTGAAATTCACTCAAATTTATCTATGGCATCATCATCGATGAATCTGGGTAATGTAGTAGATTGTGACTCAGTTTGATCAGTCCGTTTCGTTTTATCACTGGAAGTGCATTTTTCAGACCGACGAGCAGATTTTCTTGTTAATGGCACCTCAACTTCTTTATCTCTGAGTGAGATTGTGCTTCCGGTATTGGAAGACCCGCCTCTCAATCGCACCATAGTGAAATACAAAGTTATTTTCTTGCATAATGTAATAAGAATGTGGATGAAATGGACTAATTGTGCTATCTAGATCAAGATGAATGCTCGAATCTGTTAAAATGGGTGAGTTAATTTTTTGATGAAATTTGTGATCGGATGAATATTTGACAGTTGGAAGAAAATTTAGATGCTAATCTGTTTGCAAAGAGGCCATGAAGTTGGTTGTGGAATCAATTTTTTGAAATTTGTCTTGAGAGGAAACGAATTTGAAGTTTTGAACTTAGAGCAAAAAAAAAGAAGGGGTGCGTCCGAGAGAGAGAGAATATTTCTGAACCAAATGAAAAGCAGCACCCTTTATAATACGTCCTTTTTGAGTGTCGGATGGCCGAACGAAGAAAGTCGTTTGACACTACCGTCTGATGTAAAATTTTTCTGAAAAATGGCTTAGAACACTGTCGGACGCCTGTTCATCAACTGTCGGGCGTCCGATAAAGCTTGATTGAAAAAATTTTAGATAGTCTTCTCCAAAATGCCCAATTTTGTTCTTAAAAATATAAACTGATCTAAAGGTAAAGTTTTTGTAAAAATATCAGTAATTTGGTCTTGCGAACAAACATATTTTATACAAATTTCATTGTTTTGGACAAGATCATGAATGAAATGATGCTTTATGTATGTGTTTTGTCTTAGGGTGTTGAATGAGATTATTTGTCAAATTTATGGCACTCGTGTTATCACAATACATAGGCACACAATCATAGACAAGTCCAAAGTCATTCAAGGTATGTTTCACCTATAACAATTGAGCACAACATGCACCGACGACTACATATTCCGTTTGCGCCATAAATAAAAATATAATATTTTGTTTCTTGCTAAACTATGATATCAAACAATTACCAAGAAAATGACATGTTCCACTAGTACTTTTTCTATCTATCCTATACCCACCGAAATCAGCATCCGAAAAATCACATAAGGCAAATTTATGACATTTAGGATACCAAATAACATAATTCAAGATTCTCTTTAAATATTTAAAAATTCTTTTAACAGCAATTAAATGAGATTCTTTAAGGTAAGATTGGAAACGAGCACACAAGCAAACGGCAAACATAATATCGAATCTACTTACGATTAAATAAAGTAAACTTCCAATCATACCCCTATATTTCTTCTCATCAATTTTCAGATCTTCTTCGTCTTTGTCAAGTTTGGTGGATGTATACATGGGCGTTCCAAATTGCTTTGAATCCTCCATTCTAAATCTTTTGAGAAGTTTCTTTATATACTTTGCTTGATTAATGAATGTACCCTCTTGAGTTTGAAGCACTCGGAACCCAAGGAAGAAGTTTAACTCTCCCATCATACTCATCTCAAACTCATTTAGCATAATAGTGGAAAAATCTTTGTATAAACACTCATTAGTAGCACCGAAAATAATATCATTCATATATATTTGTACAATTAAAAGATCATTGGAGTTTTGTTTAGTAAAAAGAGTGGTATCCACAATACCCCTTTTAAAATCATTTTCAATCAAAAAATCACTTAACATTCATACCAAACTCTTGGAATTTGCTTTAATCCAAACAAAACTTTTGAAAATTGAAACACATGATTTGGATATGTCTCATTTTCAAAATCGGGAGGTTGGTCAACATAAATCTCTTGATCAATAAATGCATTTAAGAAAGCACTTTTGACATCCATTTGGAATAATTTAAAATCCTTGAAACATGTAAATAGGAGAAACATTCTAATTGATTCTAGTCTAGTTACGGGAGTAAATGTTTTATCAAAATCTATTCTCTCTTCTTGACCATACCCTTTTAACTAGTGTCCAAATTTTATTTCTTTCAAATTGATTTGGTTCCTCTTGCATGGCCAAAATCCAATTTTCATCTTTCAAAACATTATTAACATTCTTAGTTTCAAAATGAGAGACTAAAGCAAAATTATCCATTAATTGTTTAGATGAGGAGTGAATTCTTACCTTTTCGGATGGATCACCAATAATGAGTTCTTTGGGATAATTTCGAACAAACTTCCAAACTTTTGGAAGATCTTTAGGTACACTAACACCCTTGTCGTTTTCTTCTAACACTTGATTTTCTTGAACATCATCTTCCTTTGATTTCTCTTCTAATAGAGTATTTTTTTGATCTTGAATCGTGAGTTTCTTAAATCCTTCTTGCACACCTACCTCATCATCTTCACAACAACTCTTGAAAATATCATCATTAGTTTCATCAAATATAACATGTATGGTTTTTTTCTATAACAAGAGTCCTTCTATTATAGACCCTGTATCCTCTTTTGTTTTCACAATAATCCAAGAAAATACTTTCATCGATTTTCTTATTAAATTTTTCAAGATGCTCCTTGATATTTAGAATAAAACATTTGCAACCAAAAATTTTGAAATATCAAAGAATTAGCTTTTTACCAAAAATTAACTCATAAAAAGTTTTGTGCAAAATTGATCTCAAGAGAACTCTATTCATTACATAACATGTCGTATTTACGGTCTCAATCCAAAAATATTTTGGCAAGTTGCACTCACTTAACATGGTTCTTGCGGCTTTTTGAAGAGTTCTATTCTTTCTTTCAACAACACCATTTTGTTGAGGAATTCTTGCAATTGAAAGCTCATGTGTAATTCCATTGTGATCACAAAATTTCAAAAAATCACAAAATTTAAATTCTGAACCATTGTCACTTCTAATTTTAACAATATTCAAATCAAGCAGATTTTGAACTTTTGCAAATAGGAAAACAAAATTCTTGAAAGTATCATCTTTATGAGCAAGAAAAATCACCCAAGTGTATCTAAAGTAATCATCAACAATTACTAGGCAATATCTCTTACCACCCAAATTAGCAATTTGTGTAGGACTAAATAAATCAAGATGTAAAAACTCTAATGATCTTGAAATAGAAACATAATTTTTGAGTTGAAAAGAGACTTTGGTTTGTTTTTCTAATTGACAAGCATCACAAATTTTGTCCTTTTCAAACTTAATTTTTGACAAATCTCTAACAAGATCTTTTTTGAAAATTTCTTTTAACAAATCCATATTGAAATGACAAAATCTTCTATACCACAACCAAGAATTTTCATTTGAGACTTTAAAAATTGAAAGTTAGAGAAATTAATATTTTCAAGAATCACAACATAGATATCATTGAATTTTTTTTTAAAAAATGATGTTAAATTTTGAATCAAGAACTAAACACTCATGCTTCTTAAACAAAACAAACAAATTTCTATCACATAATTGACTAACATTAACAAGTTATAACTCAAATTATCAACCAAAAGAACATTATGAACAAAAGTCTCACCATTCTTATCAACATTTCCTACTCCAATTGTTTTAACTTTCATATTATCTCCAAATGTCATTTCGCCACTTGATTTTGGCTTGAGTTTAATGAATTGTGATGGATCACCGGTCATGTGTTTTGAACATCTACTATCTATGAATCACCTTGATTCCTTAATGATGTTTACCAAATTCACCTACACAAGAATTCAAGAAATAATATTTGGTACCCTTTAATCTTTTGGGTTCTTGAGAGTTAACATCATGTCTAACTATCCATATGCATTTCATACCTCTTCTCATGTTCTTCCTCACATAACAATTACTTTTCATGTGACCTTTTTGACAACAAAAATTACACATAACCAAAGAGTCATTTACATGAAAAGGTTTAATAGATCTTACCGCACCAAATGATGATCTTACTTCTCTTCTCTTATGAATAATACATTCATTTGCACCAGATTTTAACTTCTTTTCATGAGTGTCAAGATGAGACTTTGATCCATTTTCTTGAAAACAGTTTTATTTTTTATGTTGGAGAAACTCATTTAGATTGTCCATTCTTCTTTTCAAATTACCTTGTTCCTCTTTTTAACATTTCACAAAGTCGTGTTTTTCTATCAAGTTCATTTTGTAGATCAATCTTACCCTTTTTCAAGTAATCATTTTCAGTTTTCAGCTTTTTATTTTCTTGAAAAAGACATGCATTGTCCTGAAGAAAAAAATTGATTTTGTATTTTAATTCCTTGTTTCTAACATAAGATTCTTTCAAACTCTCATACAACTTTTCAATAAATGATTCAAAATCATCATCACTTTCATCATCACGTTCAAGTTGAGGGTTACAAATTGTTACCTCATTATCTCTAATGGCCATAAAAGTCATTTGAGCAGATTCTTCTTCTTCTTCAATTTCACCATCGGAATTGCACTCATTTCATGTGATTTGAAAGTTGTTGAATCTTGATTTTCTTTCATCTTTCCTTTCTTTCTTCTTCTTCATTGGCCACATTCATAGCATTTGTCATCTTATTTTTTGTTGGCCTCTTGCTTTCCTTTGTTTCTTGCATTGTTGAATTGATTAGAAATCAAATTACTACGTCCTCCTTTTCTGAATCTCTTTTTGTTGAGAATTCTCTTGAAACTTTTGTGATGAGATTTAGGTCATTGTCATCAACATCCATATCTTCTCCATCCAATGAAACTGAGTCATTTTCATCTTGATTAGAGCAATGCTCCTTTTTACTTTTGCATCTTTTTCTTCTTGTACCTTGGTCTTAACTTTCAACTTATAAGAAGTTAGAGAGTTTATAAGAGATTCATTAGGCATTGAATCCAAATCTATTGAATCCAAATCTTTCGCCTCTTTAATAGCAGTCACTTTACTCTCCCAATCTTTAGATAAAATATTCAAAATTTTTCTGTTTTTCTCTTCTAAGGAGTATTCTTTTTCCAAAACCTCTAAATCCTTAATAAGATCATTAAATCTATAATACATTTTATCAATATTTTCATGAGATTCCATCTTAAACTATTCATATTTAGTAACCAAGATAGACTTCTTTTGTTCTCTAACATTCTCACTGCCTTCATGAATTTCTCTCAATTTGTCCCAAATCTCTTTAGCCGACTTACAGCCTTTGACCCTAATAGATTCATTTGAATCTAAAGCACTATATAATACATTCATAACTTTTGCATTTAAGGTGAGATGAGTTCTATCCTCTGCAGTCAATTCATTTCTTATTTTTTGTCTAGGTCTATGAGTATTTTCATCTACTATTGAGCTATCATATGAACCTTCATTAACAATAAATCACAGTTCAATGTCAATCGATTACAAAAAAATAACCATTTTCTCTTTCCAACTCACATAATTTGATCCATTAAACATTTGAGGTTTAATTATAGATTGTCCTTCAAAAAATATGGCATTATTGGTTGTCATATTTACTCCTAAGTCGTTTGAGCTTAATCTCTATGAGACCAAATTCTGATACCAATTGTTAGACCCGAAGATAAGCTAAGAGGGGGGGTGAATTAGGTTGTTTAAAAAAACTAATCAGGTTATAGGCACTTTTTGTTCAATACGAATTTTACCCTCTTTTCTAAGTGATCACACAATAAATCAATTAATAAAGGAGCAATATCACTTGAGAGAAGTAGAAGAGATATACAATTTAAAGATCACAAGATGATAAATAAATAAAAAGAGAAGATTTGCAAACCAATTGACTACCAAACTCCTCTTAAGTTTGAAGATCAATTCACAAAATAAACTTTTTCAAATTGATGAAATACAACCAATCTTATGTACAAAAAGAGACTCACTTCCTCCTTGCCCCAAGTTTCACTTGGTCAAATTAGTAAGTTTTACAATCCCTCAAGATAACCCTAACAAAACTACACTATTGAAGTATTCTCTCACAAATAAAAATCTTACAAAGACTCTTACACCACAAAGAGTACAAATATGTTTTGGAGAATATTTTTTCACTAAAACTACTCTTGATCTTTTGTATTCTCAGTATACAAAAAGTTCTTTTGAAGTTTCTGACCATGCACTATTTATATAAGACCAAAAAAGTGTTTCATTAATACCTTCAACGGATAGAAAGTAGTTGAAGAGTCAACTAGCGGTTGGGAGTATCGGATGTCTGATACTTCCGATGCTTGTGTTCGAAAGCGGACAGAGAGTTTGAAAAGTCATTTCAATTCTTTCGGACGTCTGGTGATGATGTTCTTTGTCCGATATGATCTTCCTGTGTCTGCCCTATCTATCGGACGTCCGGTATTGTCATTGTGAGCGTCCGACAGCTTTCGACTTCCTTTTTCTTCTTTCAATTGCTTTTTGAATCAAATTTCTTCAGAGTTGAAAATCTTTCTCATTGAAAAAATTATTAGTATTATCCAATTATTTTGTAAGTATCAAAAAACTGGGATCAAGATCATCAGTAAGTAACTTATTTTCTGTCATCATGTTTACCTTGAACAAACAAATACATGATAGTCTGTTAATAATAGGCAACTTGGATCCAGAGGTATATATTGCAATTATTTATAGGCAATTACACAATATTGATACCAGACCCTAAAGCACTTAAATCCAATGGATATTATCCTTTCTAACCTCGGTCTATAACTATCACTATTCACATGAAACATATTTATTTGCTGAAGTTTGTCCGGATTATGTTATACACCATGTAAGATTCTCATCTCCATTTTTTATTATTAGCTTATTCAAAAGCAAAACATGCAACGATAACCTTATCTCATGTGAAGAGGCTAATCATCTTAAAATTGTTGGTTCTTGACCAAAATAAATCATATAAGTAACAATAATTTCTCTAATAAAATTTAACAAAGAAATTAACAAAAATTTCATATCTCAATATTGCATTAAAAAATGCAAATGATTTGTATCATAAAAGTTAATTTGACGTGGGTTGAGGCACAGACTAAGTCGATCTCTTTAAGACGATTTACGCCCCTACGGAGTATCCTCCTGTGTAGTAGGTCTCAGCACGCCGCCTCTAGCATACAACAGTCCAGCTTTTTCCTCATTGTAATCTACTCTAATCTACACTATTGGAATAAGATAGAAATCTCACACAATACTGTTCTTTGCCTATAAATTCTAATAATAGTGAAAGAAATATAGAAGATAGTCTAGAGATAGCAAAGTACTTGTCTGTCTTGGTTGCTAGAATCCTCCATTTATAGGCTGAGAAATTAGGAGTATTAAAATACTAATATTAAGTGGAATAAATACCTCATATTTTCAGCTACAAATTAAAAAGGTCTAGATTCATTGTATAATGGTAAAAAATTCACTGAATGAATTCATAAAACCTAATCATTACATAAGTTACAAATGCAAGACATAAATCTCATAAGTTACACCTTTGAATGTTTCAATTTGTAGTTGAAAATTTATTTAAAGAATTTGTAATTTATTGGATTTGAATTCAAAATAAATATGTGATATTTTTTTAATAAAATATCCAACAAGTATAAAAGTTTATGGATATTAACCAAAAAGGAAACTATCCATCCGACCACTAAACTATTCTTTTTGTACTCTTTTGGGCCCTTGATAAGGGCTTATTTTGTGATCTTTTTGAATGTGTTTCATATTATTTTTGAGTCAATTTGTGAGGTTAAAGGGTATAAGTTGCTCATTTTTATCTCTAATTTGCACCTTAAATTGATAGATGAATTAGTTGTGATTTTGTCATTTTACTTAACAAAATCTCTTTGTTTTTGTAGGGAAAATGATAAAGCTCAATTGGAAGTTAACTTTTGACAAAAAAAAAAACATTTCGAAGTTAAATTATTAACTAACAAAGCAAGGATTAGAAGTTTGAAAAGTCACAACAATGTTTAAAAGAGTTGGTGCAACTCAAGGATGAAGAATGGAAAGTTTGAAAAGAAAAAAGAAAAAACCTTGAGGGTTTCTTAGTGGATTCTATAAGGGATTATGGGCAGAATCTTCACTTCGAGAAGAAAAGCAGAGGATCACATACCCTACATAAACCCTGGAAGAATCCCTTGAGTGATTCTTCACAATCTCCCCACGATTTCTCAGAAACCGTTGAGGGATTGGTGAAGGCCACAAGTTGCCAACTTGCATTACTTTTGTTTTTTCTCCATCTTTGACAAGACTTAAGCAACGACTTATACCAAATTTTTGCGTATCTAGGAGCTTCTTTTCTTAACTCGTAGACAAGAAGAAACACATTTTTAAGGAGATAGTTTAGTTCTTGGCAAGAAGAACAACTTTTTCCTCTCTGGTCTAGCTTAGAGTAGTTTTAACCCTAATTTTCATTTTTGTTGAAGAAACTTGAAGAACTTTTGGTGTAACAATGTATTTTTTATGGCAATGAAGATGATGAAGTTTGGAGATCTTGTTTCTTCAATTGAATGAGCATTTCTTCTTCTTTACTCTCATTGTTGTTTCATTAATGCTTAGTTACATGGAAAATATGAGCTTTGTTGTTAAATCTATTATGTCTAACTAAATTTTCTTGCTCTAGGGATAGATGAATCTATTTGTGCCTTATTATCGTTGAATAAAGTAGATTATTGCTGTATCTTGTACTTGCTAGTGTATCTATTTTTACTTTAACACTTATGAATGCTTGATCACTATTTGCAAGCCATGATAATTATTGTTAATCTATGAAAATAGTTGACAATGATGAAATTGGAATAGATGGAACCTAAGGAGTAGGCACACAAAAGCAGTGGTACACTTAGGTGAATGTTTTTGACATTTCTAGATTTAAATCTTTACTTGTGATTTCACCACGAAAGTAGGGAAACTATAGTGTTGGCTAGATTTAGTTCATTGGCAAGAGCGACTTCCAATGGCTTAAGTGAAATAAATTCTTAGAAAGATAAGAGCATTAGTAATAATTGACCATTTCATCCATCCATAATTAGGCACGTTTAGTGGATTTTATACCTTATGACATTTGTGTCTAGTTGAGTTTTTTCAAGTTGTTAATTTTCCTTGCATTGTTTTTTCATTGTGGTTGATTCTTAATTAGTTTAGATAATCAAGTGACTAGAAGCCCTAGTAATTGGAAGTGATCCTCATGGAAGCGATCCTAATTCCCTAGTACTATGAGTTATGACATGTATACTTGTAGTGAACAAGAGAATTAGGTTAACGTTTAGAGCATAGGTTAGAACCTCGTCACCCCTCAATAATGTATTGTCACAAACAAATGCTTCAATAAAAAAAAAAATCATGTTTAAGGACTTCCATCAAATTTAGCTATTAGTGCTGATAGAACAAGAGGTAAAAGTGTATGGAAAACCCTTAAACTATTCCCAATGTCAAGTTTTGGCCCTTAATTTAATTTTTGTCTAGTGTAGCCCCTGAACAATTAAAAGTATATACTTTTAATCCTTCTAGCCATTTTAATTGTATGTGTAGCTAGAACCAAAAGATATTTCTATTCAACCACTTAATATCACTATCGGGACCAGAGTCAAAAGGCTTAAGATAAAGAAAAAAACATAATTGTTCAGCATTACAAGAGGTTGAATCTAATGATGGTAAAATGAAGTATATTTTTTTAGCCTTTTCGATTCTAGTCCCAATAGTTATATTAAGTGATTGGACACAAATGTCCTTTGGTTCTGGCTGTAGTTACAACTAAATTGGTTGAAGGGATGAAAGTATACACTTTTATCATTTAGGAGCTATTATGAGACAAAATTTAAAATAGGGGTCAAAACTTGACAAAGGGAATAGTTTAAGGGCTTACTAGATACTTTACTAATAAGAAATTTTTGTTTTTGATCAATTTTAGCCCTTATTTTGTCAGGTCTAATGGCTAAATTTGATGAAAGTCCTTAAACATTACATTTTTTTGTTGAGGGGTTTGTTTGTGATAATATATTGTTAAGAGGCCAAAAGAATACAATGCGAAAAGTTTAGGGATCAAGTAGATAGTTTCCTCTTAACAAATAATGGTGAGGTTTGTAATTTGACTTTCATCCTCTTAAAAACTTAAAAACTCCTCTGAACCATAAACACAAAAGAAAAAGCTACTGATTATTTTGAATTTAAGGGGAGAAAATTGGAAAATGATATAAAATATGATTATGTCTATGCAAATTAAGTGATAAAAATAAGGAGGAAAATGTTCCACTTTATAACCACTCCCTATTTTCCTCTCTACCGCTAACAAAGTTTATCCTAGAATCCATACTATTCGTTTTGAAATCCGGCGTTGATGTTCAATTAGTAGAGCAACGCTAGATAAAATTGGTGATGATGTCAGTAGCCCTAATCTAAGAATTTTTTTTCTTTTTTGCTGAGAAAATTGGTACTTTTCGATGTTACATTATAACTAAACATGTCAATGGTTAGGGTTTGAGTTACATCCTTTTGATCTAAATCTAAATCCATTAAATTTAGTTGGATCCAAATCCAAACCCGGACTCTTATGAGTTTGAAAAAGTAAACCTAGATCTGAACCCTCATGGATTTGGGTATCCATAGATACTTTTGTAAATATGTAGTGAAGAACTAAAGTAAAATTATTTTTAAAATATATAGAATTAAAAACAACATAAATACCATCCAATTTTTATTTTCAAATAATAAAACCAACAATCAAAAAGTTAAATGCAATATTATGAACTTAAAGAAAGAACTATTATCAACTACTTCTATTTTTTCTCAAAACTTTATTTGCATCTCCATCCAATCTTTTACTTATTTGCCTTTACTTTTTCTCATTTTTCTGAAAATGTTTGCACCAATTATAATGACAATTAGGATTATTTTATGAATTTATTGATATACATGTATACATACGTGCATCCATGTATGCATATACACGCGCGCGCGCACACACACACATACACACACATATATGTAGAACTAGGTAGGGTTTGGTTCGGATCTAGATTTAAATATGAATCATAGAAAATCAAATCCTATCTAGACTCATGACTCTCTTACAGGATTTGGATCCAGGTAATTTTTCAAACCCAAATCCTACCCAAGTATATTGGATCTGGGTTGAATTTGGATAAGATCTGGTCTATTTATGTGCCTAATTATAGCGTACCTTTTTTGATAAAGAAAGGGCACATTTTGCGCTACAAAATCTGTTGAAGTGATAATAATATGTTAACCAATGTAATGGAGCTGTCAAAACAAAGAAATAAGTACTCACAATAATATTCTAAGCCCTCTAATTGCAACGCCTTTGAAAATTGTCAGCAAAACCCAACAGCCCTTTACACAAAGTCTCTATCTTATCTCCTCAGCTTTTTTGTCCATTCTATTGCTTCTGATTTGGTTTTAAATCATTCATTAGCTTACACAAAAGTGGTACACTAGTTATAATTCCCTTATTTTTTACTGGTAAAGTTACTGGTGTATCTTAGTTTTGTGATTATTTACATCAATTCACGAATCTTCCTTATATAATTTACATACATAAACTTGTAAAAGAAAAAGAAGAGGAGGAGAAAAGATGAGAAACTAATTGCTATTAAGAAAAGGAAATAAAAAGGTGAAAGCTAACTTGATGAGTAATAGTACAACATTTTTGTTGATTGAGTGAGCGAATTTGAAACGAAAAATAGTTAAGTATTCAAAAATATGCAATTTAAACTGCTTAGTGGTGTTACCATTTTGATTTTTTTTTTGTTTTTTATTGCATGAATTAGTCAAGTATCCTCCACAAATGGACATGAATGAAAAGAGTTAAGTAATAAAATGCACTAAAAATATGCAAAATAAACATTTATCAATCATGATCAAGAGGTTGAACAATACAATTAACATTTTGATGTAACAACTATGATCGGTTTGATGAATTATGGGATGTATTTGTCATTTGGCTATATTTCTCAGTGCTAAAGTTGTGCTTATCTAGCTCAATATTGTTGGACAAATGAGCCTGCCCTTACGATATATTTTTGCTACATTTCAAAACAAGAATGCTTGCTTTAGGTCCAGGTATTGTAAGATAAGGAAATGCCTCGCAACTAATCCAATGACCGTTTTATTGTAGCCTTTTAATTAATTTCCCAACTGGCATGTCTTGTGTCTGAACATTTAAAATATGAAAGAGATAGGATGGTTGAACTCTTTGTTACACCATTGCTGAATAATGCAACACCTTTTCAACAACTTATCACTCTTTTTTAACTACTTATAAAATTTTGAAACAATGACACAATGATTATACACGAGATTCATATGAATAGTAATTAAATTTCGCAATTCTATTCAAAGTTGTACAAGTAACTAATGTTGAAATGCTATTTATTTAAATAACATTACACTATTTAGGAATTAATCGTTGCTTGGCAAACCTAGCAATTAATCTTTGATCAATGAATATGTTCCAAATAAGATTATAGAATCCACTAATTCCACATTAATGCAGTCCAAATAAAATTTGAGGTCCATATTTGTCCAATTGATGATATTTCATTTATCAAAAAACTAACTACTAGGTTTGCTAAGTAGTTAATAACATGCGCGAAAAAGTTTGATTAATCCCAACAAATTTTCCTTTTGAATGGGAAACTTCCTCGAATGGGATCCTTTCGATTTTTATATCGAATTTATATTCTCACAAAGTTGTTCCAATTTATTGATTTGCATTAACCCTAGATTTTTGCTCCGAGAAATCAATTAATACTTTCTACTCGAGCTCTATCCTGGACTATTTACATTACCAAATGATGTCGAGACAAGAGCACTTTCATTCCTATAGAAATGGACGGGGTATGCATATAATAATAAAATTCAATCCACAGTCAAATTTTAAATTTATAATCTCCTAAATTACCCCATACGCAATTTTCGCTAGTATACAAATCGTAAGCGAATATATGATAATTAGAGTCGAACTCACAGGAAAGATAGATGACTACCAGCACTACTAAAACTTCTCTATTACTAGACTCTCAACAAACTAAAACTAACAAATCTAAGCTACTAATGAGAAGAAAAATACAGATGAAAGCTCCCCCGGTAATAGATTCCCTATCTACTTATGTTGGTGCAACGTTTCGACTAATTGAGTACTAAACCCTCGACTAAGTTATGGCATAATTTCCTTATATACGTGATACCCGCTTTCGCTGGTGTACCAACTATACTTATAACTAATCGATACCTACTTTTGTAGTTATGAAATTAACTACAAGTTCATTCACTTCTATGAAATTACTACAAAACAAGTTACAAAGGTGTACCTCTACTTTTATAAATGTACTCCCTAGGTTTAACACTTCTATAAATTAGTGTCAAATTTCAACTTTTATTGCAAATCTAATACCTTGAGATTATCACACAATTAATGGCTAATTAATCATGATTATAAGAGCAAAAGTGCTAAATAATTCAATCAAGATAATAGCCCAAAGAAATCAACATATAGCAATCATAGATAGTTCACCTAAATACCCAAGGCATAAACTTTAAAACAACATCAATAACATAATATCCAAACTAATATATTCACTAAATATAAAATTAAATACATGACAAAGAGTTTGGGGAAAAGGATAACCCTCGTCATTAGAGCCTCCCACTGTGCCCCTTTTTCATCCCAATCTTCCTCCTTGCTCAGCTTTTTACAGGAATGGATACATAACACAAGTCCTAAACTAATCCTACAATCTGATAGAAATGGAAAAAGTTATGAATATGGTGGGGTTTGTGTCTTGCCTCAAAGGATAAGATACAACCCTTTTTGTTTCTTTCTTTTGCTCTAAAATTATTTCTCTTTCTAAACTAACTAGAAAACTATAAAGCTCCTTCTAAGACTAAAAGCCCCTCTGCTTATAATCTTCCTCACTCTTAAATCTTCCACAACAAGCTTATTTTGGTCTTCAAGAGTCAAAAGCTTAAAATGGATGACATAAATTGACAAAAGTTAATGTTTTGAACCCAAAAAGTGGTTGTCAAAACGTCATAGATGCTATAGGAAAGAATGATGAAAAGCTGGTTGCAAGTTGCACAACATGCAAGAGTTTCCCGCTCAAGTATTCGATGCGGTATCCGAAGTGAATTTCACTATTCGGCGCTATATACTGCAAAACACTCTTTTTCGGAAAATTCTCTGATGAGTTTCTGGCACGAGTATTTGGCTTCACTTCCTTAATCCGACGTTGTATACTGCTTAACATCCTTTATCTTGCAAATTTTCTAGCGAGTATCTGATTTGATATCTGACTTGAAATTTATTGTTCGGTCAAGTATACTCTCATCCAATCCAGTGATGACTTTTTATAATCGGCTCCAGATTGTCCTTGTTTCTTCATCCCTACCAAAAATGATAAACTTTAACAAGTAAAACATGATGAATTCACAAGTTTTCTCAAAATTATTTAAGAGCATCAAATATTCCCAAAATAGTCATTCACATTGTCTTAGAAGTTCAAAATTAACTACAAATGAACTAAAATATGCACAAACTATTAGGTAAAATGGTTATTCACATTGTCTTAGAAGTTCAAAATTAACTACAAATGAACTAAAATATGCACAAACTATTAGGTAAAATGGACACTTGTCAGTTGGTATGAACCATGATATATTTCTCTCAATCATTAAAGTTAATAATATAAATCAACTTTCAAACTTAAAACCTAAAAAGATAAACTTGCAAATTAAAATGGAATGAAAAAAATTCACTCACATGGATGGTAACATTCTATTTCTATATATATCTTCACCTAATTGTTCATTGGAACCTATACTTAACTTTGTGGACCAAGCAATTAAGGATGGAGGTGCTTATGTCAAACTGGACCAATGTGCCTGAAGAGGTGATTTCTGGTTAGGTAGCCGAGCTATCCTAAGTTGGTTCCCTCTTAAGCGAGATGAGTTTATATGGTAGACTTCTGGACCAAAGTAATAGGCGGGGCTTTGTCCCCTGGGATCATTCCGACGATCAAGTCAGTTTAGTGAGAGGAAACAAGAACAATAATAGATTTCAATGTAACAGTACTCTTACTTGTATTGGAGGAAGGAGGTGGTATTTATAGGATACCAGATGGAGGGAAGGACAACAGGTTTAAGTCTGTGGACCCCCACAACCTACACTTTACGGCTCTGTCCTGACACGCAGCAGTGGCTCAGGATTCCTGTCATGCAGGCACGTGGTTTCCTGAAAAAGTGTGACCATGTGGCTTCCCGATAAAGTACCCTTTACTATTAATCCATCAGTTGAAATGATAAGGGGTGAGTTGGTTCTGACATCTGTGTGGAGGCGAGATGACTGACGTCGCCAAGGGCTCAGTGTAGTCAGGTGCGGGAGTTGAGATGACCTCAGGCCGAGATGAGGGAAATGATTGGGCTCGGGTTTGTAGTTCAGGGTAGACGAGTCGAGGTGATCGTCCTCAATAAGAACCCAAGCCTCGGGGATGAGAAGCTGTCGCATTCCGAGACTTTCATGTTCCGAGGTTATCCATAGCCCGAGGTCCTCCAATCTCGAGGCTTTTACGGAGAGTAACGGAAGGTCACGTTTGGCCATTATGCCATGTCAGACATGGGCATGCAATCCGGAGAGATGTGGCTTGATGGGATGGTTACAAGTGACTGACATGATGTGAGATCATGGGGGGAAGCGTGTAGTAGTGTGTTAAGAAAAATGGCTGAGCATTAATGAGGAGAAAGGGGCACGTACTTGTTTGAAATTTAAGGTTGCCGCCTTTCTGTCTTCCCTCGTACCCTATAAATAGGGGGTCTTTTTTACCGCCCATTTCACCATTTCTCTAGTAGTAAAAAGCTAAAAGCAGATATCAGAGCAACCGTCTGAAGATTTTTTTACCAGCCGACGTCAATTCTTTGTAGAAAGCAGTAAGTCACTTTTTCTAATTCTTGATAATTCATGGCTCGAGTGGCGAGCACACACAAGGAAACCATGAGGCCGAGCTACATAGAAGCAGAGAGGCCCGACCCATCCGAGAAAAAAAAAGGCACCTTGTCCAGCCCTGAGGGGGAGGAAGCCGAAGTGTCCCAAGAAACAGGAGGGTCTCAGGAGACAAGTCAGAGGGAATCTGAGGTGATATATAACGATGACTTCGGAATCGAAGTCCCCCAGGCGGTTGCTCCACTAGATTCTCCGTCATAAATTTCGGCCAATTCCCATCATTCAAAAGTCGGATAGGCATGGCCAAGGTGAACGCGATAGTCCGGAAGTACCCGTTCAGGCAGAGGTACAACATCTACCCTCCTAGGCCGACCCAATCAGCTGAACTACCCCCAGCAGGCAGAGTCACGATCTACGTGGACCAATTAGAGGCTGGACTCAGAATGCCCACCACGAGATTCTTCCGAGGTGTCCTTAGGTATTGGGGAGTACGGGTCATCCAACTAGTCCCAAACGCTATTCGAATTGTGATGGAGTTCGAGATGCTGTGCCGAGAACAGGAGGTGACTCCAACATTCAATCTTTTTCGCCGATGCTACACCCTTAAGAACCACGGGAGCGATAAAGGCTGGTTCTATTTCTACAATCGAAATAAGGCCATGCCGAATCTCGTGGTGGATGCTCCCACTTCGATAAAGAATTGGAAGCATAACTTTATCTTCGTCCCAGTCGAGGGCTTCCCAAGGGGTTTCTGGTGGAGACCTCTCAATGCTCCAAACGACCCTTTCCCAGGAGAAGTAGAGGAGTAGAACTTCCAGAAGTTAATGGGGTCGGGTCTTAGGATCAACAATTGGTTCTATCCCAAAACGGTGCTAGTCGACGGAGGAATCAGCCGAGCTGTCATTGACCCCGACAAGACTCCATATTTTCTTCTAGATTTAAGAAGCTTTGTAAATTTTCCTTCATAACTTTATTTTTTACTTCGGCTATTCTAAATAATAATGCATCTCTCTTACGCAGTGGTGAAGGTATCCGATTTGATCTCGGCAAGGTCGGGAACCGTGGCCAAGAGGCCGAAGAGGAAGGCATCAGGGAAAACATCTGGAGCGCCAAAGAAGAAGAGTGCCCCAGGCCCCATCATCAAGATTTCGGTAGCAATCAGCACTTCATCCACTCTCGCGACGGAGTCAGCCTCTCGTGGCTCGACTGTTCCAGAAGGGGTTGCGACCCGAGGTGTCACAATCCCTTCACTTTCTCCCGACCGAGGAAAGCCACCTCAGTCATCAGCAGCACCGGTCATGGGGTCATCCTTGTGGAATCGCTTCTACGTTCAATCCCGAGAAGCGGGCGATGATAAAAAACATCCCAGCTGGCACTGGTGTTCGGACTGAGAACTTAGTGTCAACGATCGCTGTTTGGATCCTCGTGTCGCCCATGAACCCTTGACGTGCTCCACTTTGCCAAGGGACGTGGAGTACATTAAGAAGCTGACTCCTCCCGAATTGATCCAAACCTTAATGGTGTCTTCGGCTTCCACTGCGGCCTTTGTAGCCAAGATCTTGCGGCGATATGCAAGCTTGCTCGAGCAGCAGCCGTACGTCGAAGTGCAAGACAAAATTTCCAAGTTGGAAAAACAACTGGCTTTGGCCGAGTATGAGAAGACTCTGCTTTGAGAGGAACGCGACGAAGCCATCGCCGAGAAGGATGAGACCCAGATAACTATCAATTCTCTCAGGTCGGCCTTGGAGGAATAACAAAAAAGGCGAGAAGAAGAGGAGAAATCCCATCAGGATGCACTGGAAAAGGCGGGCACCTCGGCTGTAGAGACCTTCAGAAAGTCCGAAACCTTCACTCAAGACTTGGGTGAGTTGACACTGCCGAGCTTTATGCTCAGGTATACTTCGGCCTTGAGCAAGGTGGCGTCGCTTCTGTCCAAAGAGGATCTGGACTCCTTTAAAAATAAGGACAAGCCAAGGAACTCTGCGACCGGATTGCCGAGGGTATTCAAGCCGGGAGGAACTTAGCCGAGATTCAAGAGTAATTCAATCGGTGGCTCTCCGAATTTGATCTGAAGGCCGAAGGCGAAACAGGCACTGAGGTTGGGGAGACTGGCGGAGCAGAAAGGGCGGCCGAAGAAGCTGCTGGGGAAAGAGGAAGTACTGAGGGCGCCGAGGTAGGAGATGCTTAGGAACATTCCTGACCTCGGATCTTTACACTTGTAAAACTTCTTTTGTAATGCTTAATCATCAATGAAAGTTATCCCTTTTTTAACTCGCTTCTTCTTCTTCACTTCTTCCTACTCTTATCCCCTTATTTTTTAATATCAAGTAGTAATGCTTTTAAAAAATAACTAAATGAGACCAAAGTTAATAAATCATTAACATTCTTATGAATAATATAATTTGAGATTCGCGGCATGCCAAGTTTTGGGTATAAGAGTGCCATCTCAGTAGGCCAACTTACAATAACCATTTCGGTTAGACTCAACCACTCGGTAGGGACCCTCCCACTTCGAAGTTAGTTTACCCTGAGGTTTAGCTCGACTAACCGAGTTCTTCCTCAGAACTAAATCTCCTGGGTTGAATCGAAGATATCTGACATAGGTATTGTAGTAGTTAGCCAATATATTCTTATATGAAACTACCCGAGCTGCTGCAGTGTCTCTCTTCTTTTCAACCAAGTCGAGGTCTACCCTCATTTCTTTTTCATTTGCCTTGGTAACATATGCTGCCATCCGAGAGCTAGGAGTGAAGATTTCAGCAGGGATCACTGCCTCGTACCCATAGGTCAAGGAGAACGGAGTTTCTTGTGTGACAGACCTCAGCGTAGTCTGATAAGACCAGAGGACACTGGGGAGTTCGTCAACCCAAGATGATCCAAGTTGGTGCAACTTGGTCTTAAACCCATGTAGGAGAGTTCGGTTGAAGTTCTCAGCCTATCCGTTGGCTTGGGGATGACCTACCGAGGTGAAGTGCTCATTGATCCCGAGGCTTTCATACCAACCTTTGAACGAATTTTCAGCGAACTATTTTCCGTTGTCCAAAATGATTACTCGTGGTACTCCGAAGCGGTAAAACTATACACTTTCAAAAGAATTTCTGGATAGCTAGGTCGGTTATACTTCTTAATGGCTCGGTTTCGATCCACTTGGTGAAGTAATTCATAGCTACCACCAAGAATGCATAACCACCAACAGCCTTGGGGAAAGGGCCGATAAGATCTGTTTCCCATTGCTCGAAGGGCCAGGACGAGGTGATGGGGATCATGAGATTGGTAGATTGATGATACTCGAGAGCGTGGTACTGGCATGAAGGGCAGCTAAGAATTAGGATCTGGGTATCTTGTTGGATGGTAGGCCAAAAGTACCTGAGGAGTAGGGCCTTTTAGCCAACATCTTATGACCGACGTGAGCTCCGCATAGGCCTTCGTGTATTTCACAGAGGACCCGTCCTCCTTCCTCTGCCGTGATACACCGTAGTCATGGTCAGAGGTAAGACCGCTTGTACAATTTCCCTTCCCGGAGTGCATACCGAGCTACTTTGCATTGGATCTTTCTCGCCTCGACCCCGATCTTCGGGAAGGGTCCCCTGACCTAGGAATCTGATGAGAGGACTCATCCAGGTGTCCCCTAAATACACAGGATAGACTTTTTCCTCTGAATACTCTGGCTCTGTAAGGACCTCCACTAGAGCTGTCTTGTTGAGCGTTGAGAATGAGGTGGCGGTGAATCAGGACAATGCATCGGTTCGTTTATTCTACGACTGAGGTATCCTTTGAATTTTGACAGAGTCGAAGTACGCTACCAGTTGGTGAACTTTAGAGCGGTACCGCTGCATGATTTCCTTCCTAGCATCAAATTTAACGAGGACTTGACATACTACTAGTTGGGAGTCACTATTAACTTAAATGTGCCGTGCACCTAGTTGGCAGGCTAAACACAAACTCACGATCAGAGTCTCGTACTCGACTTCATTATTGGATGTTGGGAAGTCAAATCGGAGGGCGTAGGAGCATACCTCCCCGTGAGGATTTTCAAAAAGTAACCCGGCTACATTGCCATTACTGTTGGAAGATTCGTCAACATAGAGAATCCATGAAGATGGTTCGGATGAGTTTGAGGTGGCGTTTTGGCTCACTAAAAACGTGAATTCGGCCAAGAAATCTGTCAAATCTTGAGCTTTGATAGCTGTCCGAGACTCATAAGACAGATCATACTCGCCCAGTTCGATAGCCCATTTGGTAAGACATCCTGAAGCCTCGGGACGTAGAAGGATCTGCGGAATCGATTGGTCTATTCTCACAGATATGGGATGAGCCAATAAATAAGGTTTCAGCTGCTGGGCCGCATGCACCAAGCCCAACACTAGCTTCTCCGTCTGGGTGTACCACGTCTCTGGTCCGCGCAGGACTCTGCTGACATAGTAGACGGGTATCTGAGTATCTTCGTCTCGGATTAGTACAACACTGACTGTTTCGTTAGCTGCAGACAAGTAGAAGTACACTCTCTTCTCGGCCCATGGTGAACGGGAGTGGGAAGATGATGCAAATAATCTTTCATCTGATCAAAAGCATTTTGGCACTCCTCAGTCCAGGAGAATTGGTCCGCCTTCTTTAATACTTTGAAGAAGGGTAATGCCCTCTTGACGGATTAAGACAAGAACCGGTTCAGAGCGGTTAGGCGACTTGTCAATCTTTGGACTTTTCGGGGATTCCGAGGGGGCGACATATCTTGGATGGTCGTCACCTTGTCGGGATTAGCCTCTATTCCTCAACGGGATACTAGGTATCCGACGAACTTTTCCGAGATGACCCCGAATACGTAATTTTTCGGATTCAGCATCATCCTGGCACCTCAGAGGACCCCCAACACCTCTCGCATATTCGAAAGAAAAATCGAGGTAGTCTCGCTCTTGAGGAGAATATCATCAACATAAGTCTCAACATTTCAGCCTATCTAGTTGTGAAAGATGCGATTTATCAGCCGTTGGTAGATTGCCCCGGTATTTTTCAACCGGAAGAGCATGATTGTGTAACAATAGACTCCTCGATCGATGTAGAATGCCATCTTTTCCTGATCCTTCTCGCTCATTTCTATCTGGTGGTACCCCTTGAATGCATCAAGGAAGCAAAAGATCTCATATCCCATTGTCGAGTTGACTAGAACGTCAATCCTCGACAACGGATAGCAGTCCTTGGGGAAAGTTTTGTCAAAATCGGTGAAATTCACACACATTCTTCACCCGCTAGTGTCTTTCTTGACCTTGACGGGATTGGATAGCCAAGTCGGGTACTGAATTTCTCTGATCATTTTGGCTGGTAGAAGTTTATCAACTTTTTCAGAGATGGCTTTACTACATTTAGGGCCGAATTGCCTCCTTTTTTGCTTCACTGGACGAGCACGTGGATCCACGTTGAGCTTATGTATCATGAGCTCAGGAGATACTCCGACAACCTCGTCGGTTGTCTAGGCGAAGACATCTCGGTGTTCCTTGAATAGGTCAATCATCTCTTCCTTGAGAGGCGAAGGGAGACTTATCCCCACTCGGACCACCTGATCGGTCTCAGAGCATTCAAAGTTATCTCTTCCACTTCATCTCCGGTCTCAAGCCTTCCAAGCTTATCGTTATTGTGAGGATCAATACAGTCTATGCAGAGAATGTTTGGTCTTTTCCTCTCGATCTTTGACTCGGCACCTGGGGTGATCGCGGGCTGCATGGTTGCGAGGAATATTCTCTCACCGCACTCACATCACTACTCACTTCGACTATATTAGCAGTAGTCAAGAACTTGAAACTCAAGTGGTAGGTAGAGTACACGGCTTTCAGATTGTTGAGTGTAGGCCGACTTTTCAACATATTGTATGGAGAATCAGCTTTAACAACAGTAAAATTAACAGGGACAATTCGGCAGCGGAGGTGACGACCAACGGTGACCATCAAAGAGGCCATCGCTTCCGGGTGGACTACGCATCCCCCGAACCAGACAAGAGGAGTTCTCATGGGAGTGAGTTGTTCCCTCCTCAGATTCAAACTCTCAAAAATTTGGTAGTTCAAGACGTCTACCGAACTGTTGGGATCTACATATACCTTTTTCACAATATAGTTGTTGGTGAGGATCTCAATTACAAAGGTCTCGTGGTTACTAGAGACAGTTGGGACGGGGTCACTGAATCCATAAGCGATCATCTCGGATAGCCTGGAGCTTAACTTGACTAGGTCCAAGCTAGCTTGACGGAAAGTCCTCTTCCTGGAGTTCTAATTGTCCCCTCCCGTCGGACCACCCTCAATATTGTTGATGATCCCAACGATATTCGGACCGAAGTCCGTCTCTAGGAAGTCTCCCATACTTTCTATGATCTTGGGGCCACGGCTGTTGCTCTTCTCACTCTTCCCGGCTATCTTTGGAGGAACGCGACTGAGGTGATTTTGTTCCATTACAGCAAGAATGTGAGATCGGCTGGTATTGAGAGGAGTTAGTTTGGAATCAGAGACGGATGGTTTCCCTTTTGCAATCCTATTGAAAACACTTCGACGATCTCGAGAGAGATTCTGAAGCCCGCCACTGGGGCCTTGTTCACCTCAGCTGGATTCCTTCTTCTTTCGGGGGTCCTGTCCAGTGCGAGCTGCTTGTGCTTCTCTTTTCATGCGATTTACATCCTCACTTTGGATGCTCTTGTCTACTCGGTGCTAGATTTCTCGAAGTGTTCGAGGATACTCCCAATATATCTCAGTGCTGAACGCACCTATTATTAACCCATTTGTAAAAGTAACTATGGTCACCTGCTCATTTTGATTGAGTATTTGCACGTTTTCATCGTGGAACCTTTGCACGTATGAGTAGAGGGATTCCTCCGGAATTTGTTGTATATTTAGCAGGTAGGCCGAGATTTTTGTCACGGGCCGAGATAACACGAAACGGTGGATAAACTTATCCACAAGCTCTCTCAGGGAGGATATGCTCCTAGGTTCTAAGTTTCAGAACCATTTTCGAGCAGTTTCTTGTAGGAAAACAGGAAAGGCTCGGCAAATTATAGAATCGGGAATACAATATAGCCGGAAGGCATAAATGAAGGTATGGAGGTGGTCCTCCGGATCATCTCGCCCACCATAGGGCGACAACACTGGAAGTTTGAAGTTGGGGGCAACTATTTTCCCATTTATATCGTCGGTGAAAGGTGGAGCCCTCATGTAATTGACTGCCAGCCCTTCTGGGTGCCGAGGTGGCTCCTCAGTTCGTCTTCCTAGCAAACCCCAGGAAAACGCTTTGGAAATGGAGGCAATCTTGGATGTGGAATTGCACGAGGCACGTTTTGAGGTTCTCCGGACATGATGTCTGTCATCGGAGTCCTCTTCGGAAGGCATCTCAGGTGATTTCGCTGGCCTCCTCTTGGAAGACTCGACTTTTTCTTTATCTTGCCTTTTAAAGTATCTTCCTAACTCTTCGAAGATGTTCAAATTTTCTGCTACAAACTCAGCCATGTGGGCGATGGCTTCTTCGTTTGTAGGTTGGGTCCTCAGGGACCCTGGTTCTTCAGAGATGTTATCGTGCTGGGCGGTTGGGCTCGGCTCAGCTCCGATGGGGGGAACCCTCCTATTCCTAGAGCTCGTAGATTTCATATCTTAAGAGTATCTTTGATTCTCACAAACAGCGCCAATTGAAGAGATGATTTCTAGTTAGGTAGCCGAACTATCCTAAGTTGGTTCCCTCTTAAGCGAGATGAGTTTTTGTGGTAGACTTCTGGACCAAAGTAATAGGCGGGGCTTTGTCCCCTGGGATCATTCCGACGATCAAATCAGTTTAGTGAGAGAAAATAAGAACAATAATAGATTTGAATGTAACAGTACTCTTACTTGTATTGGAGGAAGGAGGTGGTATTTATAGGATACCAGATGGAGGGAAGGACAGCAGGTTTAAGTCTGTGGACCCCCACAACCTGCATTTTACGGCTCTGTCTTGCATATTACGGCTCTGTCCTGACACGCAGCAGTGGCTCAGGCTTCCTGTCATGCAGGCACGTGATTTCTCGAAAAAGTGTGACCATGTGGCTTCCCGATAAAGTACCCTTTGCTATTAACCTGTTAGTCGAAATGATAAGGGATGAGCTGGTTCTGACATCTGCGCGGAGGCGAGATGACTGATGTCGCCCAAGGGCTCGGTGTAGTCAGATGCGGGAGTTGAGCTGACCTCGGGCCGAGATGAGGTAAATGACTAGGCTCGGATTTGTAGTTCGAGATAGACGAACCGAGGTGATCGTCCTCAGTGCCAAAAGCGATGCCTGAAACTTATGTTTTTCCTCCAGATAGGAGACCAGGGAAGCATATTCCAAGCTGCAAAGACAGTCCAACCATTGACCTCAAGAAAGCTGCAGGGCTTGAACGCACTGAAGTCATTGAGCAGATTATGAAAGCAAGCCAAGAATTTTTGGATTCTTTCATGTTCGTAGTGCTGGTTATGTTTGAACTAAAAAATTAGATATAATTCTTGATGATGATTGTCTAAAAGCATTATTTGGAATGCATTATCAATCTTGCTAAATGCTGTTAATACAGGTCAATAATCATGAAGTTTCTGAAGGCTTAATGGAGGAGACAATGAGTGTTATTCAGTTCTTTAGGCTGCCAGGTGAGTATAAGGCTAGCTTTCACTCCAATGACATCAATCAAAGCAACAGAATCTTCTCAAGCACTCTAAATTATCAAAAAGAAGGTTTTCACTATTGGAGGGATAACTTAACACATTCTTGCATCCTCTGGAGGATTATATTCAATTTTGGCCTGAAAAGACTACCAGATGTCAACCAAAGCTGTTGCAGGTTATATTGAGACATAATTTGATGGAACTAAGAAGGTTTCGATGGTTTTTTGAACTTCTATGTTTGTTACCATGGTTCAAAGACTCGGCCGAGTCGTCACTAGAATGGGGCTCCCTGTTTCGATGTCGAAATGATATAATTTCGAGATATCTGAATCACCAAAAACTAGACTGAGAAATTGGTCTAGAAGTCGCCGATATAGATAGAAAAGGCCGAGTCATACCGAGTCACCCCGAGTCAATTCGAATTCAACTAAAAAACAATAAAAAAAAGCAAGAGAAAAAAAGGATGAAATTGCTGGGTGGGCTTGATTCTTGGTTTGAACTGTTTCACAAAAACAAGTCCGAGAACCCGAAAGAAACATCTGGAAACATGTTATTCAAATAATAGACAATAAGCAAAGTGCGGTTATTATCTGTGCGTGTGTATGCAAGTTGAGGCAAAACAGCAAAAGATTGCACAAACCATGAAGATTACAGTTTTTAGTTTCTGGAAGAAGACAAATGTTATTTAGGTGCCCCTACAAGTTTAGCCTGAATATTTTCAAGCATCTTTTCCAGCCTTACAAGAGAGAGAGGAATCGACTGTATTATTGATTCTCTTCAAATACATCAAATGGGGATTCCACATCCTACAAACGTAAAATGTGATGAAGATCCACGCCCCACATTGATGAAGATCCTACAGATGTTTTTGACATGTAATTAATTGGAAACTTCTTGAGTTTTCGTCTAGAGCGGATAGAGTTGGACTAAATCAGATGCTTAGAAATGGTATATCTCCTAATGTACAAGATTATGACACAAGAACTGCCCTTCATCGTGCTGCCAGCGAGGGCCGTGCCTCCATTGTTAAGCTTCTTTTGGCCTACAATGTTCAAGTACCACTACAGGTAAAATACGCTTTTTGTGACGCTTTTGCTGCGGCAGAGGGAGAAAGTGCTGCAAATAAGCAGCGCATGACAGGTTGTCAGCCTGTACAATAATAAAAACCTGCTCAACTAAAAGTAATTTTTGTAGATAGGGGTAAATAGGGTCGAATCTATAGGGACTGGGAGTAATTGCTTCTTTTCAAATTCACAATAACCAGGGGGGTATTTTTGTGTAGAAGACGACAAACAAAGAAATTCAAATAAAATCTAAGAAACTATTAAAAATTAAATAACAATTTAATAAAATCAAATGAGTGATAATTAAGGATCTAGCCAAGAAATAACTTCAGCAATGGTTCGCCCAATTGATCATTGAAACAAAGGCAATTCCAAATATTTACTAATAAATAGGTTATAACTGCCAAACAAGCGATGACAGTCAACCACTCCTTACTGTGTCGGTGATTAAGGTACGCCCGTTAATCACTACTCTAATTGAGAAATAATTCTAGGTACGCCCATAAAATTTAATTCCCCAATTGCCTTACGTATTAGAGGAGCCCTATTCTAACCAAATAACACACTACCAGGGTTATTTTAGATTAGCCCGCGTATTTCCCTGACACAAACCCAATCATGCCAGTTATCACTATTTTGAGACAATTAAACAATTACGAATTTAACGTCCCAATTGACAATAGATTATCAAATTAACTAATTATCCGGATCCAAGACAATCAATTAATTAAACAATCATAAGCACTGTAACCAGGGAATATGCGAATACCAATAAATAAAAGAAAAAGGTAAAATTAAATTGATTTCACAATTTAAGGCAAGCCAAAGTATCCATTGCTCATTGACTAGAAAAATGGATTTAGCTCATTCCTGACAAGAGAGACCCACGCAAAATTGAGGCAACGCGCGGCCATCGCTTTCGTTTGGGAGAACCCAATTCGTTCGAATAAATGAAAGGAAGAGCAAGCTACAACAATTGATTCAATTGTTTCTGATTGTCTAGGCATGCGAGAAGAAAACTACACCAAGATGGGAAATGGAAAAGTCAAAGTGAAACCACTATAGAGATTCATTCAATTCTCCATTTGTTCCTAACATCCACGAGGGAAGAAAGAAAACTACTAAGAGGCCCTACTAAAAATGAAGAAGAAAAGTCAAAAGCTCCCTAAGTAGTGCTTGTCCTCTGCATCTTCCATTCTTTCTATTCTAAGTCTACTCTAATGCCTGGCCACCGTGCGGCGGCTCCCCCCGAGAGGAAGAAGAAGTTCCAGCCCTTCGTTCCTTTTCCTCTTTTATGCTATATGCAGCCAAATTACCAAGAAGGGTCGCGGCTTGATATTCCAAAAATGGCCCTGGATGCCTACTATTTGAACTCTTTCCTGATAACTGTGAAATTGGCACTTGTTATGGTATTTTCGTTCTACTCCCTGAAATATATGCCAAATACTAAAAGTGAGTAGAATCCAACAATTAATCCACATTAGGTCAGGTAATAGGGAAAATTAATAATAAAATAAATGATAAAATTGTAACTTATCAATTCCCCCCACACCTAAACCATACTTGTTCTCAAACATGAGAACAGTAAACAAGCACCAATATTTGACAATGGTCATTGCTCCATCTATCATATTGCCAAAATACCAAGAAAATCATATATCAAGTATCAGTGATCAAAATCCGAGAAACATCACCCAGGTTAGCCTCTAAACCACAAACTCCTCCAATTTCAGGTTAACTAATCTAAGAAAAAGGAATGATGCGCAACATTTATCAGCAAATGGTCCAACTATTAACCAAAATCTCAACATTAAATCCATAAATCGGCAAGCTGACCTTTATTATACACTAACACAACTTTCACTTTTTTATCACATTTTTCTACTTTTCTTTTTATTTTCTCTTTTTCTCTTTTTTTTTTTTGCTTTTCTCAATAGTAACAAAAGACTTAGTCGCTAGCCATTGGAGCCTTTTGACGCGAACTCTGACATTTGTTAGATGAAAGAGCCCGATTACTCAGTTTCTATCGCCACGTGACCACGCACTCATAGCAATTACTACTTTTTGACGCGAGAATCGACACTTTTGGTGAAAATCTCCGGTTACTCGGTAGTAAATACTAGCGGAGTACAGTCAACTCTTATTCACAGCCAAATAACACCAAAAATTCAAAATAACACAAAAATCAAAAGAAAATTTGCAGCTACTAGCTTCATTTTTAAATATAAAGAACTAAGGTTAATAACCGGACCAATTCACATGAAAATGCCAACAGTCATTCCCTATGCCTAGGAAAGTTAACCAAAAATTATAAAAGTCACACAGTCATCGATATTCACCACAGAGATATTCTTAGATTCAACCACCTCCACTTGATACACTTCCATTACTAAAACTTGGCAATAGCAGAAATAGAGGCAACAATCCAACATCAAACTTGGCATCACATACGAGCTAATCACTAAAAAGAAAAAAAGAAAATGAACAAAAGATGGACAAATAACAAACTAAAAAGAAAGAAAGAAAAAATCTAAAAACTCAAAACTAAAGACACTAGCACCATAACTGCTCCCCCTACACCTAAATCCTACATTGTCCTTAATGGAGGTAATAATGTAATTAAAGCGAAGAGAACAATGAAACTTCCCTGTTGAATAGCTAAGGAATAGGAGGGAACAGTGGAATGAAACCGATGTGATGGAAGTACGTGGCCAAGTTCTGAGACATCTCAACTCAATTCAACCAGCAAATGCAAAACTCTGTTCACCCAAAATCTCAACAAATTCTCCAATTGGACAGTGGATATCTCAACTCAAAATCGGCAATTCCAGCAATAGCAGTTTAGAAATTTGACAATAATAACTCAATTACAAACTCTCAGCTATCAGTTAGACAACCAACCCAATAGAAGCAACAAAATCAAGGCCAATTACCCCAACCAGTACCACTGGTGTGCCACACAGTTAATGTAAAATCTCAAACGGTCAACCCAAATCACTTGATATCCCAACCAATAGCAAACGGCACCAGAAATAAGAAGGAATCAAAATGGCAACCACCGTGCACAGAACTCCCAAACAATTCCCAAATAATAGGTGTCAAAAACAAGCAAATCAATCCCACTAGTGCAATACAGGGCAACCAAGTAAGCAACGTCAACAAGAAATTAAAATAACGATAGTCCAGAAAATGATGTCCCAGAAAATGAACTAGCGATTGGGAGCATACAATACCTCTACCTGTCAAAAATTTGACAAGTAGCGACGGTGCGCACGGCAACGGAAAGAGGAGAGGTGGTGGAGCACAAACGTCACAAGAGGGAGAAGAGCCCGGCGTGCGTCACGGTTGGAGAAGGGGGCGCGCGACAGAGGGGGGCTCGGCAGCTGCAAATGCTTGCTGGGTGCGCGCGATGGTGGGTGATGGAGGCGGACGCGAGGCTTGGAGGTGCGGCGAGCTGTGGATGGAGACGGTGGCGGTGAACAGCGTTGCGTGGTGCTCGTGGCTACTGGCGGCGCACTGGCGTGCACGTCGATGGCGATGGAGGGCTAGACTCGGCGGCGCTGGTGGAAGGCGTGTAGCGCGGCACTGGTCGCGCGAGGTGGTGATGGAGTTCGTATGGAGTGGCGGCGGTGAAGGCTTTCGGCCAAAAGATTGAAGAAGGAAAGGGAAACAGGGGCAGTGGGGAAGAGGAAGAAAAGGGAAAGAAAGAAAGAAAGAAAAAGGAAAAGAAAGAAAGAGAAGGAAAGAAAGAAAAACAAAATAGTTTGTTTTTTTTTTCAAATTTTTTTTTGACGTTTCGGTTTTTTTTATTATTAAATAAAAATTTGCACTTTGGAAATCTAAGCTATGGTGAATAAAAAATTTTAAATTTTTTTAAAAATTAATTTTTACTTAATTTTTTTTTTGAATTTTTTCTTTTTTTTTTTTGCAAATTTTATTTTCGAAATTCAAATTAGAGATTAACAGAGAATCAATAACCGTTTTTGAGTTTTTTGATTACTTACCTTTCCCGCGAACGTGACGTCGGCACGTAACGGAGGCACGGAATGAGGAGCTTTCCGGCTGACTTGACGCGGGCACGTCATGAGGGTAAGAATCCTTTCTGACAATCTAACCATGAGCTCTTCATGGGACTTGATGCGGGCACGTTATGAGAATCGAAACCCTTTTTACTAAGCACTAATCGTACTGTGCCACGCGGCCAGTTGAAGCGGGCGTGTCATGTCAGAGAGATACCTACGAATCATCAAAAACGAAAATTGAAACCAGAAATTAATCAAACTCAAGAAAAACATATTTAAACTATCAAACAAAAGCGAACAAATGACTAAAAGAAATTGGGTTGCCTCCCAATGAGCGCCTTTCTTTAATGTTTTTGGCTAGACATTGTCATGTTTGTTTAGGGAGGATAAAATCTTGTGGCTCGTTTCAATGTTTCATTCTCTATATAGTCCTGATAGCCCTCATAAATAGAGTAATCTTTGGGCACACGAGTTACGGGCTTCCATGGACTAGTAAATGGCGCTAAACAAGCCAACGATAATTTGTATTCTCCATTCACTCCCCCCTCACTTGCATTTATTGGTTCAAGATATCTTGCCATCGCCACTCTTAATTTATTCCTGTCATGAAATTCAAAATTTTCTGGTATAATAAAGTCAATTTCATTAACAGGAATTGAAAAATAAGAGTCAGGAGGATATTGATTAAGGAATGGAAGAGATGTCACCGCATTTGGAGATTGTTTACTGGATTCATTCACTTGAATGAGTTGATACTGGGGTCTCATTTCTTGCACTTCAGCTTCCTTTTCAATTGCATCTTTAGATCCGTTTTCTTGAAACTCTTGCAGTTCCATGTCATTTGGCGGGATAATTGCACTCTCATCTTCCTCGAGGTTGATGTTGGTCTGTGAGGGCAATTCTTCAAGGTGAGAAACTAATCGCGTTATCTTAGATGTCAATTGATGCATTTGATCCGCCATCCCTTGTATCTCCTGCTGAAATCGATATGTATTAGCAGCTAGTAATTCAATTATTTTTTCAAGAGATATACCTGACATTGATGATGGTTGTTGAGACTCTTGCTGTTGAAAATCCATTGGCCCGGTCGCACAATTAAAATTGGAATTATCCCACCATCCTTGATCATACCTGTTAGGTAAGGATCATACCACGTTTGAAATCGAGGTGAAAAATCTCCAAAAGTATCAATTGGAAAACTTAGATTATCTTGAAATGCGGGGCATGTGTCGGTTGAATAACTTGAGGCAAAATAAGTTCCACAATTTGCAACAGCCCATTGATCATTAGGAAAAACACGAGTCTCATAACCCCATTGAGGAATAAAGTCCAGTCTATCATCAAAATACGGAATGTTAGCAGCCATAAACTATATAAAAAAATAAGAGAAAAATAAACAAAAAATAAAAACAAGATGAACTAAAAAAGAAATAAATTAATCTGGTACCAATCCCCGGCAACGGCGCAAAAAATTGACAGGTTGTCAGCCTGTGCAATAATGAAAAAAACCTACTCAACTAAAAGTAATTTCTGTAGATAGGGGTAAGTAGGGTCGAATCCACAGGGATTGGGAGTAATTGATTCTTTTCAAATTCACAATAACCAGGGGGTATTTTTGTGCAGAAGACGACAAAAAAGAAATTCAAATAAAATCTAAGAAACTACTAAAAATTAAATAACAATTTACTAAAATCAAATGAGTGATAATTAAGGATCTAATTAAGGAATAATTTCAGTAATGGTTCACCTAATTGATCATTGAAACAAAGGCAATTCAAATTATTTACTAATAAATATGTTATAACTGCCAAACAAGCGATGACAGTCAACCCCTCCTTACTGTGTCGGTGATTAAGGTACGCCTGTTAATCACTGCTCTAATTAAGAAATAATTCTAGGTACGCCCGTAAAATTTAATTCCCCAATTGCCTTACGTATTAGAAGAGCTCTATTCTAACCAAATAACACACTACCAGGGTTATTTTAGATTAGCCCGCGTATTTCCTGATACAAACCCAATCATGCCAGTTATCACTATTTTGAGACAATTAAACAATTAAGGATTTAACGTCCCAATTGACAATAGATTATCAAATTAACTAATTATCCGGATCCAAGACAATCAATTAATTAAACAATCATAAGCACTGTAACCAGGGAATATGCGAATACCAATAAATAAAAGAAAAAGGTAAAATTAAATCAATTTCACAATTTTAGACAAGCCAAAGTATCCATTGCTCATTGACTAGAAAAAGGGATTTAGCTCATTCCTGACAAGAGAGACCCACACAAAATTGAGGCAACGCGCGCGGCCATCGCTTTCGTTTGGGATAACCCAATTCGTTCGAATAAATGAAAGGAAGAGCAAGCTACAACAATTGATTCAATTGTTTCTGATTGTCTAGGCATGCGAGAAGAAAACTACACCAAGATGGGAAATGGAAAAGTCAAAGTGAAACCACTACAGAGATTCATTCAATTCTCCATTTGTTCCTAACATCCACAAGGGAAGAAAGAAAACTACTTAGAGGCCCCACTAAAAATGAAGAAGAAAAGTCAAAAGCTCCCTAAGTAGTGCTTGTCCTCTGCATCTTCCATTCTTTCTATTCTAAGTCTACTCTAATGCCTGGCCACCGTGCGGCGGCTCCCCCCGAGAGGAAGAAGAAGTTCGAGAAAATTCTTAATTTGTGATGAAAAACAAAAGTTATACTACAAAGGGGGTGATTAGTGAAGCAGCTTCCACAAATGTGATCTTCGCAATTGTGAAATGCGAGTTCAGGTACCTCGCATTTCACAAATGCGAGGTAGGTGCTTTTAAAAAAAAAGAAAAACAAGCTACGGTTCTTCAGTTGCGAGCTCAAGAGCTCGCATTTACAAAATGCGAGCTTGTTTCCTCGCATTTCAGAAATGCGAAGTACTCAAGCTTTTTTGACCGAAAATTGGATTCTGACCGCAATTGTCTAAACTCAAGCTTCAGCCGGTTCCAGCCTCCAAGACACGCTTCGGTTTCCCGCTTCAGCTCAATTTCGAATCTAATTTCTCAGCTGCTACCCATCAATTCATCGCAGCTGGGTTCTGGTTGTCCCTTTGTCCGTCTATTTTCGTTTCATCTTCGCCGCTTCACCACACTGTTCGCCGCCGCTTCATTTCTAAGCTGCTACCCAGCTCAGATTATACCAGGTTTGTTTATCCTTGTTCCCTTTTTTTGTTTAAGTTATGTCGTTGTTGATTATTGGTTTTTGGTTGCCCTTCCGTCCCCACTTGCCTCTGTATAATGAATATGTAGTGCTGTAATTTTTAAGCGTATGATCCGAGCTCGAATCTATAAAACCCAGAAGGATCCGACCTCGGATCGTTTGAAAAGCCAAAAATTAAAACAGCTGATCCGAGCTCTGATCCGACAAGTTCGTGTTGTATCCGAGACCTCGGATAAACTTCTGTTATAGTTGATCCGAGCCATGTCGGATCCGAGGACTTTTTGATCAGATACGACCTCGGATCTATTTAGGTGTTGGTACTAAACAGCTAAATTCCAGTACTTCACTGCTAAATTGCACCAAAGGCCTAAGTAAAAGCCTTTTTCTTTTGGTATTATCTGAAAACTGGAGTATAGTAAAAAAAAAAAAAGCCCTCGGTCTTGAAGTTCGACAGCCTATCTAATGGTCCCTTCTGTCACTTAATTCAGTAATTGAACCATGCCATTGTGGAGTTGTATTATAATCTGATATTGAAGCATGTAGAAAGTTTCCCTTGCTTCAAGTACTTTTATTTGGTTCATTGGGACGATATTTTGACACGATTGGTTACTTGGTGAAGTGAAGTGAGAATTTGACAGAATCTTCCAAAACATGTTTTTCAGTTGTTGAACACTTCTTCTTGTTTGTCTTGCTAGGTTAGTATAACAGGGTAACATAGATATAATAAGCATGACTCGTTCAATAATAATCTCCCTTGTCGGAATAATAATAAATGCTTGAACACCTCCCTTGTCAGAATGGGACACCAAAGTAACCCCCTTGCGTGGACATTTTTTTATTTTCTATAAGTATGTTTTCTATACCTATGTTATCTAGTTTACCAAGGGTTAAATTCTTTGAATTTAGGTGAATAGATCCAAAAAGGTATATCGGAACAAGCAAGATCTACGGGAACGAGGTGGTTCATTTGAACAAATCCCTCATTGCACCCCAGATCCTCTGCTCCAGTACCTTATGTTGGGTCTGTGTGAACTCCATCATATTCATATAGGTGCACATCGAGTTTTCGAAATAAGCCAGGAGACTTGAAGAGGCTTTGATTGGTACCACTAGGAAGTTGTCTGCAGAAGTGCATCTTCAGAATCTTCGGCATATCATTGGGTAAGTCATGTAGTTTTCAAGTAGATTTAATTGTAGACTTGCACATGTTCTAATTTATAAAACCTTGCTTGGATTCGTTTTATTTTGAATTCATGAATGTAATGTGAGACCTTGTAGTATAGTATATTTTTTAATTGCATGTTATGGTGGTTGACAGTGGAGCATACGAAATTATTGTTGTTTCACATTCTACTGTGTACATTATATTATTATTGCAGGCTTAAGGAAAATTCGCAGTTGGTTGTCTTCTATAAGATGCTTATTGTATGTCAAATTATTCTACCGTATTTGTAGTGCTGTAAATTATCTCATATTTGATGTCTTGTTTGAAAATCGATGTGCCTATGTTGGTTGGCAAGGAGTTTTCGCCCAGTTACAGGGGAGACTCTGTCAAAATTTGTTTAAAATCTTTTTGGGTGTTTTGGTTAGTGATTGCCTTAAGAGTATAATAAGACAAATTGGCGGCAATATGGACTCAAAAGGGGGGGTGCTTCTTTCCGTTAAATAAAACAAGACATCCTCGGAGATATTACCTACTATTCAATTTAATTAGGAGTTGTTGAATAACTTTTTGGCATTTGGATGATGATGATGTATAGGCGGTTAGAGGGAACATTAACTTAAAATGTTGACTAAAAATTTGTATACAAGACAAACTGGAATCACATTTGCTTGTACTACTACAAATGTGAGTTCTCCTTTGCTTGTACTACTACTTGTACCTTAAACACACATTTGCTTGATTAAGGTGAGTTCTCCTTTGTATCACACTTGAAACAGTAACAATGGATAGGGATTGTTATCTGATGTATACTCTTCTACCGCATGAGCTAACTTATTTTATTCCAAAATAGGGATTCTTTCCACACGTATGTCTATAGAAAGACCTCTGCGCGTGTCTCTTTATTGGGGAGGTAAAATACACTACGAGGATGGGTCAATTTGTTACTTGCCTCGTATTTGCAGCCGTACATTCTCATTACGATGCAGGATTGGATATGATGATTTGGTGGATAGAATCTATGAATATATGGGGGTCGATAGGGGGCTGTTTAGGTTGAATATATTTCTCCGCCAACCTTGTGGCCGGAGCTCTTATAACGTGTCCCCAGTGGTTGATGATGAAACTCTTGCGATAATGTACGATGTATGGAATGAAATTGTTCCATACACCGCAGAACTGTATATCGAGAAGGATGAAAAATTCCAAAATCCTCGAGTCACCGGGACATTCATTTCACCAAATACTAATTTAGGTCCGATGATGTCGCTTGTCCATGCATGCATGGATCCGACAAGATTTCAACCAAGCTCTAGTACAGCAGTACCTGAGACGGCATCGGTATCACAATGGGCACATGGAGATTGTGGTAGGGATTCGTTAGAGCCACGTCTTACATCAGGCTTAAGGACGCAAGTTGAATCTGTTCAGGGCCTAGACTCGATTCAAAGTTTTAGAGATCCAGAATCGCCGGATCATCTTGGTAGTTATGGCTTGGATTTCACTGCCGGTCCAAGCCACTGCAACAGCCCCCTAGATGATGATTTGGAGCATGATGTGGAAGATGTAGAGGAATCTGAGTCGGTTGATGTGTCAGGCAGTGACTCAGATGGCGAAATTGGACAACATGGAGTCCACCTGGATCTTGAGAACCAACAGCTTTTTGATGCATCTAGCAACCCCCTGTATGCTCCACGAGGATTGAAATTCTTCTCTAACCTTGGAAACATATATGAGGACGAGTATCTGACAGATGACGATGAGTTGGAGCGCATTGTGACATTTAGTGAGGAAAATAATAATATAAGGCTGCATATGAGATTTGAGAGCAAACAACAGCTGAGCAGGGCTATTAGAATGTGGTCTATCACTCATAATAGGGAGTTTAGGGTTGTTGAGAGCAAGAGAAACACCTGGGTTGCCAAATGTAAATCCGCAATTGAAAGGACCTTCACCATTGAAGCCGACTCATCGGAACCTCCATGCGACTGGTGTGTCCGAGCAGTGAAGAAAAAGACACACGGATTGTGGCAAATAACCAGGTGGGTGAACGATCACAATTGTGTGGGTGATTTGATGAGTAATAGCAATGCTAGTCTAACATCTTCGGTTATTGCTAGATACGTTGTTCACAGTATTGAAGACGATCCTGGGTACAAAGTAAAGAACATTGTCAGTGATGTTAAAAAGGTGCTGAAGGTGGATGTTTCTTATAAAAAGCCTTGGTACGGCAGACGCAAAGCTATTGAACTTGTTTTTGGTTCTTGGGAAACAAATTTTGCCGAACTACCAAAATATCTTGACGCGCTTGTGAAGTCAAATCAGGGAACCGTTATCAGGTGGTTACATCATTCTGATAGCACGGATCACGTGAAGACGTTTAAGTATGTGTTCTGGGCCTTTGAACCGGCTATTGATGCATTTCACATGTGTCGGTATCCCATTTGTGTCATTTCAGATCGGCATCCCGGTATTATTCATGCTATGGCACATTTTGACTATTGGCAAGAACCTTTGGCCTTTCATAGGTTTTGCCTACGACACGTTAGGAGTAACCTAATGACTCACTTCAAAGGTTTGAACCTAAAAAAGTTGTGTTGGGCAATGGGAAGGGCCAGACAGTTGCGCAAGTGGAGGGCATTAAAACGAGAATTAAGGAGCACGTTTCCAGATGCATGGACCTATTTGTGTAACATTGAAATCGAGAAGTGGTGTCTAACTCATGACGGTGGCCATCGTTGGGGTATTCTCACAACTAACATGTCCGAAAGTTACAATAATGTACTTAGAGGAGCACGTCACTTGCCTATCCGGGCTTGTATTGATATGACTTTTCATCGGACAGTAGAGTTGTTTAGAACAAGAAGGGAGGACGCCAGACATTGCCGTAATCCATTTCCTCCAAAGATTTGGCGAAAGTTTAAGAATTCGGATCAGAAAGCGAGAAGCCACCGGGTTGTTGAGTTCGATGGCTCTTCCGGGGTGTATAAAGTGGTGACAGGCCGCCGTGTGGACGGTAAAGGGGGCAATATACAAACGGTCAAGTATTTGGAAAAATCTTGCTCTTGTGGTAAGTGGCAGTGCTACCGACTTCCCTGTTCCCACGTGTTGGCCGTGTGCAGGCATCGCAGGGATAATTCGGGGGCGCTGGTAGATCCGCAGTTTACAAAAAGGCGATGGACAGTTCAGTATTCAGGAAAGTTTAACCCTTTGCCACATCCGGATACTTGGCTCCAACCGGATTGGGAGTTACAAGCAGATCGCAGTAAATATGTTGCCCGTCGGGCGGGGAGGGTACGAGCTAGAAGAATTCGGAATGAGATGGACGAGAGAGATCCAGAGGAACCAAGAAGGTGTACAAATTGCCAATAGTCAGGTCACAATAGAAGAAATTGTCCTAATTTTAGAGTTTGACATCATCCGTTTTAGGGATAGGAACCAGTGTACCGAACGTTTGCTATGTCATTTTGTTGGATTATGGAATTAATATGATTTATGAGACGATATTCTGTTTATCAGTACTTTGGCTCGTAATATTTCAGTGTCATTTTTAGCATCCCACTATTTAAAGTGTTGCATTAGTTTTATCAACTACCAGTCTACTAATTAAATGTGTAGTAGCCTTATATGTTACATAATGCATTTGCAGCTATTGTTTTCTATATGGCCGACATTCCTACACATGCAGCCTTGCATCCGGGGCCATTCGTGTATGATATTATCTCAGCAGGCACTGCACACCGGGCACATTCTATATTTCACGGGCACATTGTAGGTGAGCAGCTTGATGTCAGGCGATGTGATAGGCACTTTTGGGAGCATACACCTATCCCTGAGCCCGTTCTAAAGTATATTCGATTGGCTGGCTTTGAAGGGGTGCTTGACTGTGGATATATGATGCTCGATCATGCTTTGATCACTAGTTTGGTGGAGCGGTGGCGGCCCGAGACGCATACATTTCATCTCCCCGTTGGAGAGACTACGGTAACGTTGCAGGATGTGGAGGTTCTGTGGGGTCTACCCATAAACGGTCCTCCAGTTATAGGGATTGATACTCCTCATACTGTTGAGGAGTGGAGGAATTTATGTGAGGAGTTGATTGGATTTTATCCAGCGATGTCAGATTTTGATGGGCAGCGGCTTAAATTAGGATGTTTATCTAGAGTATTAGATACAGAGTTGACACCTGATGCTTCGGATGTCCAATGTAGACAGCGGGCCCGTGTATACCTGCTCCTGCTATTAGGCGGTCATTTATTAGCAGATAAGTCCGGTAACAAAGTCCCCCTATTGTATATGCCATTACTACGAGATTTGGAAACTGTTGGGCAATATAGTTGGGGAAGCGCGATATTAGCAACTCTGTATCGATCATTGTGTAGCGCCACATCTCCCTCTAGATCGGCAATTGCGGGACCATTAGTTTTGCTTCAGGTACATTTCCTCCAGATTCAACGTGTTAAACTTTAACTAGGTGATGATTATACGGTCAATTAATACATTCAAATATTATAAATTACAGCTATGGGCGTGGGAACGTATACCAACAATGCGCCCTGATCGTGTGCAGCCGTTAGAGCACTATCCTGGTCCATATGGAGCTCGGTATGTATATATCAAATATATTTTTGTAATACTATTACGAATCAACTATCTCCTTTAACAAATATTTTCCCAATTCGTTCCCTCAGGTGGAATGTTCAATTTGATGTACACAGAGTGGCAAGACATGTTGTATCTGTATTCCGAGATCAGTTGACAGGCTTACGTGCCCGAGAGGTACACTAATTGTCTTTTGATGTCATTATGATTGGTCTTTGCCGTTATATTTCAGTAAGATGTTTAAAATTTATATATATATGTTGGTTGTATGGCAAAAAGATTATGCTTGAGTATCGTCAAAATGGTTGGATTGGCAGGGAGTTTTCATCCGGTTATAGGGGAGGTGCTGGGAAGATAAATTAAATTTTAGATGTAAAAACGAGAATAACTATTGTGATGTATTGTATGTATGGCGAAATGGAATAAGTATTGGCTTTGCAGTTTATATGGCAGCCGTACTCGGACGATATTCTCGCATCTCTGCCAAGCTATTGTACTGCAGGACGCGGCATTTGGAGATCTGTCACGTATCTCATATGTTGGGAAGTTGTCGAGCCACATCTTCCGAATCGAGTTATGAGACAGTTCGGATATCATCAGCCCGTGCCTGATCTAAGACTGACCGATAATCAACAGGCACTGCATTCTCTAGATCGTCGTGGCAAGGGGAATCAAGACTGGATAACTAGACATGCAGCATATATTGATGTGTGGACTGATCGGCCTATGCATGTGGAGGACGGTGCTGTAACTGAAGATCCTACCTATCCGTCCGATGAGTATCGTCAATGGTATCGCGAGCGGACAGTGCTATATATTTCAAATCCTACTAGGCATCCCGTTTATCCGGAGGGCTTTCAGGGTGATAGCGCTAGAGCACAATATCTAGTAAGTTTTCCTTACAATTACTGAAAGAGATCCTTCAAACAAACCCCAAGTTGTTAAGATTTAACTCTATTCTAGCCGACTCATCCCAGCATTATATCTCCAGATGGATGCTATGTCTCAAGTATATTACATGGCTGAGACCTGTCTCGCACAGAGTGATGAACAGCACACGAATTATTTTAATGCAATGAAGGACTTTGCATCCATGACATTGGAAACTGTAGGGGAGTCATCCCGACTTGCATTTCGCCCTCCACGAGTACCCCAGCAAATTCCGCAACCAGCAGACCCCCATCGCGTTGAAAGAGCTCCTAGGAATGTTCACGGAGGTCAGCTTGGTGGTGGACGCCGTCGTAGACTCCGGTCACCAGACCCCACCGTCCAAACTGGATGTGATGGAAGGTCACAGGCTACCGAGCATCAGGGCATCCCTAGGTCCATTGGCCATCCTAGGTCGCCAGTGCCTATGGCGGAGTTTACGCCCCTTACAGACTTACATCTTGCAAGTGGTGAACAACATGTAGGAGGTACAGATGAAGGCCCAAGTTTCCAAGCTATTGATGCTAGACTTGAGTCACAGATTACTCAGGTCGATGTTGCGATCCCAGTCCAGCCACGTCGAACACAGAGAGTGCGCAAACCCAGAGGATGTGGCACTCATGGAAGACTTGGACATCATTGATATGCTCCACTTTAATTCTGTAGTTGTTGTTTGCTTCTCTTTTTGTTTATATTCTTTACTTTGGCGAATAGTAGTTTTAGTTTTAAAATATTTGGACACATTGCTGGAAATATTGGTTGGATTAAATGTTGAAAGGAAGGTGAACAAAGGTAAAAGCGAACTTAGCCAATTGAAGGTGAAGCTTTGCAAAATAGCTGTAAAACCTGTGAGAAAGATGTAGCAAAACGGCTCTGCCTGTTGACCTGAGGAAAGAGACAGATCCGCGCCTCGGATCTGTCTAGTGATAATGGATACGAGCTCGGATCCATATGATCCGTGGACTTTCCATTTAGATCCGAGGTCGGATCCTAAAGACCTCAAAATCACTTACTACAGAAGTACAGCCGAGGCCTCGGATCGATCTTGTTAATACGGATCCGTGCTCGGATCCAAGTGATCCGTGGACTTTCCATCGTAGATCCGAGGTCGGATGTACGATGACCTTGGATCCCTTACTCCAGAAGTACAGCCGAGGCCTCGGATCAATCTTGTTAACACGGATCCGCGCCTCGGATCCGTGTGCAGCAACTCCCACGCTTTATTTTTTACGGCTTTCCTATATTTGTACAATTTTGCTCCCAATCTGTTGTGCAGTTTATCCTCTTAATTAGCCCTTACATTTCTTTCAGTTCGTGCATGAATTTCATACTTCAATAACCTTCAGAGTGTTAAGTAAATTAACGCATTAATCCACTAATTTGAATTCGTTTTGAACCCTTAAATAAGCGAATGTCGACATTTGTAAATGGCAGCCCCCTTGTTACCCAGTACTTGATTCATTGGAGCAGAAAAGTAATAATATTATTCTTTAATTTAGGCATCAATTTCTTTTGTCATTTAAGCATAATTTTGTTGCAATTTGGCCTTATCGTGACTATATCAAGCACTTACTAACGAAATTAAGTGAAAATGACAAATATCATTAATCATGCAAATTTCCAAGCGAGGTAATTTTTCTTATTTAACCGAATATACTTCCTAAAAACTAAAAATCCTAATTGCATAATGGTTCATTCCAAGCAAAATGAGGACTAAACCTTCCCAAAAAACATATAACATTTTATCCAATGGAAGAAATAGACACTTAAGCATGGAACATTTTGGCCATTGATTTGAAATATTGGAAAACTTTTGCCTGGAAGATCAAATTTTGACAGAGTAATCTAAATAACAATGGATGAAAACTCCCGACCAACAACCTCAATTTCACGGAAATTAATCTCATGACAACATTTCAGAGACAAATTCCAACATTTTTAACCATACACAACTGCAATTATACATTTCAAAACACAACCACCCATAAGACAAAGTAATCACTCCCCCACACTTAAAATCTACAATGCCCTCATTGTACAGACATGTAGGAGACACTGAAACTTCCCTCAAAATGAGTGGTCATGCAATTTGATGCCCTTCAAACCTCACAATCATCCCAATTCTGTCCAAAATGAAACAACAAGGGTACCAAACTACATAAGTTGGACAAGATAATCCAATAAGAAAACTACAAAGGTTGTCTTAACAAAAGAAAAGCAAAATAGAGAAATAAAAGATCCAAGCCGCTACGGAGCGTCATGGCTGCTCGGAACGAGGGTCTATTGCCTCCTCCGCTCCATGAGGACCCTGTGAGGTACCAATATGGCCCTCCTCCTGATGAGGTGTCGGAGTACCAATATGGCCCTCCGCTCCATGAGGACCCTGTGAGGTACCAATATGGCCCTCCTCCTGATGAGGTGTCGGAGTAGGCGACCGGCGGATGTTGAAGTGTTCTTCCATCGCCCGAAGACGGCGATCATGCCTGTCTAGTCGCTCCGTCATCCGTCTCTCCGTTTGATCGATACGCTCGACGACTCGTCCCTCCATACAGCAAATGGCATTTAGGAGCTCTTGCCATTTTGATCTCGGAGGAGGTGGCGGTCGAGGAACAGGAGGAGGAAGAGCTTGCTGCGCCTCCGCCTCTCGAGTTTCCGCTTGTGGTTCAGTGTGCGGAGGAGGCTGGGCGGAAGTCGATGCCTCTCCAGTGTCTCGAATGAGAGCAGCTCCAAAATCCGTAGGAATGCCCAAAGCTTTGAGTATAGAGGTATTAACCTCCTCGACAGACCTAGTGACGATAGCTCGCTCGGTTCCAAGAGGAACCTTGACCTTCTCAAAAATGAGGGATAGCAGTCTTGGAAACCCGAAGCAGGTCTCGCCGGCCCTCATGCGAGCTGTAGTCCGCATATAACTGATGATAATGCTGGGTAGAGGAATGCCGGTCAGCTGCGCACCTACACCATGCATCATCTTGTCCAAAAAGTAGAGATCACTATTGCGGAGCTCCCGTTTTCCACTTTTTTTTGGTACCACATTGAAGGCAAACAAGTAGAAGATTAGGTGGTACCTATGCTCGAATGAATCGGCGTAAACTGTAAGCTTCTTCGCAGTTCCTCTCTCTCTATACTGGCCCTTGAGGCGTCCAACTGCCTCTCCCACCTGCCAAGGGTCTCGCGCCTTGAACTCCTTCGTCAATTTGATATCTTGTCCTTCGTCTTTTAGTTTGACGAAGCATCCCAGTGTTTCCCGAGTTAGAGCCACTCTCTTGCCTCGAACCCACGAGACGATGAGATTGCCACTGTGGCTTTCTTTGTTTTCCACGTTGGCATAGAACTCCCGGACCAAGGTTGGGTAGTAATGCTTGGGAAGTTGTAAGATGTTCTCCCAACCAAGGCGCTTGAATGCTGTGGAGATGTGGTAGTGTGCATCCACTTCCGGTGCCAAGTGCTTCTCGATGATAATCTCCTTGTCTAAGCCGAATTCATACCATTGTTGGTTTTCAAGCGAGGTGAATCGAGTGGTATCGTAGTCCGGAGGTGGCTCGTCACGGCTAGTAGACGCGGTCTTCCGGCGAGAGCGAGGTGGCGGCTCTGGTGACGGAGATTCCTCTTCAGGTGACTCCTCATGCAAGGAAGGTGTGTGTTCCTCTGTCGACGAAGATGGAGGTGTCGGTGCTCGAGACCTTCTTGTGCGAGCCATAATACCTATACCAAAAGCAAGATGAACCTTCATTAGAAATCGTAGAAACTTGCTCGCACGTATTAAATAAGAATTTAAAAAAATTTCGGCAGAGTTTCCCCTTGAAAAAGGGCTAAACTACCTGCCAACATTTACCAAAAATTCAAGCAAAAAATCTACTTAAGACCTCACAAATACAATTCTCACATTGAGAATGAATATTACCAACAAGGTTGTCATGATACGCTAAATACTTCCAATACTTTGACAATTAAAACCATTTGTAAGATTGGAATAAAATTTGAAAGTAAAGTAGACTATCAATGACACTATGCTATAACATTAAGCTTCAACCATCAATTCATCGCAGCGTCAAAATATGCCTTACGAAAAACATCTTCAATTCAAACAATTCTCAACTTTTGGCACTTTGCTTCAAACCAATACATAACTACCCACTATACTTACCACAATTTATCATCAATTTGCATAAAGATGCACTTATTTCAAGCAAACAAATGCAAATTATACACCAAAACAAGAAATTGCAAACAAAAGTCTAGTGTGCTTTCATGACAAAAATTATAAAATTTCTCACCATATTAACAAATTTCTCAAATCTAAGCAAACAACCATAACTAAATGTATATATTATCCCTAATGTAACACAATTGTATCAAGAAATTTCAACAAATAAGCTTTTATCACAATTACTCAAAAACTTTAAAAATTATGCAAAAATAGGAATTATAAAATCTCAAAAGAAATTGCAAATTGTTACCTCAAATGTAAAGGAGGATGCTGGAGGATGATAATGATGAAAAATGAGGGAGAAACAAGTCCGATTTTACCCACAAATCAAACAAAATCCGTGCGGCCCAAAATTGCCTTTTGAATATCAAAATCCACTTTTGATGATGTTTTGTGGTGAAATAGCTTACGGTTTATGATCATACAAGGGTTAGGGAGGTGTTTATGGTGAAGGATTGGAGATTTGATAGATTAAATAGAAGATTGGAGAAAAGGGGTAGGGTTTCGGTGAGAAGAGGGAAGAAATATTTGAAAAGTGCAGAAACGAACCCTCGTTTCTGCTTTATCCGCGAACAGATCCGAGGTCGTATTTGTTCTTGTAGTCCTCGGATCCTACATGGCTCGGATCCACAAGTGCTGAAGTTTATCCGAGGTCTCGGATCAAACTGGAACTTGAATGATCCGGGCTCGGATCTACTGTTTTAATTTTTTCCGCTTCAAACGATCCGCGGTCGGATCCTTCTGGGTTTTATAGGATACGAGCTCGGATCATCACAATTCTGCACTAATTACACCAACTGCAACTTTCCAAACATTTTCTCCCTTTTCCGACTAATTCCAAATAAGCTACAAAACTCATGAATTTTTTGAATCCACCAATCGCTATTTTAAATGCAAAAGAGGATTATTGTTAGTCTTACTGTTCTCGAGTGAAATGAAATTCACACAACTTTACAGCCAAGAAATCATAACTGTGACATATTTAGTGGTAGTCACTTTTAAATATTTACTAAAGTTAAGAAGTCCAAATACGTATTAATCAAACGTCGGAAAAGAATGAAGGGAATGAGCTTCTAGGTGGTTGCTAACCTCGCATTTTAAAATGCGAGGTATACAAGTGCATAAATGCGAGGTATGACCTCGCATTTGCTAAATGCGAGGTACGCTTCTTTTTTTTTTTAAATTTCGGTGGTCTCAAAATTCATCTCAACTTCGCATTTAGCAAATGCGAGCTCCTTGAGCTCGCATTTGCCAAATGCGAAGACCCCCAAGATAGAAAACCATACACAAAACGCCCCCTTTGTAGAATTTTTTTAAATTTCATCATATTTTTAGAAATTTCTCGAAGAAGTTCCAGCCCTTCGTTCCTTTTCCTCTTTTATGCTATCTTCCGCCAAATTACCAAGAAGGGTCGCGGCTTGATATTCCAAAAATGGTCCTGGATGCCTACTATTTGAACTCTTTCCTGATAACTGTCAAATTGGCACTTGTTATGGTATTTTCGTTCTACTCCCTGAAATATATGCCAAATATTAAAAGTGAGTAGAATCCAGTAATTAATCCACATCGGGTCAGGTAATAGGGAAAATTAATAATAAAATAAATGATAAAATTGCAACCTATCAGCACATTTCAAATTGTCATACTGTGTTGCAAAGTTGATAGGGGTTCATATTTTTTTGGCAAAACTACGTAGTTTTAATAAAGCCAGAAAAAGGCCAAAAGAAGAAAAGAGGAAAAACCGGGCTCTTTGGCTTTCCATTATATCCTTCGTTCTCCCGATGAATTATTCCCTCTCTCTTTCAAACCTATTTCCACCTCCTCCATTTTCCTCGCAATATGGCCAACAAATATGCAGTAACCACCTTCATCTATGAGATACAGAGGAAATCCAGAAGAATAGAAAGATTGATTGCTGATCGGCTGCAGCGCCTGAAGCAAGGGTTTAACGCAAGGAAGATGAAGGACCTCCTCGATTTTCACTCTCAGCAGTTGAAATCGATTCCCAATTGCAGTGTTTCTTCCTTGTTGTATCTCTCTTTGTTCCTCTTCTTCTTTGTCTCTCCAATTCTAAAAACCATCACATTCTCAAAGGAATATGGTAAAAATTGTACCTAGCGATAGTTTTATCTCAATTTTGTGTTTGATTCTTAGGTTTAATAGCTCCTAGCATGATTTTGAGAAGTTAAATTTGTTTTCAATTTTAGGTTATTTTGCCAAAAGTGATTAAATTGGCTTTCACTAGCTGGATTTGCTTCAATTAATTTTGATCATCGGTGAAGTAATTAATAGCTTTGAGAGAACTTACCCAACAATTTTGCGAGCTATTCTGGTTCAAAAGCAAGGTAATTAAGCTCAATTCCTTTTGCAATTTTTTTCACTTTACTCATTTGTTTTATGGTATAATCAGAGAATTTATTACATGCCCTTAGTGCTTGGGAGTTTATAGACTTTTATGGTTATTTTTATGTAATTTTTGCAATTCTTTAGAATATTTATAATGTGACTTAATGGTGTTTTAGCTTCAAAAGTTGGACTGCACTGCATTTTAATCTCCAATTTTGTGATTTATCTATTTTTCTAGTTGTCAAAGGAAAATGTTTTTTTTATTCAAATAGTGGATAGAAATATGTAGGAGTTGATACTCTACATTTTATGTTTAGTTTCATAGTAATTGAGTAACTTTTTTCGTGTTGAATTTTGGTACACTCAATTTTAGGTGGACAAACGCATTCTAGTTCAAGTTTTAAAACTCTTTTTTTTTTTTTAAAGTTTCTTCTCTTGAGACCTCTTCTAGCATCCAAATTATGATTATGAAAAATAATTAATGTTTAATTTGTATATATTGCTGTTGAAATGGAAGGGTTCTAATTGTCCTGTATTTTCTGGTTCTGATTTTCTGTGTTAAAAATTTTATGATTTTTGGTCTTGCACAGAATTTGGCAGATGTGAAGGGACTGGATTAGGAGAAAGAAGAAAGTTCTACAACATTTGATTCTCAACTTTACAGATGGAAAATATGTTCAAGATATGAGTCAATTATGAGATTGGAATTCTTTTTCAAGTCCTTTTTTCTACTCTTTCATGAACTTACCTGCTTTTCTATTCTTGATTCGAATAATAGCTATGAGTCCCTGGAAAAGCTGTAGCGCCGAAAAATACCAGAGATAATTTTTCCATTATTATTTGCTGCTGTCCTTACTTTAAATTATGCGACGCTAGGCCACGGGAATCAGGTCTCCCCTTATTCATAATTCTTTTCTTGTAAGAGTTAAAAAATGGCAATCAGCTACTCCATACATACAGGCTTCTTGATCAAATGTTCATGCTTTCTTTGTCTCTATCAGATGTCTTCAACATTTGAGTAGGCTTGATCTTGGGGATCTTGAAAGAATTGGCTACAGTTGTTATTGTTTAGTTATCTTTCAAGTTTTAGGTGAAATTAGTTTAATTTAAAACTAGGCATCCTAAGCTTTCTTTTGGTGGGCCACTTGCTGCGAGTGGAGCTAAAATGAGTGAGATATAAGGTTCTTGATGTTAGGTAACGTCTTATACTGGTTCTATTATAGGAATAGTTAAATGAAATGATATTGTGTATACATGCAATGATAATCTATTGCATTTGTTTCATGCTTAGCTTTAGCTTCAGAGATTAAATGCTTGGAATGGTAAGAATCACCCAAGTAATGGTACATGTCCTCTTTCTATGAGAATGCTTTCGATTTTGTATGTAAATAATTATTTTGGCCTTCAGCACAATTTTGTGTGTGGTCCAAGTACGTGCTAACATTCCTTTTCAATGATTTCCTTCAAAATCTGCTTTGGCAGGCCATTTATAATCTGTTAACAATATAATTTATCATCGCCATATGTTGTTATGCTTAGTATCTTCACTGTCTGTAGTTGTTCTTGTAGTTTTTTAAGCTCTGCCTTTTGTATTCAGGCATCTACTATGCATTAAAAAATGGAAGTAACGTTTGAAATTCTCTGTTAACTGCAGAGGCAGCAAAGCTAGTTACTCTTCCAAGTAAAGTGGAATGCTTGAATGGATTGAATGGAGTTTCCATTAAGATTGTCTCTTTGGGTTTTGAGCACTCAGTTGCTGTTATAGGTTTATATCTGTATTTCAAGTGTGTGGCAAATACAGTATTATCTAAACACTGGCAGTCTTTAATAGCAAGCATATTTTTTTCCTTTGTCTTTCTTGTTATGATTCTATGCTTTATTGACCACTGGTTTGCTGTTAATGTTTAGATAAACGGGAGGCCTTGAGTTGGGGTGGAGGAGCATCTGGAAAACTTGGACATGGTCATGGATCCAGCATATTGGAATTTTGAAAAAGTAACAGGTTCTTTTATGTGGTTAAGCATGCTTTTTTGTTCACAGAATGAATTTTCTGGATAATTGTCTTGGAAGTTTAAACTGTTATTTTTTTCTCTCTCTCTTACTTGACTGTCTTGTGAGATGGCTTTTTACTTTTAAGTAGAAACAAATGTAGGTTTTGGGATAACTGATCTCAATAATGATTGATAACTATACCTAGATGTTCACATTCGCCTCATTTCAGTGTTTAGAAGGGAATGACATGAATGGTTGACATGGGAAGGGTGAGATATGATAGAATAAGAAAACCTCTTCAAGCTATAAACATTTTTGTCAAAATATCATAGGTGATTAGCAGATTCACCACCTAAAAGTTTCATACATCTTTATCACCTAGTATTGTTATGTATTGTTATTCCTCAATATGCCTTGTTAAAATATGCTTTCACCCTTGAAGAATTTTGAGATGGCTGCAGCAACAGAAGCTATTAGCTTGATTATATTGGGTTTTCTTTTATGCAGTGAATTCACTCCATGACTGATTAAGGATCTGGAGGGAGTGAAGGTAGTGTATATGTCTAGTTTTGTACAAGTGTCTGTTTAGATTCTCAAGATCACGCTCACCGTGAGTTGGTCAAGGTATTAATTCTTTGATCCTTGTCACTCTGTTTCTGGAGAATATATAGGTTACAAGTGTTGCTGCTGGGATTTTGCATTCTGCCTGCATTGATGGTAAACTATTGACCTCTTGGAGATGGTTTATGATTACAAACTCTGAAGATTGGAATTAAACTTTTTTGGACAGCTTTTTCATTCCTGGGGTATTGCAGAAAATGGCTTTGTATAAATTTTTCGGGAAACAGCGAAGGCAAAGATGGTAAGACTTGGATTGCCACAAGAAAATTAATGTACACCTTTGTTTCCTTTATTTTTTTCCCTAAACAAAAGCTGCATTTTTTCTTCCAACTTTTGAATCTGGTGCTGTTTGATTTAGCATAGTTTGTTATATGTTGCATTTTTTTTCGGAGAATGTGTTATGTGTGGAATTAAGGCTCTAGGATTATAACAGAATGGAAATGTAAATCAAACAGACTCTGTATTTTTATTGATAGTCATTTGTACTCAAGAGTTAGAGATTAGGCGGAATTTTTGGTTGATTATCAAAGTTATTATTGGAAAAGTTCTCCTTTTTCTTTTTTCACTAACCAAAAGAGATTGCTTCACTTTCATTAATGGTTTTAGATATATGTACTGACTTCTTACAATGTAATCACTGAAGTATATGTGTTCTGAACTTTTGCGGGAATCGTCCATGATCTGATTGCAAAGTGTGGAGTACAATGGTATAAGCTAGATCATGCTTTAGCTGCCAATTAAATCAGCTGACAAAATTAGCTAGTGCCTATGTGTATTGATGAAACCCTGATACTGTGATATGATGTTTACTTTGACATGTATTATAACTAATTTTTAGTTCTTTGGCTGCCATTAAGATATCAAACTCTATGTCAGGTCAAACTGCACGATATTAATGGAATATCAATTGTTGATTGTTTGCTGCAAATCAAAGATAGTCCAGCCCTATCCTGTTTTCATAGCTTGATAACTATTTTAGCCTGGGACTTGGAGGATTTTGATGTGGAACAAGCTAAATCATGCCATGCTTAGAGGATTTTGGAGGATATTTATGTGATTCTAGTTGGTATACTGCTTATATATCTGACAGAAATAATTCATAGAACCATTTGAGGCTAACATATGCTATAGGACTGCATGTTTTAGAAGAAAAGCTGCTCTGTGGCCGAAGGAACTTTGTTTTCTTCAATATTCAACAGTATTAGTAGCTGTCTCTTCTTAGCTGAATTAAATCTCTGCCGGAAGTCTTAGTTAATAGTGCTTACTCTTCATATATTTATATGGCTAGTTTAACTTGTCTTCATGCGAGTCAGCATGTTGAAGTCAGAATATGTTGCAGCTTATGAGAAAAATGTCGAGCTGAAAAAGTTGTTTCCATTACACTTGTATCATTACAAGTACTATCTCATTTCCATATTCTTGCAATTTTATATTTCTAGTCATGGGCACTAATATGATGCAAGCTGTTTTACTAGGGCATAATTGGGAAGGACTTAATTATGATGCATGCTGCTTCAAAATGTATTTGAAGACATTTCATGAACAAACCATTAACAAAATGTTTACTTATACAGAAGGGATATCATAATATTTAAACGTCATGTTGGTTTTTTAGTCATTTAGACCAATGGAAAGTTAGTAGTGGCATGCCTGAAACTTATTTTGGAGTTCCAAAATCATTAGTAGTTCCAAAATCATTAGCCTTCATTTTATTAAAGTTCAAGGTTGTATTAGTATCTTACATGACCATATTTTTTGTGTTATTTTAGGATTTTGAGATGTGAAGATACTTTTGAGAGATGTATGATGAATTTGTGCTTTCCAAGACAAGTACTTCTTGGGAAATATGAAACATCTTGTCATTGAAGTAGACTATTATACAAGAAAGTTCATCATGTTTTTGTCAAAAAATGATATGTGATAAAGTTTGTAGAATTTGACTGAAGTAGTGTATGATACTTTATCCTGGCGTATCGTGGAACTTTAATTTTGTTATGATATTCAATTTTAGTATATTTGTTATGATGTTCAATTTTAGTATGTTTGAGTAGATTAAATATGAGCAAATTATCTGGATGACCACCAAACTTTTGGAATCATTGAATTTTGATCATTGAATTATTAAAAGTCTGGTTTTGGCCACTGAACTATCTAAAATTTAGATTTTGGGTCATTCCGTTAGATTTAATCGTTAAATATGATAAATTTGAGTACTTGCATGATTCATGAGACAAGAAAAAAGGGCATAGTTAATGATTAAATCTGACGGAACGGCCCAGAATCTAAACTTTAGATAGTTCAGTGGGCCAAATCAAACTTTTAATAGTTTAGTAGCCAAAACTTGACGATTCCAAAAATTCAGTGACTATGCAGATAATTTGCTCATTAAATATTGTGCATCAAAATTTCTGGCCTTTATTAGTGACTTTTTTGCGACAATTTTATGTCGCAATAACATTACTAGAATTTTTTGCAGTGCATTTTTGTGCCGCAAGTAGAGTTGTGACACTCAAACTAGCATCACAGAAAGCGATGCAAATACATGCGCCACATCGCAATGCAAATACATGCGGCACATCAAAAACTTACGTTGTTTTCTTTTGTAGTGGCTACTTTTGTGACACATTTGCATTCTGTCGCTTTTGTGCCGCAAAAAGGTTTTTACGGTGCTTTTTGACTTTTTGCGGCATAATTCTGGCGTCGCAAAAAGACAATTTTCTTGTAGTGAATTAACCTTCAAGATAGGTGGCAGAGGACCGTAAGTTGCATACAGTATAAGATATGACTTTCAAGTTATGTGTCTTTAAAATCTTTCATGAAGCTAAAACAATTGTGATTATGTTTACTTTTATTCCTTTGTATCATTCGAAGGGAAATGAAGACAGCCCATTTTTTTAAACCGTACTAGGACAGAAAATTACACTAGATTAAGAATTTGAGCAAATTTATGTATGTGGTGTAGTATAATCATTGGCGTGGGCAGTGATTATATGGCCAAGAGATGTATCCCAAGTATTTTGATTGCAGAAATGAAAGACATGTATGTTCTGATTTTCAGCCTTACTCAAAATGCTTTATCTCTGTTTGTTGCGAGAGAGGCATTGTGAAGGATGAAGGATCATAATTTTCTCTTACTTTTAATTGTCAAAGCCTTTAACTGATGCAACACTGTATGGACATCGAGATATATGCAGGATCCTGGAAGTCAATAGAGGCAAGGACTCGACCAATGATCATTCCATGGTAATAATGATAAATTTGCTTTAGTCTTTTTTGAGGGTTTGATAAATAAATTTCGATTCAAGGCTACATGTGTTTTTACTAATGCTTTTTTCAGATTAAAAAGTTATCGATCTCTCCATCAAGCAAAAACTTAAAGAGAGTTTTTAGACTAGGAATAGTTGACTTTAACCACATGGGATATTAACAGCCGTACTAAGTATTTTTTGGAGTCCTATAATTGATTCACATTATATACTATGGTAATATTTCTGTAACATATAATGCAGACGATCCGCCGTGAAGAAGATTCATATGAGGTGAATATTGACTTGTCTGAACTGAATTTGCAGCATTCATCAATGATTGAACAGGTAAAGAGTATGAGCAGCAACCCATCCTAGCTTACTGAGCTCCAAATTTGCAATGAATTATCTGATAAATGGGCTTTGATTTCAATATCTATTTACTGACTTAGTTCTACATATACATCTTCTGTATCGGTATTATTGAGTGCATGTCTTTGCCCAAGAGTTGGTAATCTTACGCCTGTCGATAATATTTTTGTTTAACATATTTTTTGACATTATTTGCAATTTTTAGAATATTAGATGCTTTAAAATTTGCGTCTCACTGAGACCGTGACCGATATGTCGAAACCGATGTAGAACGGTCCGGGTCACGATCGCGACTGCAACTTTGAACCATGGTTGTTGCGGCTTTGACTGACAATGGAAATCTTCCTGCTTATAGAGCTTTCACATACAAAGAGTTCTGTAGCACATTCTTTGGGAAAGCTGGTTGCAATGCTCCAAATGCTCTGGGATGCTTCAAGAATACACCAGAATGACGAGAAATTTCCAATTTTGTGATGAATTTTAAAAAAATTTTACAAAAGGGGTGATTTTGGTGGGATATTTCCGTAGGGGGGTCTTCGCATTCCGCGAATGCGAGCTCAGCTCTATTGAGCTCGCATTTGAGCTCGCATTCTGGAATGCGAGCTTAAGTATAATTTAAATTTTTTTTGGCTTTTTTTTTTTTGGGAGCTAGAGAATTTTTTCCAGAAAATAGTAAGAGCTAAATGCGAGCTCCTAAATGTTTTTTTTTTAAAAATTCTTCAAATAGCTCGCATTTGATAAATTTGACCTCACAAAATGGTATTTTAATTTTTTTGTTAGATTTCGCAATTTAAAGTAATGACTTTCAGAAAATTAAATTCAAACTTGCTAGAAAAAAAATTTAAAATGAAGTTTACGAGCTCCCAAAAAAATGTAAAATAACTGTAAATGTTGTTTGTTTTGTAGAATTTGCCTTTTACTAAAAATGCTATCGGTAGTAAAATCTTTTATTTAAAGCTCTACTAAAATCTTATATTCGGAGAAATGTTAGAGAAATGTTATTTAAAAATCTGTAATTAGCAGAGGAATAAATTTTGTTTTTAAACTTGCACGTGCCTAAAGTCATCAATATGTGCTCTAAAAAAAATCATATTTCTTTTATATTAAAAAAAATTGGTAATTGTACGGTTATTATAAATACATTTAATGGTGGAAAAAGTACACATCATAGTTCTTCTATCTATTTCATATATCAATGTAAAAATAGAATGAAATTGTTAACATGTAAGGTGTTGACTATATTTTATGAAAAAAATACTAACTTTTTTTCCTTTTTTATGAAATAAATTTTTTTTTATCAAATTCTAATTTTCCTTTGTTATTAATGAATCGTATTTATTTGTTGACACCGATGAATATTAGTTATAAGAATGTAATAGTTAATAGTCATTAATATCTGTTACAATTTCAACTGTAATTTTAGAAATTTCATAACGCAATGTTATTTTAAAAAATTATATAAGTTATTTTTATGAAGTGCATGTTATTTGTTTGGTAGTTGAAAAGGAAAAGAAAAAGAAATTCCATGGAAAGCTCACTGCAGTGACCTCGCATTTCCGGAATGCGAACACCCCATTTGTAGAAAAACCTGCAAAAATTAAACTAAAAATTAAACCTGCAAAAATTAAACACCCCAGTTGTAGAATAAGTTTTTTTTTTCATCATAAACTAAGAATTCACCCCAGAATGACCATGGCGTTTGTATGAAAAGATTGGGTGACATGAAATACTGCCAATCATAGTTATGTTTTCCTGAGTATGTAAAATTGGACTGGCAGAAAAATTTTATGTAAATTATAGGTCTGATGTAAAATATGCATGTTTTCAAGTAAATGTTCTAAAGGTCAATCTTGCTTAGTTAATTTCTTCCGTACCAATGTTGAACAAGTCATGAAGTTTACTTGAATCAATGTATTACCATAAGAAAGGTAAATTTGTGTCGGTATATAAGAACGGTAATATACATATGATTGAACCCACGATAAGCACACCCAAGAGAGGGGTTGAGGCACTACAAAATTCTAACATTATCAGTGAACTAGATATACCTTAATTAGCATTATCAATTTAAACTTTTGCAAACAAGAACCCATTACCATAAATTACTTGCAAGAACTTCACTAGAAATGAAACAAAACAAGTAAAGATGAAAACATCATAAACAAAGACATTAGAAGGAATATGGTGTGGCAATGGCATGCAGAGGAAGTTTTCTGTGGATCGTGACACCAGGTGCTTCAGTCATATCCAAATCGTTTGGTTTGATTCCATCAGGTAATGTAAAGTTAAATTTGTTGACCAGTTTTGCCAATGCAAGTTCATTTACTGATATGGCAAAGTAGATACCCGGGCAAATTCTTCGTCCAGCACCAAACGGAATTAACTCAAAATTCAAACCACGAAAGTCTAAACTGGAATCCAAAAACCTCTCAGGTCGAAACTCCTCAGGGTTCTCCCATAACATGGGATCTCTTGCAATTGCCCAAGCATTCACAAATACTTGTGTGCTCTTTGGTATATCATACCCCATTACTTTGACGTCTTGAATTGATTCTCGAGGAACCAATAATGGAACTGGAGTATGAAGTCGTAGAGTTTCTTTAATCACTGCTTTTAAGTACTGCATTTTCTCCATATCATCTCGAGTTATTTCTGGTTTTCCTTGAGTCACTTCTCTTACCTCAGCCTGCAATTTCTGCAAGATTTCAGGATTCTTTAGAAGTTCTGACATTCCCCATTCCATAACTGAATGTGTTGTATCAGTTCCAGCACCAAAGACGTCCTAAATAATGGAATCAAAGAAAGTGTTGGATTAGAACATGTTTCGATTACACAATGACAATAAGCCATTATTTCTATTATGTACCAATCCAACTCTATTCAAAACCATGTAGTAAACAGTTGATGGGTTCAAACATATATATGAATATTTAAATAAGTTGAGCTCAGATTTGTCGAAGCTTGACTGACAAAACCAGTTAACGCTCCCGCTTACAACCTTCAAGACTCTTGAAGGTTATGAGTCGTACGACTACGGGTGTCAATTGGCCTTTATCAGTCGGGGTTTGATAAGGTTAAACTCAAGGGATAATTTCAGAAACCTCCCCTGACTTTTTTGAGAATTTCACTAGCTTTTCTTGAAGTTTGTAAAATTACACAAATCTTTTCCGAGGTTAAGGTTTTGATAACACAATTAGTCCAATTAGAAAAAGTAACATTACAAAAGTACTTTAAGGAGAGGGATGAAACTTTTATTTTATAAATACCCCTTATGCATGTATATAAGTTGTATTAGTAAAAGAATAAAAGTTAAAAATAATTAATACACACATTTCATCACTCAAAAAGTTCACATTTAATAAATTAAACAACACAAAAAAACAAAAAAACAATAATAATGATCACAAGATTTAACAAAATAGACTAGTCATTTCTTTTGACTTGATGTTTGCTATGATTCTTATGATTTTCAATAGAAAATTTTTTCAAAATTTTCATTTCTTTTCCCTCCATTCTCCTTTATTAATATCTAATGATTAAATAATTAGAGCACTAATTAACTATTAATGACTAATTAATGAAAATAACAGTTTAAAATTTCTTTAATAATAAATGATGACTTGTATTTATAAAATAACATCAATTGATATACCTAATGCAGGAAGGAGGGAAAAGAAAGGCAAATTTGAAAATTTTTAATATTATAACAATTATTGCAAATATCATGTCGAAAGAGATGACTATTCTGTTTTGTTGAATCTTGTGATCATTAGTGTAGTTTTGTTCATTATTTGTATTGTCTAATTTATTAAATGTGAACTTTTTGAGTGGTGAAATATATGTATTAATTGTTTCTAACTTTTAATTGTTATTATTCTTTTACTAATACAACTTATACACATGCATAAGGGGTATTTATGGAATAAAAGTTTCATCTCTCTCCTTAAAGTACTTTTTGAATGTTATTTTTTCTAATTGGACTAATTTTGTTATCAAATCTTAACCTTAGGGGAGATTTGTGTAATTTAACAAACTTCAAAGGAGGCGAGTGAAATTGTCAAAAATCTCAAGAGAGGTTTTTGAAATTTTCCCTAACCTCAATGCACTTATATATTTATACGTTTCAGTGATCAAGACAGGTAAAAGATTTAGAATTTGGTGCAAGTTCGATTGTGATTTATGTGTGGTACAGTTGTTAGTTTCTTACATTATTTGATTTATACTAATGTAGCTTACATA